>NW_006436281.1:1361236-1393011 GCF_000325575.1 Pteropus alecto
AGCAGGAACATTGCATCCTAAGTTTCATTCTCCATTTCCTCCAAACCCACTTACCTTTCAGACGCTGGACCTGGGGGGGCCATTGGGATCCAAGACACACATCTTCTGTTTAGCTGGAAAAACTAAAGCCGAAGCTCAGAGAGGAAAAACATTTCCCAAACTCTCGCAGCAAGTCAGGGCAGAAGCTGCGCTGAGCCTCGGGACTCCACTCGCATCTCTGCTTTCACCTGGAGCATCCCAGCCCCTCCCACCCGCTTCGGGACTCAGTTTCCCCACCTACGTGCTACAGCACACTAGCCAGGGTCTCTTTTTGGAGATGTAACCTTCTTCTCGAGTGACGGGCGCTGCACCACTGCACGGGGAGAATTGGGAGGGGCTGCCAGAGGGTAGGTGGACCCGCTAGCTGGGGTCTCCCCGACCCCCGCCTTCCCTGGGCCAGTCCAACAGCCTATTAATACCAGCCCCCGGGGCGGCGCGGCACTGCGCAAGCGCGGGCGGGTTCTGCCAGCGCGCGAGCGAGAGGGATTCCCTCTGACGTAATTGCTAGGTTACCAAACAAACACTCTGCCTCGCCGGCCGAGCTCCTTATATGGCTAATTGCGTCACAGGAACTTCGGGAAGGCGGGGCCGGGATCCCCTCCCGCCGAGAGCTCTGGAACGCAGCCCCCGAGACCCCCAGGGTGGCAAAGGTGATGCAGGTGACCATATCGAGGCTAAGGCAGACCTCTTGCCGTGCGGCACGCGGCTCGGCCCAACAGGGCCGGAGATCTGAGGAAGTTTGTGGAGTGAGGGGGGGGTGACGTAAGCAGAAGGCCGGGCCGGGGCGTATAAATACAGGCTGGCGGCTTTGGGTTTCATTCATAAGACTGAGAGCTACCGCCACTGCAGGGACGCGCGGAGCTGGGGCTTAGGGACTTTATTGTTGTGGTTCTTGGGGGCTGTGAAATTCGGTTTATGATTTTTTTCCGGAGAGAAACTTTTTGGAAGGATTCTTCTAGGTAATTCTACATTTTACTTTGGAGGACCGACTTACTTTTTTTCGTCTTCTTTATCACATCCCTCCCCCCGTGGGACCCACCGGACGCGTGGAGGAGACCGCATCCGAAGCAGATTCTGTACAGCAGGACAGCGCTTTCCACCTTTAGGGGAGCGATCCCCACCACGCCCCTGGGTTCAACCGAGCCTGGACTTTCGGAAGACACAGCGGCATCTTGTGGGGGCCTGGGCGCCGCAGAGGAATTGCACAGAAACTTTGCGACTGTTGGAGCGGGACGCGGCCCCCAATCCCGAGTTTCCCCGGACGGCGCACTTTGGCGACGCGCTCGACTTATCCCGGACTCGCACCTTTCTTCCCCCACCCGGCCATAGCCTTGGCTTCCCGGCGACCTCAGCGTGGTCACAGGGGCCCCCCTGTGCCCAGGGAAATGTTTCAGGCTTTTCCCGGAGACTACGATTCCGGCTCCCGGTGCAGCTCCTCGCCCTCCGCCGAGTCTCAGTATCTGTCTTCGGTGGACTCCTTTGGCAGTCCACCCACCGCCGCCGCCTCCCAGGTAAGTTCTAATGGGTTAGGGTACTGCTTTGTGGGGTTTAATTTTTTTCAAGTCAAGGGTGGAACGAGCAATCTTGCCACCCCTCATAAAGACTCATCAAACCCCAGGATCAGCGACGGCATAGGCGCGCAGGGCGCACTTTGCAAATTGCAGAGTCGGGACTTGTTTGCAATTGGCCGTGTGCGTGGAGCGCAGGGAGGGAACGCAGAGGGGTAAGGTTTGAGGGTGGCTAGAATGCGCCGTTCAGTGCAACATGTATGCGGTAGCAGGGTTGAGAACTTTTAGCTGGCTCCGGGACCGTCCCCGACCCAGGTCCCCACCTGAAGCTATGGAGCGGTTAGGCAGGTCGGGGAGCTCCCGGGGAAGCTTCCAGTAGCCTCTTCCCTTTACCTCCTCCACCGGTGCGCCCACTCCGGCGCCGGGTCGCTCTCCATCCAGCGGGAAAGCGGGCCTCGAACCCTCCACTGAGCTGCCTCCGCCTCCTGCGCGGAGACGTAACGGGGGACCCGTGCGTAACGGCTGACGCGCTGGAATCCTCCGTCTGACGCGGGGCACGCACGGCGCGCGGCGCCCCCTTCGTCCGCCCCGCCCCTGACGTCCCGGGAGCGTTCTATTTTGGAACGCCGTGGCCACGTTGCTAAGGGAGGGGGCAGTCCGGCGTTCCGATTGGCCGCCGCGGCGCGGGTTTTTGGCCAATCAACTTTCTTTTCCTATTTGTGGGGTGCAGTTCCCTTCCTCCGCTTTGTCCCCGGAACCCGTGGTTCCTCGGCGCTAGGGTCTCTTTTACCGGCCTTTAGAGGCAGAGCGAAGGGGATTCCTGTCGCGACAAGAGAGACCCTCTGCGACTCAATGGGTCCGCGAGGACCTGAAGGAGATCCCGTACCTCTGCTCTCAGAGGCAGAGGATGTCTGTTTGTGGGCCGGGGTTTCTTCAGGAGACCTGGTGACCGTCACTCCCTTCTCCAGGCATATACACGCACTCCCACTCCCTCTACTAAGGACACTTGGTCCCTCCCGGGTGTCCGAAGACAGGACTAGAACCGTTAAGTCTAGGAAGAGCAGCCAGGTGGTCTCCGGGAGCCCCGCCTCCCCTGGGTTTCCAGGACGCTGATTGGCCGGCGGGCCAGCCCATCCCTCACCACGCCCCCTAGGAGAGTAGTTTAGCGTTCCGAGCAGTTCTAGGATTCCATTTGCGGGTGGGGGGAGATGAGCGCCGCTTGGGCTTGGGGGCTCGGGACCTACACCATTCCCCTTCCGCGGCAGTCTGAGGGAACCCGGGTCGTCACTCTTTACCTGTCTGTCCACCGTAACCTGTCACTGTCAGCCTCATTCTGGGGAGAGGCAATTACTTGAAACGCTGTTCTAAACTCCTAGGCCCGTCGCCCAACACCTGGTTAGCTGGGATCCCCGCCCCTGCAGGGGGGTCTCATGGACCCTCTGATCGCTCATCCCCTCGCTCAGAGGGGTGTGTGTATGTGTGTGAGTGTAGAGGAAGGCTTGGCCTAAGGCCTCTCCCTCTCCCTCCCCTTGCCTCTGGGGTGGGGGTGGGGTGTTGTGGCTGTGTGTGTGGCTGTGACTCCGTCCCGGGAGTTCTGTCACCCGGCTGTGTCCAGCCTCCTCCCCACCCCCCATACCTAAGAGTCACCAACCCGGGGTGTGATTCACCACCCGCTGGAACCGTGCAACCTTTCCCCGAGGAAGAAGGAGGAGGTAGAAGCCAGTTGAGCAGAGATCCTCTCATTAACCACTGCGTCACGGTGTAGTGGAAGGGTGGGTGTTGTGGCTTTTTGCCTGTGACACACACATCCACACCCGCTCACCCTGTGCTCACTCACGGGGTCGGTGTGTGTATGTGTGCTGGGTGTGTGTGTGTCGGTGTCTCTGTTTGTGTGTCTACGCCTGTGTGTGTATGTGTCACCCCGTAGGAGTGCGCCGGTCTTGGGGAAATGCCCGGTTCCTTCGTGCCCACGGTCACCGCGATCACAACCAGCCAGGACCTCCAGTGGCTCGTGCAACCCACCCTCATCTCTTCCATGGCCCAGTCCCAGGGACAGCCACTGGCCTCCCAGCCCCCGGCCGTCGACCCCTATGACATGCCTGGAACCAGTTACTCAACACCGGGCATAAGTGGCTACAGCAGTGGCGGAGCTAGTGGCAGTGGTGGGCCTTCCACCAGCGGAGCCGCCAGCGGACCTGGGCCTGCCCGCCCAGCCCGAGCCCGGCCTAGGAGACCCCGAGAGGAGACGGTGAGTAAGGAGCATCAGAACTTGGTCTGGTGGGAGGAAGCCGGAGAGGCAGGAACTTTCTCACTCTTGGGCTGAGGGACCACTAAGGCCTCAGTGCTGCAGAAACCCTAGCATCCTTAGTCAGTGAGGACGAGAGGGTCCTTTTCTGGATCCTGGGGGTTCTGGAAAGAGAGGAGGTTCAGGATGGATGGAGGAGGTGCACTGTGTCCCCAAACCTCATGGCCTCTGTCTTCCCTACTCAGCTTACCCCGGAGGAGGAGGAGAAGCGAAGGGTTCGTCGGGAGCGAAACAAACTGGCAGCAGCTAAGTGTAGGAACCGTCGGCGGGAGCTGACTGACCGACTCCAGGCGGTGAGGATGGCCCCTGGGGTGGGGTGAGGGTTTGCCAAAGGGGGGCTCGCTCCTCATCCTCTGTCACCCCCCCCACACACACACACACACACTTGCACCCTTATCCTGGGCTGAGAACCGGCAGTTCCACGTCTGGAACTAGGTACAGGCATGGCCAGAAGGGGCGACCCTGTGCACACACAGAGACCTTCGCAGACTTATGTGGACTCCTGGCCACTCCCTGCCCCGATTAATGACCCTTTCCCCACCCACACACGCCGTTCTCCTGGTCCTCAGTCCTTCCTGAGAGGACATATGAGGGACTTTTAATAGAGGGACGGTTTGAGTATTTCCCCCTTTTGGTCTCGGGCAAGCGACAGCCCATTTTGCCAGTTTCTGCATCTCTTCCCCCCCCCTCACGGAACCTCCCAGGTTTCCTCTGCTTTAACATTCTGGAGAGTTTATGAAACGAAATCCTCTTATCCTGTGTCGATTCCCCTCCACCTGCCTCAGCCGCTCATAGTTGTCGCACCGTGGGCTGATGGCGTCCGCCAAGGCATCCTCCCCTTCTACATCCTCCCTCAGTCTGAGACTCGCAGCGGGTGGGGAGACCCGCAGCCTCTAGAGGAACTCAGGAAAATTCTGCACTTTCCTGGCTACCTACTCTCTTTCCTAGGAGGCAGAGGGGGTCAGGTAACAGGTGGCATTAAAAACATATAACAATCATTCATTCATTCATTCATTCAACAAACCTCTGAGTGCTTCCTGCAACCAAAGACTCGCCTGTGCACCTGGCCATTTCCCAACCATCCACTCTGCAGATGGGGAGGCTCCTAGAAGGCCAGACCCTTGCCCCAAGTTCAATAGCACACCAGGACTCCAAGATGCCTTTCCTCTCAGTCCAGAGCTGCCTGCCAGCCCTGGGCCTCACCGGCAAGTCTAGGGGAGATGGCTTCAGCCACGACCCACCTTCTCTAGTGGCTTACATTCTTCTTCTCCTTCCTCTCTCTTCTCCATGACCTGGCCACTGGGCCTCAGGAGACAGATCAGCTGGAAGAAGAAAAGGCCGAGCTGGAGTCAGAGATTGCAGAGCTCCAAAAGGAGAAGGAGCGTCTGGAGTTTGTGCTGGTGGCCCACAAACCGGGCTGCAAGATCCCCTACGAAGAGGGGCCGGGGCCCGGCCCGCTGGCGGAGGTGAGAGATTTGCCGGGGTCAGCATCCACTAAGGAAGATGGTTTCAGCTGGCTGCTGCCGCCCCCGCCACCACCGCCCCTGCCCTTCCAGACCAGCCAAGACGCACTCCCCAACCTGACAGCTTCTCTCTTTACACACAGTGAAGTTCAAGTCCTCGGCGACCCCTTCCCCGTTGTTAACCCTTCGTACACTTCTTCGTTTGTCCTCACCTGCCCGGAGGTCTCCGCGTTCGCCGGCGCTCATCGCACCAGCGGCAGCGACCAGCCTTCCGACCCCCTGAACTCGCCCTCCCTTCTTGCTCTGTGAACCTTTTAGACACAAAACAAACAAACACACAAGAAGGAGAGAGAGGGGACGAGACTAAGCGGGTGTGTGGCCTCCCTGCCTCTCCTGTCTGACTGACTCTCTGCCGCCACTGCCATCGGACAGGAGGACCTCCTTGTATTTTGTGCCGCCTCTTGTTTGTGTGGCCCGGCGAGGCCAGAAAGCTGGTGACTTTGGGGGCATGGGGTGGGGAGGGGATGGACGCCCTGGGCTGCCTGTTGGTCCTCTCGCTTCGACCCAATCGCTGGGGATTGGAGGTTTGAGGGTTGGGGGGCGATGCCCATCTGCGGGCTGGAGGGAAGGGGGATGCTGGCGGTGGGCTGTGGTGTGGGCTGGAGTCCTCTCTAGAGAGGCCCAACGAGGAAGTGCCACAGAGTCCCCCACAGTGTCCCCCACAGCACTCTTCGGAGAGTTGACTAGGCTGGTTCTCCCTGCTCCCCCGACCTGAGCTTATTTATCCAACATTTCCAAGTGGTCAGAGCCTCCTCTGAATTGAGCCCCTCTCCCCTTTAGAGGGAAGTCGATGGCCCCCTATGATAATCTCCTTCCCCCCTCGACCCAGACTTAGTCTGAAATGTGAACCGCCCTCCCTGACTGTCCAGCCACTCCCTCCCAGCAAAACCGGCTCTGATGGAATTTCTCACCTCCCGAGGGTCCCCGCACATTCAGCCCCAGCCCTCCTGTCTGATTACAGTATTATTCCAAGCCGCCCCTCACCACACACTTCAGCCTCCCCTCCTGGCCTTCCTTGTTGGGCCTCTCTGATTCGGGCGGCAGGGGGCGCTGTGATGCTTGTTCTGCTGGAGTGTTTATACTGTGAAATGAGTTGGCCTGTGGGGGGGTGGAGTCCGGTAGGACAGAAACCTTCCGGAGGCATCGTGCCCCCCGCCCCGCTCCCCAAAGCCTTTCCTTGGTCTCCCCTTCTCATATCTTCCTCTCCTCAACAGTGAGTTAGACTTCAGGGGGTGACAGTCGAGAGGGGATGACAGTTATCCATTCGCGTGGCCTCTCTCCTCAGGACCGCCAGCCTCCAGCCCTGGCCTTTTTCTTTAAGGCCTGTCACCCAGCCCTGGCCTAGGACGCCAACTTCTCCCTCCTCTCGGCACTCCCCCATCCTTTCTAGAAAGAGAGCAAGGGGAGATTGCCAGGAGGCCCGACATTTCTCGGGAGAAGACTTAAAGGCTGAGGCTTTGGCGCCCGACCCCCAATATTTTTGGACTGGCAAACTCGATGGGGCTGGGCTCCCGCCGTCCCAGCTTCCCCTCCCCATCCCCCCCATCCCGGCCCCAATCTTGGTTTTAGTTCCCCCACCCCGCCTTTCCTGCGCTTCACCTCATGAGAATAATACCGTGAGGCCAATGGATATTTTTTAATGTCGGGTGGGCCAGGCCGCCCTCCTGCTGCATGGAGAACATTCCACGTGCCCCGTCCTGCGCCTCCTGCCCTGACCCCTCCCCTCCCGGTAGTTATTTATCCCTTTCCTGGTCTCCGAAAGGCACTTATATCTATTATGTATAAATAAATATATTATATATGGGTGTGTGTGTGCGCGCGCGCGTGAGAGTGTGAGCGCTTCTGCAGCCTTGGCCCAGGTCACATTGGCCCCCAAAGCCATGCCATTGAATTGGAAACACTGCTTCTGGAAACTTCGAGGCAGCCTGTCTCTTCGGCCTGTCTCTGGCTGTCTCTTTCTGGACCGTCTCTCCCCTTCCGTCTTTTCTCTGACTATTTCCACCTGTCTCTTTTCTGACTGTTGTTGACCCTCCAGCTACCTTTTGACTCTGGGTTCGTTGGGGACGTGAGATGTTATTTTTGCGAGTCAGCCTGAGGGATTATAGATTTTTACAATCTGTACCTTTGAGAATTCTGGGTGTGAGTGTGAGCCTATGAGCGGGGCCTGCCCCTGCCCTACACAGTTTATTGACTTGCCCGAGCCCCCACCCCATTCTGTATTTGTGATTCTCGTTTTGTATTTTGCACCTGACCCCAGGGGTCTGGGGCTGGCCGGCATTGGGCCGCTCCCCTCCACCTCCATGATTCTGCACTGTCGCCAATAAAAAGCTCTTAAAAATACATCCACCAAGCCTCAGTGTCTATTTTCTCCTGACGCCCGTCACCTGCCTTCCTTTCTGCAGGAGACAGTGAAGTCAACTTGCTGGAGGGGCTATGCACACACACACACACACACACACACACACACACACACACACACACACACACACACACACACACATGCACACACGCTGGAACTCCCACTACAGCAGGTTAGAGGGAGGCTAGACGGGCAGGAGGACTTCCCACGAACACAGGTTGTGCCTCCCTCTAGAAAGCTGTGAGGTGCGTGGTACGGAAATACCGAAGGATCATGGAGGCTTCCTGGAGAGGGAGGGACGGTACGCTCTGGAGAACGGCCTGAGCAAAAGGCCGTGAAGGTAGAGAACTTAGAAGAATACATCCCAATTTATTGGAGATCACTTAAATCCATGGTGGGCAGTCCTCAGACATATGAATCACAAAAACTTGGGTCCCTTAACACTAAAGATGTGTTTCCTTTTGCTTTTCACGTGAGCACTTCCGGGTTATGAACACACTGGGGCTGACCCCAAATTGACTAACTCAAAAATATGGTCACTTTGTCAGTCGAAAGATACAGCCGAGCCATCCGCATTGCAAAATCCACGCCTTTTCCTATTTGCATAGCAGCAAGCACTCTGGGAATTGAAATGCTAGTCCAGAGGTTATTCAGATGTCTTAGGACCATAAATGAATAAGCAGGGGAAATTATTATGATAGAATCACTTAATTTATTCATTAATTTTATATATTTGCTAAGTATCTACTGTGTGCCCAGCCCTGTACTGGTTGGTCAGTGTTGGGGACACTGCAGGGACTGAGACGGGCCCAGGCCATCCCCTCCTAGAGTTCACAGTCCAGTAGGGGACACAGACTTGTCCACGGTCAGGGGCGATTCAAATTAGACAGAATTAAGGGAGTCCATGGGATTGCGGGGAGCCCGGTGGGGGCTTCTAACCTGGTCTGGGAGTCAAGAGAGACTTTCTGGAGGAGGGGACAGTTAAACAGTCCCAGAGTGTAAATAGGAGATAGAGAAGGGAATAGAAAAAGACTAAGGTTGATTAAACAGTGAGTTCAAAGAACTCCTCGTGGAGAGAGGGCTTGAAACGTGGAGGAAGCTAGAGGTTCACGGTGGCTGGGACAAAGGGTAGAGAGAAAGAGGTTAGCAGGGACCACATTTGGAAGGCTTCAATTCCAGACGAAGAATTTAGATCTTCTCTTGAGGGCACTGGGGAGCCGTGGTAGGTTTGGGGCACAAGAAGTGTGGGGACATCGAAGCATTTGACATCTTGCTTCTTGGCGATGTCATCGGTGTGACTTAAAATCTTATAAAAATTAAAAAATAGAAAAAGAAGGGCAGGGACAGGTGAGTGCTTTAGGTAGATGTCTCTGGCCTTCAGGTTGATGGTAGCTGGGAAGAGAAAGGGGCAAGAGACCATGGAGGAGGCCAGGGTGGGGACACCCTAGTGTGAGGGAGCCTGAAACAGTGCCAGGGGCTGTGAGAGAGAAGGGAAAGGATTCAAAAGTCACTCAGGAGGCAGAACAGACAGGACTTGGTGAGACGCTATCTTGGTAAAGACAGCACAAGGCAATGGTAGATAGCATGGACCAGGGGTCTGAGAGTCTGGGGTTGGGGGCCTACCAAAGCTGGGGGACCTTGGGCAAGAGACTTCATCTCTCTGAACCTGTTTCCTCAGCTACAGAACGAGCTGTTGCGGGGAGTCAGTGAGCTCATTAACACCAGCGCTGAGCGCAGAGTGAAAATGCAGTTATCACCATCCCCACCGCCATTATTGGTGTCACCCCGATCCCTGAGCATAGTCCCCATGTCCCACCCCCCCACCCGCCGTTGGCTAATCTCCTCTCATCCTTCAGGTGTCTGCTCAAATATTGCCCTGACACCCCAGCTGAACTCAGGTGTCTTTATTAGATGGCCTCACGTGATCTATACTTTCCTTCCCAGTTGTCACCACCTTCCTAGTTGTTAATTAAATGTGTGATGAACGATTGTCTTCTCTGGATTGGGAGTACCATGGGGCCGGGACCAGGGTTGCCATCACCATTGTGTCCCCAGCCCGGCTCCGTGCAGGACTGGACACGGAGCAACACTTGTTGAATGAGTGAATGAATTAATGAACCAATGAACACACATTTGCCTGGTTAATAAAGTGCACGCGTGATTAAATACATGAGTGAGCAGATGACTGAGTTTAAGGGAGGCGGAGAGATCCAGCATCATTCTCAAACTAAACATCGCAGAACTGGGACTGTAGACGAGTTTTTCTTCATCGTTTGGAGTTGTCTTTAATATATCCGCGGAAAAGGTGTAACCGCAGGAAGAGACCCGCGTGGAGAAGGATGAATTGCGATGCGGAGGGCTGCAGCGACCTCTCGAGGTGCTGGCGTCTAAGCGCTCTCTAAAGTCATCCATTTTGTGGGGGAAGAAAAGGTTCTGGGGTGCGATCCCCCTCCCGCCCGAAAGGTGGAATTGAACCACTCTGTCGCTAGACAGCTACAGGTTTGAAGCCTGCACCCCAGACCACTGAGGATCATCCGGGCGAAACACCCCGATACCCACACAGCTATATAAAAACCAGTAATTTCTATCATTTTTAGATTATGGTTATATAATCTGGATGGGTGTGAGATTCTTCGTTTTAATATTTAAAAAATTTCCCAGTCATTTATTATGGTATAAACCCTTTCAAAATGTTATCTCTGCCTTGCTTGTCAGGAATCGTCTTTGAGTTGGAAATGGTTTATTTGCATAATGCCGCGCATTCTGGGAAACGGCTCCTGGGGCTCTGGCCCACGCGCTTCTAGCTGTTAAAGAGCCAGAAGCCCCTTTTTTTAAGTGAGAAAGTTTTTCTTTTTCTTTTTTAAAAGAGATTCAATATTCGGCCTTTGGAAGCCTGTTCTCTGAAAAATCCGAGTTCAAGTGAGTCGGTTCCTGCTAGAATCTGATTTAACCAAGACCGGGAGGATCCGGCAGACAGCTACGGGGCTGGTGCGACACCTGCTGTTCTATTGTGGAACTTCAGCGACCTACCGATCCCTCCATTCAAATATTTATTGAGCGCCTACTGAGTCCCAGGCACTGTCCTAGGTGCTGGGGATGACAGATACTCTGTCCCTATTCAGCTTAGACACTAAAGCTCATCCATTTTGCACCTGCATTTTATGGCCCGGGAAACTGAGGCTTAGAAAAACGGTAGTACTGTACTTCATTTTCCACAGCCCATCCACGTGGGGAAATTGAACCTGTGCCATCATAATTATTACCAAAAAGGTGATGCTTTTATAACCCAAGTCAGTGATCCTTGGACAACAATACCATTCCCCGACATGAAACCTTCCCGTGGCTCCCATCTCAGAGACAAAGGTAAAGTTCTCACCATGGCTTTACAAATCCCGGTAATCTAGCCTCTCTCATTCCTCTGAACTCGTCTCCTCCTCGACTCTCCTCACATACTTGACTTCCTGCATAAAGGTCTGCTCCCCACGCCAGGCATGCTCCTCTCTCCGGGCCATTGCGTTTGCTGGTCCCCTTTGCCTGAATCTCCTTTTCTCCACATGTACACATGACTCACTGCCTTCCTTCACTCTGACGTCTGCTCAAATATCATCACGTAGAGAGGCCTTCCCTGACCACCCCGTTTAAAATAGCAAGCCCTGTCACTCTATCCCCTTACCCTGCTGGCCTTTTCTCCATCGCCCTGATCACCACCTGCCATATTCTAAGTCTGTTTTCTCACTGTCTGTCTGGTCCCGCTAGAATAAAAAGTGCTTAAGCACGTTAGCAGATGCTCAGTAACTGTTTGTAGAATAAATGGCAGAATATTGTTACCAGCCTCTGAGCCTCAGTTTCCCCATCTGGAAAGCAAGACTGCTACAACTGAATTCGCTGGAAGAATGGTGATGAGCGGAAAGGTATAAAAATCTGGCATGGGGCCAGGCAACTGGGTGGCGGTGAGTGGAGGGGGTGTGGGGGGGAGGGGGCGGGCGGCACTCAGTAAAGGCTGTTTCTATCTCTAGTTTCCTGCCTGGGTTTGGGGGCTTTAGCTATTCCTGGACCCATATTTTCAAACTAGTCCCTCTTCCTCCATTCTCTATCATGGACAGATGGACACTTTGTCTTCTGGGAAGTGTGAATAAAAGCATCTTTAGGAAATTTTGCTTTTTTCATTTAGAAATTTAAAACATTGTCTCTGCTTGGCAAATCCAGATTCAAGAGAAGCCCCCGCATCCCTCAAAGCCCTGCTTCTTTTAGTTAGATAGCTACTGCTAGGTAACCCCTGTATACAAATTCTGGGGCTGTAACTACTACCCCTGTAACCTCATTATTTATCTCATAAAATGTGATGTGCGAAGCTAGAGGCAAGTGAGATGATTTTAGGTGATGCACAAACAAACATTTTAAATTAATAATTTTGTGTTTATTTTTAACATTGTCTTCTATTTCTGGCAAGCGATAGTGACTTCCTTGGTGGCGAAGTAAAATTTCCTTTAAAAAGACATTTTTTTTTTTCGTAAACCAATTTAAAGAAAATTATTAGGTAAATAGCAGAACAGATGATATAATTAATGATCACGAAGGTTATGAGGGAAAGATTGAAATTTGGGAAAACATGTCATAGATAAAAATAGCAGCTTCTGTTTATTAACATCTACTATATGCCAGGTCCTGTGACTTGACGTGTAGGTATAGTTTTGGTGACACTTTTCTATTTGAGGAAACTGAGGCTTCAAGAGGTGAAGTCACTCGCTCCAAGTCACACGGCCAAGAGGTAGTGAAGCTGAGATTCAAATCCAGGTCTGTGGGTCTTTAGGCCTCGGTCGCCTGCCTCTTCCTCCCTCAGTTTACAGTTTTGGAACCTGATGTCCTGGTACTTTAAGGCAAGTGGAATGGAGAGATGTGGGCAGATGAGAGATATTTGGGAGCTACAATAGACATGGCTTCCTAACCGATGAGATGTGGCCAAACCTGCATCTCAGGCCTGGTGACAGTAGGGACAGACAGGATGGAAATCAAGCAGGACGGGAGGTGTGGATGTGTTTGCAGGAGCAGTCATTCAGAAGGCAGTTGGATGCAAGAGTATGGGACTCAGGTGAGACGACTGTGTAGCAGGCAGGGTGTGGGGATGGATTGGTGATGTCTTCCTTGAGCACAGTATGGAAAGTGGCTGCCAGACCTTGGTTAGCCTGGGGATGGGCAATCTCTCAGCGTCTTCCCCTCAATTATTTCATCATCTAAACAGATAACAGATGGGGCTTCTTCAGAGACAAGGAAGGTTCTTCCTTGAGTGTCACTTAAGTGCTTTTCGGTGAAAGAAGGTGAAAGCTGGAGGGGGCTGGAAGCACAGGAAGCTTTGGGTTTTCCACAGAAGTCTTTATTATAATGTAAATCCAAGCTCAGGCCTCCCCTGGGCCCCATGCAAAACCCCAGTGCTGGGGCTAGTGGTGTCCGGGAGACACCAACCTCTCACGGCGCCTCCAGCGGCGGGGTCACGTAAGTGCAGGATGGGTGCCTTAGCTAGGCAACTACAAGTCCCAGCAGGCCCCACGGCCAAGGTGCCTCGCCTCGCCTGGACTCCCAGAGCAGAGCCTCATGGGAAATGTAGTCCTGGCCGCTCAGGGAATTTGCGCAAACTCTGGTGTGAGTGATCCTGACACCCACCGGGAAATGGCTTGGGCCGAGGCGGGAAGTGGGTGAGGACGGAAGGGAGATAGAGGTGGGCAGAGGGCTGCAGGGAGTGGGGGCAGGCGTCCCGCAGGCAGAGACACCCGTTTCATTCGGCTTTGGCTTTGGATCCGGAGACTGCGGCTGCTGCTGAAGCAAAGGCTCCGGTCCCTGGGATCTTAGCTCGGATCCTGTGGGAGAAATAGGTGGAGTCAGGAGGGGGCGGGCAAGAGACGGGGTAGATGTCTAAGAAGTAAGGGGGAAGCTGGATGGGGAAACAAGCAGAGTACCAAAGCCAGCCCCTGCACTCACCTGATGGCCTGTGTTGGAATTGTCTGGCACTTTTCTTTGAGAATAGGGCATTCAGCCCCAGGAGATTGGTGGTGTGGGGCGGGGGTGTGGGGTGATGAGGGGGGATAGAGGGGATAGGTCCCAAGTTCCTCCCTTTCTCATTCCATCCACAGCCACCCCATGTCCTTACTTAGCTTTGACGTGGCTCAACTGATTGTTCACCAATCCCACATACTGGTCGATCTGGGCCTGGGGAGACCAAGAAGGGGTGAGAGATTAGAAGGGGGTCCTCTCCCTAATGCATTCAGGAGGCTGTTTCCTCCCCCTCCTTCAAATCAAGAGTTGGAGGGAGTGGCCCATCACTCCACTTTGAACTTTAAACTTAAATTCCCTTGGAAGTCAGAAGTTCAAGCTGAAGTGTCAGTCGGTTGGGCCACGCTCTGTGTGGGGAGCGATGTCAGGTAGACACACAAGAATTTGCCAGCGAGTCTACATCCTGGGCATGACTGTTAATCTTTGAATGAAGTGAGTGTGTGTGTGCACATGTATGCTTAGGGGTAGGGTGAGGGTGGAGGGCATTGTTGTTGGCCGTCATTGATTTAAGTACTAGTTTAATTCAGTGTTACTTGATTTTGAGGTCTCGGTGATCCCAGCATGTGAGGGAGTTAGGACTCTCTCCCTGGGGGGAACATGTATCATTTGGCTCTCAGCTGTGCTGCAGGAGGGAATGTCCACACATCTGCTTGTCTCTGGAGAGGATATATATGAGTTGGCCTTGGTTCTGTCAGTGTTCTAGGCAACAGTCATCCACCCGATTTTGACTGAGATGTCAGTCTCTGGCTGTTTCAAGGGAGTGAGAGCATCTGTCAGTCCACCTGTTTGGCTAGGATGGTGTCCGTCAGACTCAGACTACGTGTAAGGATAGACGGCATCAGTTTGTCTGTCTGTAACTGAAATATGTGTTGGTCAGTCTCTTGCGGTATCGGGGGGAGAAGACATTCATTTGTCTGCCTGTTTCTGGCTAGGATGAGTGTTGTTCCGTTCCAGGCAGTGTCAGGGCAATACACCATCAGTTAGACCGACTCTCTGTAGCTCAGACATGTCCATTGGACCTTGGGTCCATTGTCAGGGAGGAGCATCGGTTAGCCCCGCTGTCTTGGGTTGGGTTGGGTCATGTCAATCAGATCCAGGCTCTGTCAGCGGACAGCAGTTAAAATGCCTGTTTCTGGCTGTTGAAACATATTAGACTCTAGCTGCATTGGGGGCAGCAGCCAGGATACCTGTGCCCAGCTGGGACATATGTCAGTCTAACCCTGACTCTTTCAGGGGCGGAAATACCAGTGGGTCTTGTCTCTGCCTGAGACATCTGTCGGTGGGACTCTTGCCGTGGAGAGGAGGCATTCAGACCACTCACGTTTGGCGGGGATACTGCCAGATGAAGGCCTGTCCCACTCACCTGGTGCTGTCGGTACAGCAGGGGCACTGTGAATAAACCGATCACTCCTGTGGGCACAGAGATGGGGGGTCAGGGTTCTCCCAAGAGATTAACAGTTCCATCTAGAGCCCTGTCCCCTACCAACCCCAATGACCCACCTCCTCACCCAGCCCCCCACAGCCTTCCCAGCTCACCCAGAATGAGAAGAGTCAAACCATTGAAGACGGCACCCACGAAGGTCAAGATGTAGAAGAGAAGGGCCAGCTGGGGGTGAGGGTCAAGGTCAGCAGAGCCTACAGGGCACTCTCCCGGCTGTGAACTTACCCAGAAATGGCCCTCCTACCCCCCAGGGGCAGAAAGGTGGATGTCGGGAACCCAGGAGGGAATGGGGGTTTGGAGCACCTTAAGGGAGTCCACGAGATCTTCTACCAGGAAGAAATGCCGCAGCTGGGTGGCTGCAGATACCACTTGGGAGGCGATCTTCTGGGACAAACGTTCTGTCTGCTCCCGAGTCAGGGTCAGGTCCACGTCCAGGTAAACCCTGAGAGGACAAAAGCGTGTAAGGTGACTCTGGGTGGATGGGGACCAGGCTGAGGGGTATGGCTGGGATGAGGGAGGAGGCCACTTGTAGAGGGCTAAGGTCAAGGTCAGGGTCAGGAGATGGGATCAAGGATTAAGGCTAAGAAGTTAAGATCGAAGGTGAGGGCTGGAAGTGAAGGGTCAGAGCGTGGATTAAAGTCAGAGGTGGGGGTCGGGTTGGAATCAGAAAGAGTAACAGAATGGGGACAGGGCCGAGGTCAGGACTTGGGGCCGGCACTGGGGTCTGGACAGAGTCAGGTTAGGGGCCGGGGTTCTCACTGAAAGGGGTTGATGCTGTCCCCCCGGTGCACAGCATGCAGCACTTTTCGGTAAACCCTGAGAGAGATGGTGCCACAGAGCAGCAGCAGAGCCACGTGGGCCGCCACAGACACGATGCTAAAGTGCAGGAGGCACAGCAGAGAGACCATGAGGCCTGTGAAGACCACTCCTGATGTCCTTGTGTCCTTCCAGTACAGCAGGTCTGCCACTGTGAAGGAGGCGGGCAGTCAGGCTGGGGTTTGGACCTGGCCTGGCTGACCTCTTGATCTCCCATATCCTGTCTCAGGGTTGAACCATGACCGCTTGACATATCTCTCAGCCTTAACCTGATTTCCTAATTTTTAGGGTCTTCTTTTGTGGCATGTCTGCCTCCCCTCTTCTCCTTCTGGAAAACCCATGTTAAGCATCTGGCAAGTTCCCTTAATCTTACTCTTACCCATAGATTCTGTGTGGTCACAATTTTTGGTCGTTATTTATGGGAAATGGAATCATATATACACTTTCTTGCATTATGCATATCTCACTCTACTTGCACTCATAGAATTCCACGCTAGTCAACTAGAATAGCCCTTAATTCATTCTTTTTGAGGACGCCACGATATTTTGGAGTGTGGCTGCACTGTCGTTCAGTTTATTCAACCATGTATCTATTACTGGGCCATTCACTTAGCTTCCTACTCCCCAGCAGCGCTGCAAGCACCAGCCTACTACAGATATTCTTACCTCCCGGAGGTTCTATTTCTGAGATAGAATCCCAGGGGTGGGATGGATGGGTGGACTAGTTACGTATTTTTGAATGTCACAAATATTCTCAGATTGCTTACTAGCAAGACTGTAACGAGAACAAAGTGCGAGTGATCTTTCCCCAGCGTCCTGCCCAGCGATGGGTGTTACTGTTCCTTTTATTTTTGGCCAACCCAACAGGTGTAAAGTAATATCTCCTTGATACCTCTACCAACACATTTTTCTCAGTCCTAAATGTATTGATAACACCATCCTCCTTCCTAAACCCTAATTCAAATTTCTGATCTCTTTCCGAGACCCTAAACTCACCTCCCAAGCCCAGCCTGAGCCCTGACCGGTGACCTTTCGACTCCAACGTTTCGACTCATTCATCTAAACCTCAGTAGCCCTCCCAATAATCCGCTCCCATTTGAACCAGGAGCCCAGGACCCTTCCATTTCTTTCCAGACCCTCTCCATCCTCTAGCCCTCACTTCACTCAAACTGACCCACGCAGATCAGTCCCCTTCAGAGTCATTCCCCTCATTTCTGTCTCCTCCCTACCCACAGTCTCCCATTTACCTCTAACTAGAGCAGGCCTCCCCGTACCCCAATGCGCAGGGCCCTCCCCTGTGGGCTCCTCGAGGCCCTGTGCCAGTGAGTGGAGGAGGGGCCAGATCGCCTGAGACGGGGGCTAAGTTTAGGCATGCTGGGGGGAGGGGGCCTCGCCTGCAGCTGCGCTGGCACATCCAGCGCCTGAGTGACAGCGCCGCCTGGGCCTGAGGATGGGGGAGGGGGCCTCCCTGCTCTTAGGCCCCAAAGGCCCATCTTGGGGGAGAGGGCGCCCCACGCTCTCTTTATGCCTTCCTTGGGCACCCCCAAAGCCCCCCAGACCCAGCCTGCAGCTCTGGGGAATCTGGGACCAATAGGAAACATCTCCCCAGATTTGAGGGAAATAGCGAATCTGGATTCCCGTCCGCCATCCCCCAGCTCCCGTCTCAGCCCGCCCCGCAAGCCCACCTTTACTCCCCATCTCTGATCCGAGTGAGAGGCTGCGGACACCGCTGCTTCTCGGGGATTTCGCCCACTTCAGTGGAACCCGGAGGGAGGGAGTAGGGGGCGGGGCCCCCTCTGGCCGGGCCAATTGCTCTCCATAGAGGTGCGGACCATCCCCCAAAGGGGTGGATCTCTTGTAAACAGCTAAAGGGGTGGATCTCTTGTAAACAGTCTATAACGAACACTTGGCCGTTCCCGGAGGCTGAGCACATTTTAAAGTAAGGCGGGGTCTATTTGCAACTGGCTAATGGATGTGGTCAGGAAAGGAGAATTTTTAAAAGGCACATAGTTTACTTGTAAATGTCCCATGACTACATCCAGAGGAGAGCCTTATTTTCTCAGGGATTTGGCCTGTTCAAAATTAGCCTCTAGGGGGAGCACTCCAAAAGAGGGATTAATTTTTTAAAGCAATCAGCCAATCATAATGCTCACACGGAGGGCTAACTTCTCAAATGGGAAGGAGAACTACATGAAAAGAGCCAATGGCAGTCTATAATAACGGGACATTTTTTTAAGGGCGGGGTTTATAATGTCTAGCCAATCCCAACATCTTCTCCCTTCTCCACTCTCCTCTATTCTTTGGCGAGGTTGGTCTCTTTACATTGCAATCCTCCCACCCTCGCTGTGGTCTAAACGAGACCTTCGCTCCAGCAGTTTACCTAGAAGGTGTGGTTCCAATGTGAATTCTGATTGGTCCGTGCTATCGAGGCACTGCCCGGTGATTGGCTCCCGCTCCAGTTGTCCCCACGGCTCTTCCTCTTTGTCCTCCAGTGAGGGCTCATCAGGAGAAGAGTTCGAATCCCGGGATCTGGGTGGGGACTGGTGATAGGCCTGGGGAGTCCCAGAACCAGGACTGGGCTGTGGAGTCAAGACTTCGGGCGGCGAGGACTGAGTGAGTCCGAGTTGTAGGTCCAGTTCTGGCACATTAGAGAGAGAAGGTCTTGAGCTTTCACCTTGGAGATGGCTTGAGAAGAGACCACCCACCCCTTGTGGCTTTGGTCCCAGCACCTCAGACATCTCACCTTTCCCAGCCTCTCCAGCCTCTTCTTCGTCTTCCAGCGGGGTGGAGCTGCTGGTAGCAGAGTCCTCCTCGTACCTGGCTTCTCGAGCTGCCCAGCCCAGCTGCTCCAGCTGGAACCCCAGATCATCTAGGGGGCGCCCAGCCAGAGGGGCGGTGTCGGGGTCACCGCGACGGCCGGGCTCTGGGGACTGACTCAGGCTGGGGATGCTCTCCAAGCTGTCGCCCAGGCCAGGCTGAAGAGGCGCGTCTCGCGGCTCGGAGACTGAGCGGCCCTGGGGCCGGGGCCGGCGGGCAGCTGAATCCCGGCGCGCCCCAGCGCCCCCCGCGCCGTCAAAGGCGATGTAAGAGAAGGTCAGCTCCCGCGGGGTGCCCCAATCCTGCGACGTGGTCTCTTCTTCGTCGTCCTCGGAGAATTCTCGGGCTGTGTGCAGCTCCCGAAAATCTGAGTCGTCGTTCCCTCCTGCAGTGAGTGAAGGAGAGCGTGAGCTCCTCCAAGCAGGAACCTGACCCACTCACCTCAACCCTCCTACCCAGCTGTGAGTCCCCTTCAGGTCCCACTCACATCCTCCTCCCGCGCTTACCTTCCGTGGAGTCAGGGGTAGAGGAGGCTGTAGACGGAGCTTCTTCTATGAGAGGGAAAAATCGAAGATTCTTAGAAGCTTAGACTGTCCAGATCACTGAAGTGTGCCAGTCCTGGAAACTCGGATGGTCGGAATTAAGGACTCGGAATATCACTGCTCAGTCTTGGAAGTTCAAATCCAGGAACCTTAACCTTAGAATCTTCAAATTAGGAATTTTAGGAGGTTTCAATTCATTCATTCTTTCAACAACCATTTATCCAGCCTATGTACCAGGCACTGTTTTAGACCCTTAGGATACAACTGTGAACAAAACAGACAAAATCCCTGCCCTCGTAGAGCTTGCACTCTATGGGGAAGACAGACAAAACAATTAAATATATGATGTTGGGTGCTCAGTGTGTTGAGAAAAATAAAGCCGGGGAAGGAAAGAGAAAGTGAGAGGGTGCTGTTTCAGACAGGGTTGTCAGAAAGACTTCTCCGGTAAGATGACATTTGAGCAGAGACCGAAATAAAGTGAGGAATTCATGCAAATATCCAGGGAAGAGTCTTCCAGGCAGACAGAAAGGCTCAGTGCAAAGGCCCCGAGGCAGGCACTGTTTGGCACATGTGAGGGACAGAGAGGTGTAAAGGTGTGACTGGAGCAGAGTGACAGAGGAGAGAGGTGGGAGATGAGGAAAGAGATAAGGTGTGTGTGTGGGGTGGGGAGATCATGTAGGGTCATCCTTTGTAAGCCAAGGTAAGGACAAGATCTTAGGATATTGGGATGATACTCTAAAATGTTGAAATAACAGATTCTTAGAATTTTGGCATCTGGACTCCCCAGACATGCACGTGGCTAGATCTGAGAGTGTTGAAATCCTCAGCTGTCAGAACCTCAGGGGTGCGGGACAGAGAATGTTAGGCATTCTGTTGGAGTCCTGGGCTCAGAGATCGGGAGGATCAGGCAAGGCGTTCTCATCTGTGGAGTCCGGCCACTCAGAGCTAGCTTGGGACTTTGCCTACAGGAGACGCTCAATACCATTTGGAAATTGAAATCGGACGCCCCTCGCCCCCATCTCGTTTCTTCACCTGTGGTATCGGAAGCCGGGAAACAGAGTGGGTCTCCTCCAGGGTTACTACTGATCAGTGGTAAAAACCCTCTAAGGATCCAGGAGTCCTGGCCCCAACCCAGGGATGACTATTCCCCAGGGACAGGAGGTTGGACGATTTGGGCGAGGTCCGGGCTGCCCGTGAGTCAGGGCAGAAAAATGGAGGTGGGATGCGAAGATAAGTGATGGGGGTATCAGACCCCTGTTCTCCATCCTGGCTCTACCCCTCCATTCAACTGCCCAGCCCGCCGGCTGCGGCCAGCACCAAGGAGAGGGGACAGCTCCCGGCTAGGGTCCTCATCTCCGGGCGGGGCCGCGCCGCACACGCCAGAGCCCCGCGCACCCCCACGCCAGCTATCTCAGCCCCCCAACTCTGCCCTTTCTCAGGTCCTCCGGGTCAGGTGGCCCCCATCGCCGCTAGAACGCGGGGGGAGGGGAGAGCTTCCTTTGTCTCCTTCGCCTCCTCCCCCATCCCGGCTCTCCCGCGGCCAGGCGCAGAGAGGATACCCAGGAGGAGTCCACCCGGGCCTCTGGGCCCCACACCATGCGCGAGGCTCCCCCTACTCACTGCAGTGGGCGAAGACCGGCAGGACCTGCCCCATGGCCCCCCTCGGGCCTGCATCGGGACCCCCGCCCACTCCGGCCACGCCGCCCTGGGCCTGGGGCCGCAGGCTCTCATCTCCGCCTCGCCCAGGACGCCGCCGCCATCCTCTCCTCCTCCTCCTCCCGGGCCGTTCTAGCAGCCGCCACTGCCGCCGCCCTCTGCTCGGCTCCGCGGGGGCGGGCGGGGCCGCGGGAGGGAAGGCACTGCAGCGCGGGGCTGGGGCGGGGCCAGAGGACAGGCGGAGCGGAACCTTAGGGAGGGCAGGGGGCGGGAAAACACCGTTGGGCCCCGAGATGAGGGGCGTGGCTTTTCTACTAGGGAGGCGGAGCTAAGAGGAAAAGCTGTGGGGCCGGGAAGGCAAGGAAGGCCGTCTGAAGAGCGGGGTCTAGATGGGAGAGCGCGGGGCCTGTAGGGGAAGTGGGACAGAGCCTAGGGTAGGGTGAGGGCCTCGGGGAGAAAACGGTGAAGGAGCCCAGGTGGAGAGGATTGGGGCGTGGATCTCAGAGTGGGTTGGGGCGGAGCTAGGGGCGGCTTTGAGGAGAGGTTATAAAGATTCTACTGCTCTGAGGTAGGATCTGAGCCTAGATCCTCAGAGGGCGTGGGAAAGGGGGCGGGGAGAAACTACCCAGAAAGTTTTGAGACAAGGGGAGAAGCTCAGACGTAGGTGGGGCTTAAGTGAATTTAGAATTTCGCGTCAGGTAGTTGGTCGCGGCCAGTCAGAGACAGAGGACCTAGAGGCGTGGCCCAGAGGGAACTGGAGAGAGGAGGCAGGGGAGGAGTCGCGGCCCAGAAAGTGGACATAACCTGGGGAGAGGAGGCTCGCTTGGCTAGCCAGAGTGTGGGGGCTGAGCCTGTAGTTAAGATGCGGAGCCAGAGACGGGGCCAGACTTCGAATATTATAAGAGTTTGAGGCTGCGGACTTGCATGGGCGGATGGCTGGATAGGACCTGGAAAAGAAGTACCGGAAGCAGGGTTTGGGAGGGCGAGACCCAGAAGGGGAGGAGTTGAACCAAAAAAGACAAACAATTTAAAGATTTCGAAAACAGGGACGGGACCACTGAAATGGGCGGAGCTTAGACGGAGCAGGGCTGGGGTCCCGAAGCCAAGAGTGTAGTGTTGAGAACATAGATTATAGAGTTCGTGTTCTTGCTTGTTCCGTGACTCAGTTTCCTCTTCGACAAATCAGAGATGATGATGTGAAATAGTGCGTAGCACGTGATGAATGCTAGTTTGCCACTACTATTTTTCCCTGACCCTGAGCCGAAGGCTCCCTTTGAAGGTGCTGGAGAGAAAAGACCTAGGATCCGATCTCTTCTAGTGACTGGACTTGAGTGCAGGTCAAGGGCATAGGAAAGAGATTTCAGTGGTTTAAAATCTCACAGTGGAGGGGATTAATGCAGTGGAAGCGGGCAGGTGCAGAGGGTGGAGCCTTCCTGATCCCAGGGCAGAAGGATGGCGGCCTTTGCCTGCCTGCTGGAGCGTCTCCTCTGGCCAGCTCGCAAGGAAGAGGAAGTGAAGGAGGAGAAGGAAGAGGAGGAGGAGGAGGGGTGCAGGGCTCTCGAAGGGCCTCGGTCCCTCCTGAACGCGCCGCGTTGCGCCCAGCGGCCGCACGGGGGTGCGGCGGCATCTTCGGGCCTGCGCTTCGGGGCGAGCGCAGCGCAGGGCTGGCGCACGCACATGGAGGACGCGCACTGCGCTTGGCTCGCGTTACCCGGGCTGCCTCCGGGCTGGGCTTTCTTTGCTGTCCTCGACGGCCACGGCGGGGCGCGAGCCGCCCTCTTCGGAGCGCGCCACCTGCTGGGCCATGTGCTCGAGGAGCTGGGCCCCGCGCCTGGCGAGCCCGAGGGCGTGTGTGGGGCGCTACGCCGTGCCTTCCTGAGAGCAGACGCACGTTTGCGATCGCTCTGGCCCCGCGGCGAGCCGGGCGGTTCCACGGCCGTGGCATTGCTCCTCTCTCCGCGCTTTCTGTACCTGGCGCACTGCGGCGACTCCCGCGCGGTGCTGAGCCGCGCGGGAGCTGTGGCCTTCAGCACCGAGGACCATCGGCCCCTCCGGCCCCGGGAACGCGAGCGCATCCATGACGCGGGCGGTACCATCAGCCGCCGGCGCCTCGAGGGTTCTCTGGCAGTGTCGCGAGCACTGGGAGACTTTGCCTACAAAGAGGCTCCTGGAAGGCCCCCTGAGCAGCAGCTCGTTTCCGCGGAGCCAGAGGTGACCGCCCTGGAACGGCGGGCGGAAGACGAGTTCATGCTCCTGGCCTCCGACGGCGTGTGGGACGCGATGTCTGGCGCTGCCCTCGCGGGACTGGTGGCATCGCGCCTCTGCTTGGGCCTGGCCCCAGAGCTAGTCTGCGCTCAGCTGTTGGACACGTGTCTGTGCAAGGTCCTGGGGGCGGGGCTTGTGATCACGGAGGGGATTTAGGGTGGAGGGGCTTTAATGAAGAGGCTAGAATAAAACGAGGAGTGAGTGGGACTGCACCAAAGGGCATGGCCTGCTGGACTGGGGAGGGACCAAAATATGGACAGGGCGGAGCCTGAGGGATGCCGTGAGGCAAAATGGGAAAGTGGCACCTGAGGCGTTAGATTAAGTGAGAAGGATTTAAAAGAAAGGGCGTGGTCTTTTGGGATGGGACGTACCTGAGACAAAGTAGTGGGTCCTGGGGTATGATTAGTACCAGAATGAGGAGCCCCTAAACAGAGTGGGAGAAGCTTTGGTGAAGAGGGTCGTTCTCCTTGATAGGGCAGGGCTAGACCAGTTGTGGGGACATAGTGAGAGGGCTAAGTTTAGACTGGCAGATGGGCGGGACTTGAGAGACCTACAGAACCTGATTGGGGATCGGGGAACAGAACACGGAGATCGTTGCGGAGTCCCGAGCTAGGGCATTCAGCCGTGTCCCACCAGGCCGTTTCTTCCACCCTTTCTAGGGCAGCCTGGACAACATGACCTGCATCCTGGTTTGCTTCCCGGGTGCCCCCACGCCTTGTGAGAAGGCGATCAGGAAGGAGCGAGCGCTGGATGCAGCCCTGGGCCGCAGGGTCGCCGGTGGGCAAGCTCTAGGAGCTCAGCGGGAAGGGGGGTGGCAAGCAGGGGCGCCCTATAACATTTGCCTCCTTCTCAGAGCTGTGCTCCTCTGCCCAGGAGCCTCCCAGCCTGAACACGGTTTTCAGGGCTCTGGCTTCAGAAGACATCCCAGATTTACCTCCTGGGGGCGGGCTCTACTGCAAGTGAGTCAGAGTTGGGTAGGGTAGAATGGGGAGAGGGCTGGCAGCAGGAGGGCCCCCTCTTGAAGGCCTCCTGCTTTTCAGGGCCGCTGTCATCGCTGACGCTTATTCTCAACTCTGCCAGGCTTCAGGGGAGCGCTGGGAGGTAAGGATCCTATGTTCTTGAATGTTTCTCTTAGAAACATGTAATCCAGCTCCCTCCACCGCCCCCCCCCACACACACACCAACTTCTTTAGTGATGGGGACATTGAGGCCAGAGGGGATGTGAATCTTGCCTGATGTATTAATAAATTCTCGCTCCTGGCCTGAGGCCTCGTGCTAGGCATGATGACCAGGGAAGCAGCAGCAGGGGAGTCTGTGCTTCCACCCCAAGAAATGTTCCCTCAGAAATGTTCTGTAAAGCCCTGTCATTCCAAGCACCACCCCCTCCATCCAGGAATAAGGCGGAAAAATTTAAGGAATGTTGCTGACCAATCCCCAGGCCTGGATGCACTGCAGAGACTAGGTCATCTCTGAGGATGGCCTGGGTCTTAGGGAGAGGTTGTGAACTGGGCCTAGAATGTCTAGGAGAATTTGGAAATGTCGAGGTGGTGGGTGGGGCCGTAGAAATGAAGGCTCTTAGGGTGGGTCTCAGGGAGAAAACGGGAGGCAGGAAGCTGGGGACAAAACCCAAAGGCCTTTGCATAGCAGAGTTTGGTTGTCCTCGCTTGGAGGAGCGGGGCTGTTGATAGCTCTCAGCAGTCGAAGGAGGCATTCATCAGGACTGTTTGAGTCGTGAGTGACAGACACCCAATTTAACCTGGGAAAGCAAAACGGAACTTACTGGGCCATGTAATTGAAGAGTTCAGGGACTTAAGGCATGATTGCATCTAGTTGTCAGATGACGTCATCGGGAACCATTTCTTGGTTTTATTTCCCCTAAGTTGGCTTCGTTCCCAGGCAGGGTCTCAGAGTGAGGTAGCAGAGAGTTGCAGCTCCAGACTCACAACCCCCGAGCCTAACATCCTCAGTGGAGAGAAGGCACCAGTTCCCCAATAGTTGCCACACTGGGTCACATGTCTGACCAAGTCACTGTGCCTCTGATTGGCCAGGCTAAGGTCACATGTCCATTCCTAGCGCTTAGGGTTGGGCTTCACTGCACTGAAACCTGATGGATTCAGAGATGGGGTAGGGTGGTCCCTCAACGGAAAACAGGAGTGGTGCTCCCAGAATATAGGGGAGTAGATACTAAGAGGCAAAACGGGTGCCTACTCACCGTCTCTTACATTTTGTGTTCCAGAAGGGGCAGAACGGCCCTGGGAAGGCCACTGGCACCCATTCGGGCTCTGCCTTGGACTTGGAGGCCTGACAGCTGTTGTCCTTTGGGGACCCTTTGCCCAGCTGGAGCCCCAACGGAATTAAAAAACTCTCCTTCCCCAGCTACGCAGACCAGCGGAAGGAAGACAAGCTGGTGGAGGAACCCCAGAATGCTTATTTCCTCTTCTGTTACTTCCCTCTCACAGAAAGTCTTATGAGAGGGGAAATGCCACCCGCTATTTAGAAGGGGAGCGGGGAAACCCAACACCAAATGTTTGTGACATATTTAGAGCTGAATGGACCCTGAGAGATCAACCAGTTCAATAACCTTTCTTCCCTTTCCATTTTCCATCTGTTTTAGGGGGAGGTAGGGGAGAGGTTTTATTATTAAATATTAATTACATGATTCAAAATACATTTTTCTTGTAGGAAAAAAAAAAACACGAGAGCATTATTTGCCCAGTCGCTTGGCAAATATGTATTGGGCGCCTGCTCACGGCCATTAAGGGGGACTCACTGAGATTCCTGCCTATTCTAGGGACCCACCTCTTAGTGTATATGGGGAGACAGCAAACAAGGGAACAAATCAGGTCATCTCAGACACTGACAAGTGTCTCGAGGAAACTAAAACAAGGGACATGACAAAAAAACCTTCTTTGGTTTTTAAAATTATTTATTTTTTCAATGGTAATAAGTTCACTTGGTTCAAAATTCAAAGGGTACAAAATGGTATAAAATGAGGTCTTTCTCCATCCCCTGTCCCTCAGCCACTCAATTTTCCACCTGGGAATGGATGCTTTAGATAAGGGGATCAGGGAAGATCTCTAAGGAGGAGGGGACAACTGAGCAGAGGCCTGACAGAAAAGCAGTCAGCCACGCAAATAACCCAGGGAAGAGTGTCCCAAAGCAGAAGGAACAGCCAGAGCGAAAGCCTAGAGGCAAGATCCAACTTAAGATCTCTAGGACCATTACATTCCCCACAAATCTATTCCCTGTCCTACTGGTAACCACTGCAATGAATTCAGAGTGGATTTTTCCAGAACTTTTACTCTGCATGTACACCCGAGGTGCTTCCTTGATTTTTTTCATACCCTATGTATCATTTGCCAATTTTTTTTTTCACCAAATAATATGTTAGGGGCTTCTTTTATGCCATTTACACACATTCTTTTTGGGCTGCTGCTCAGCGCTTCGGACAAGTGTTGTGCAATTGTTTTGCTATCCATCTTCCTCTCGATGGACATTTAGGCTATTTCCAATTTCTTGCCCACACATCATTGCTGCCATAAAGGTCCTTGGACAGGCTCCTTGTGTAGGTATGCAAGGGGCTCTCTGGTGTGGGGGGGTCTTGCTACCTGTTTTGCACAGCACTTGAGCTAAGAATGGTTTTTATATTTCTAGGGGTTGTAAAAAATATATATGTGAAAGAGATCCTATGTTTAATATGCCTAAGATATTTACTATTTGGACCGTCATAGAAAGAGTTTGCTGACTGCAGTGCAGGTGGCACACAGAAGTACCACCCCTCTCATTTCACAGATGGGAACGCTGAGACCCAGAGAGGAGAAAGGACTTACCCAAGGTCACACAGAAACTGGGGTTCTCATTCAGTTGGGTAAATGTGCGTCGAGCTGCTGTTCTAGGCCTGGCTGGGTTAGTGAAACACAGAAATCGATCAAGTCTACTCCCGTCTCAAGGAACTCACAGCCTGAGGAGACACACAGAGAAACAATTATAACCCATGTGAATCAGGGTTCAAGGGCTCCTAGGGTGAAGTGGGGAAGGGGAGAGGATTACTCAGTTCTGCGGAGAAGAATTAATGTCAGAACATACACTAGAAGGATGAGATGAAGTCAGGACAGCATCCAGGATTCGGCTTGGACAAGGGCTGGGTAGGTTGTCCACCTCACCTAGTCAGCTGGACCCTAAGAATTGTTGGTTTTACACCTTGCATCCGAGCCCTGGAGTGCTGGGGGTTCAGGCAAAAAGGCTTATAGTCCAGATATATTCCTGTCTTCTAGGCCTCAGTTTACCCATTTGTAAACGTCAAACTGATGATTTACCAGGTTCCTGTCCCTGAATGGGGCACCGTACCCAGGCCAGGTGGCGCTCTACGGGAGAGGCGGGGACACAGGCGTGACGCCACGAGGGGCGGGGCCTGCAGGACCCGCTGCGGAAGCCTCGGAGGGTGTCCTGGCTCAGCCAGAAGCCCGCGGGCGCGTGGGGGAAGGGGCCTGCGGGAGCGGGCATTAGGGAGGGTCTCCCCGGCTCCGAGCCTTCCAATTGCGGGATGATCCCGCCATCCTCCGCGGGCGAAACTGAGTCACCGCGGGGCGTGCGTGGAGAGGGGGCCAAGGGCTTTATCCACACTAGAACCCGGAGTCCCATCCCCACCCAGGTCCACCGCCGCACACCCACCCCCTGCGGCTGTGAGTCAGCGGCCGGCCGCGCCCCCTCGGCCCACTTCCTCCTCACCTTCCCCAGCGGGGCGGGGGGTGGGGGGGCCGTGAGAGGGGTGGCGCCCTCCCCACCCATCCCCCTCCCGTGAGGGGGAGAGGGTTCACTCTTAGTAACCCCTCTCTCTTGGCAAAGAAGAGACACGTTGGGAGGTCCGAAGGGAGGATTTAAGGGAGAAAATTTGAGACAACCTGTGCTTAACCAGAGGGTCTTCCTTGCTACCATCCCAATTGAGCAGAATATAAAGAAAAGGAGAAGTCGATAAGGAGGGTGAGAAAAAATTGTTCCCCTCATCGAGATCCCCCTAAGAATTTCCCATAGTAGGAGAGAACTAGGGATCTAGAAAGGATCCCTTCCCATCCACAAAGCTTCTCCCTTAATTTGGTGGTGACCCTCACCGTACATTCCCTGCAATAACGCAGGAAAAGAGGGAAATAGTGGGTCTAGGGTTCCGCGTTGCCCTTTTAAGCGCCCTCTACCCAGCCAACCGCCTTGAGTTGTCTGCGGCCCCTTTAAGGCGCAGGGCATTGTGGGTACGGGGAGTGGAATTTTGGAACGAAATGTAGCGAAGAGAAGTACAGTAGTAAGAGTAACATTGTAGCCGTCGCCGGCCGAGGGGGTGCGCCGGGGAGGGGACGCCGCACCCCCCTTCTGCCGCAGGGACCCCCCGATCAAATCCCCAGAGGGAGGAGGCGCCCGAGGACCCGCCCCGGCCCCATCCACGTTCTCCCCAGGAAGCCGGACTCTATGGGGCGGGACCCTGGGGGAGACTGAGCAGAACCTGGAGCCAACCCCGAACCCCTGAACCTCGAGCCAGGGGCGCCCCAGGAGCACCCACTCTGTGGGTGCGCCGCCCACCCGCTGAGCAGCCATGAGGTGAGCCTCCAACTGCCTCCAGACCCTTCCCCGCCCGGCGCGGGCTCCCCGCCCCGCCTTTGTCCCCCTCCCCCCAGCTCGCTCGGGGCTGGAATTTGGGGACAGGGCACTGGGAGCCTCGGATTTGAGGGCGAACCCTTTTGGATGAGCTTCAAATACTGACCACTTCCCCATGACTCCCAAGCCTCAGGGTGGTGGCGGTGAGGTTTTTATGGGACCCCTCAGATTTGGGGGCGCTCCGAGGACTCATGAATTTTTAAAAGTCTTCTTCAGAGGACCTCCAAGTTGGCAGATACTCCCCGGAGGGAGGTCAGGATTTAGGTAGGATTCAGACTTCCACCAAATCTCAACTCGGGCTTAGAGAGGGATCTCGGGGGGCCGTTTGGGGGTCCCTGGCACCTGGAAGAGAGATTGAGACGTAGACCTAGGTTTGCGGGGTCCCCCTTTCCGCGGCGCTGTTGTCTTCCCATGTGGGACCTCGTTCTTTAACTTCGAGGGTACTTAACCCCCTAAATTTGGAGGGGCTCTCATCCTGTGCAGGGGGTTGGTGCGGACCCAGATGCAGCCTCGAAGGTCTAGTTGGGACTCCCCTCCCCCGCTGCTCCGCACCCACAATCTGCTTAAAACAGGCCGTGCCTAGGACCGAGCAAGCTTCGGTGCGGAGGGCGGCTCCCTTGCCCCAGGCCCCAGGCCAGGGGGCGGCTCCTCTCCCCCACCTGCGCGGCCTTAGGAGGGAGGGGGCGCGGCAGCTGGGGAAAGGGGGCCTTTGTCTTCCTGACTCACCTGTCGAGACAGCTGGTGTGGGGGGGCAGGCCGGGAGCCCTGTGGGCCGGCTGCTTCCCCCACCGCGGCGCCTCCCGCTTCTCTCGCCACCCTCACTGTCAGAGCTGTGGGGTTGGAGGAGGGGGCGCTGGGAAGCTTCAAGGTCATAGCCCTCTCCCCCTGGGACCCAGGCTTTCCAGATAGTTCCAGCTCTCTTCCCAGGAATTTAATCCTGGGGGTGGGGGGCCCAGGGGACCCAGGGATTTTGTTTTATCTAGGCCTCACTCAAAACTCCTGGGCTCACCTGAGGGCGGGGCCAGTGCGGGCCGGGGGGGCCGGACTGGATCCCAATACCCTCGTTCTCCCTCCCCCGACCCCCCATAATCTCTCCCTTGGGGCCTGAGCTTGACAATACTATCTCTCTCCACTCTCTCAGGGACTTCCTGCCCCCAAGCCCCCAGCTTAAGGGGGAGGCCTCTGGGGAGGGCTGAAGATTAACCCCCTGGTGTCCACATCCTCCCACTGGCCCCAGGTTCCCCTCTGCCCTCAGACATCAGGGTGGCATTCCTTTTTATGACCATTAGAGAACCCCCCCCCTCCCGCATTTGCTCCTTCTCACGTGAAAGGGATGGTTGGAAAATTTGGAACAAGGGGGCACCCAGAGATACCCTCAAGACTTCCTGCCTACCATTTCGCCCGTTATAGCAACATCCCTTCAAGGTCTGCCCTGGAGAGGGGGCAGCTTTCGCGAGCCAGGCTCTCTTCCTTCACCCTTTGAGGGGGGGAGGACTCTCCTCTACCACTACCCCCAGCCCCACCCCTCGCCTCCCCGCCACCCCCCGCGTTTCCGGTCCCAGGCACCGTGGAAGGCGGATGGCGGATGTCCGAGTTAGTGCTGCCTCACTCACTGAGACCGTAAAAGGGCAGGAGCGGTGCCTGGGCCAGCCTCCCGCCCCCCCAAATGGCCGGGCCCTACCTCCCACCTCCTGGGGGGTGGGCAGAAGCTGAGCTGAGACCTGTCCCACCAGAGGGTTATTCCCACCTTCTGAGGGGTCTTCCTGCCAATGGCCACACCCCACTTCCTGGGCTGTGCCCCTTCTCCAAAGACAGCTAGGATTCAGGTTGACACACACCACTGTATCCAGCTGGGGAAACTGAGGCTCAGAGAGAAAGGTCTGGTGCAGGATCCCTCAGAAATTCCTAGGCAATGTTGAAGGAGGGGAGGGGACTGGGAGCCTCCGGGCTGGTTTGGCTGGGGACAGCCTTGGGGGCAGTTGGAAGGGAGGATGTTAAGATGGAAAATTACAAGATAATAGTTCTTTTTCTCCCAGTCGGACAAATATTTGTTGAGCGTCTGCTGTGTCCGGGACTCTGAGCTGGGATTCTGAGAAGGCTGGGAAGCTGGGCAGAAGTGTGAGGCTCTCAGGGCAGAAGGGACTCTGAAGAATTCGAGTCCATTTCTTTCCTCTTCCCAAAACAGTAATTATTAGTATTTTTATTTTAAAAATAATAAGATCATTTGATCAAATGTCTTCTTTATGCCAGGCACTGTACTGGGTGCCTGATTCAGTTTAATCCTCACGGCAGTGCTAAGAGATTGAGACTATTATGACTGCGTCCTCCCACCCGCCAGCTTACAGATGGGAAAACTGAGGAATGGACAAATTAAACACATTGCCTATGGCGGCCAAAGACTTTGGAAATGGGCAAGCCTAGATGGAACCCAGGGCTGTCTCCAGATTATTATACTATTAAAGAAAAAGAAAAAACATTTAATGATTAAAAAAGAAAATACAGGCAGCATGCTTTCACTATATGAACAATTAAGATAACAACGGAGATGCACAGAAAGAAACCCAGGTGGGAACCTTTACCTCCTGTTGGCTTAATGGGAAACTGAGGCTGGTCAGGGAGGAGGGCCCAGAGCGAGCCCCCACGAGCCCCACAGCCCCCAGATCTCGTTCCCTGTGCAGCGTTCTTTCCGAGATCTGTAGTCTGGAAAGGTGGTGTGTGCATGGAGTGGGGGCGGGGGGAGTGTGGATCACAAGCTTTGTGGTTTAAGGAAGCTAGGGGGTGAATCTTAGGGTGAGACTGAGGGGCCAAGGGAAGAG
>NW_006436281.1:1393049-1395268 GCF_000325575.1 Pteropus alecto
AGGGAAGGGCGCCTCTAATCTGGAAAGCCTACTAAACCGGAGTGAGTGTGTTTAATTGCCTCCAGCGATGAGAAGCTCTCTCCCTCAGCTTCCTTGTATGCAACCTGTGCCGAATTCCAGGTCCTGAGCTTTAGGGCTTTTTCTTATCTCTTCGAATCCTTTAAACAAACCCGGTGAGTTGTGGTTCCCAGGGCTGCAAACCAAGGCACAGAGAGGTAAAGCGACACAGCAAGGGGCTGACTTGAACGGTCTCCCATCCACCGCACGCTGGAGTTTTCCAGAATGTGGGACTTGTGGGGAGGGGCGGGTTCTGGGCTGGCTGAGGATTAAGGCTCTCCTCTCGTGTCAAATCGAGGGCGAGAGACCCCAGGAGACCCCTAGCATCAAGCGGACCCCGTTTGAACCTCACTCCCCAGCTTCCCGGCTGTGGAATTTTCCGTTGCATTTTTTTGCGTAGTTTGTAGTCTTATTTTTTTAAAGTTAAGTAATGAATGAGTTTTTCATAGGTAATACCACCCCATGGTGGGAAAAAAAAGAAGAATCAAGCAGTTCTAAAGAGTGAACACTGCGACGTGTCCACTTCCTCCGTCCCCTGGTCCCAGTTCCCCTCCTGCCACGCTCGGTCTCCCGAGAAGCAGCTTCTGCGTATGTCACCACTGTGTGCCGATGTATTTATATCCTTCCCACCTTTTTTTTTTTAAAAACCTCTGATACACACTTCTTCAGACCTCAGCTTTTTCCAATTTCAGCTCAGCTGTTCCCTCGTCTTTAAAGAGGTTAAGAACTTGGGTGAACTTGGGCTCACCCTCTGCTTACTTGCTGTGGGACCTGGGACAAGCGTCTTCGCCTCTCGTGAGGTCATTGCAAGGTTCTTTGTGGAGATGGGAGCTCAGTGCCTAGAACAGTGCCTGGGACGCGGGCTAACCAGGAATTGTCAGCTGAGTTTTCCTTTTTTGGCACGTGGCTGATTTAACAACTCTTGGGTACCTGCTAGGTTCTGGGGACACAGCAGTGAACAATAAGGACAAAAACTCCTGCCCTCACGGTCCTGACGTTTTGTGAGGGGCGATGGGGCTCTGTCAGGCAGGGATAGCTGCTGTGTGACATGTGGGACATTCCACGGGAGGGAGAGGAAATCCCCAGATAGTGCTTGGACCAGGGGAGACCTGGGGGAGGTGAGGATCCAGGATGAGGAAGGACAAGTGCATAGGCCTGAGGCAGGAATGTGTCTGGCATGTGGAAGGAGCAGCATGAAGGCCGGAGGGGCTGGAACAGCGAGCTGGGGGAAGGGAAGGGATGAGATCAGAGATCACACGGATCAGGAAAGCCACAGAGAGCGCTCGGCTTCTTTCGGCCCCAGCCGGCGGAGCCAGCGTTGCTTCCGAGAAGAGGAGGGACTCAATCTGCCCGGTGTTTTAACAGGATCCTTCTGCCGTGATGGGGACACTACGGCCTGGAGTGGGGTAGGACCAGCCTGGGGTCACTCAGCAGGCACCCTCTGACCAGGCCAGGGCCTCAGCAGGGCAGGGCCCCTTGGGAGAGCAAAGTGCAGCCAGGGTGGGGTGGCAAAGACAAGCCGGGCACCTGGCCAGAGTCTGCCCTGGGTGTGGGTGGCAGGTGTGGGCGAGGCCTTAACCCTGCCCTGCCAGGGGCAGTGGGAGCCAAAAACAGCCCCCGAGGCTGCCCTTGTCTGCAAACTGCACCTGGTGTTTGAGGAAAGCCCACGCACGCAGTCCCTGGTGGGTGGTTAAGACAGTGGACCTGGAAAGCAGGTGGCCTGGGTTCAGATCCTCACTCTGCTGCTTACCAGCTCCGTGACCGGGCACAAGTCACGCAACCTCTCTGAGCCTCTGTTTGCATTCCTCGCTCGCAAAATGAGGATGAAATAGCGTCCACCTGGAAGGGCTGCAGTGAGAATAGTGACTGAGGAGAAGGCCGAGGGCGCCTGACCCGTGGAGGTGCCTGGTCCGGAGGCACCACAGCCATGTAAACTTGGGAGTGTCTGGGGGACTCAGCCTCCCAGCCTAGGAACGCGGAGCTGGGTCTGCTGAGGGCTCTCCCTGCCCTGTCTCCGACAGCATCGGCGTCGTGCTGCAGCCCCCAGACCTGATAGAGACAGAGCCATCGCGGGTATCATTTCTCTCCCCGGAAACCTCTGACCACCAACTTCCTCTTTTCAGGAAAAAATTGGGTGGGGGTGGGGGTGGGGGTGGGGGCTA
>NW_006436281.1:1395288-1401302 GCF_000325575.1 Pteropus alecto
GTGGGGGTGGGTGGGTGCTAGCGCTTCCCCCTGGTGGGTGTGTGACCTTGGGCAAGTCACTTCCTGTCTGGGAGCCTGAGTTTCCTTATTGGGGCAGGGGAGAGTGAACCTCCCCAGGAGGACCCGAGGGGGCCGGGAGGGTTGTGGCTGTTCAGGGTACCGGTGAGAGGGAGGCTGGCAGTTTCTAAGTGCCAGGCACTGCGCCAAGCGCCTTACGTGCCCAGACTCATTTACTCCTCCCGCTGCCCTGGGAGAGGGGACTGCCATTTCCCTGGTTTTCCGTTCTCGAGTGGGAGGGTCGCTCGTCTGAGTCACGTGGAGTGGGCGGCTCAGTGGAGATTTGAACCCAGGTCCCTGGATTTCAGAGCTTAAACTCAGCGAGTTTCTCGACCCCTCCCCCAAGGCTGAGTCAGATGTCACTTGCTCCTGGGTACCCTGGGCCTAGCTCTTAGTTGTCCCTGTCTGGAGACTGGGCCGTTTCCTGCGCTGGAGGGTGTGGCTGGGGCTGTCTGGGTCACTGACCAAGTCGTGGCCTCGACAGAGCAGGGAGTGTCTGCTGATGGCCAGTGATGTCTGGGGGCAGGGGTAGATGGATGGATGGCAGCAGGAAGTGGAAGAGACTGAGACGGAGCCCGGAGCTCAGCTGAGCTTCCCAACGTGCTGCAGGCCGCGTCTTTCCCCTCCCTGGGCCTCAGCTTCCCCCTCTGATCCCAGTGGGGAGTGGGGAGCAGTCCAAGCAGCCTGGGAAACTGAGGCTCCAGCAGTGCCAGGCAGAGTCCCCGCCCTGTCCTCACCGCCCTGCTTCTCCTGGGTCCCCTCCTGCACCTGGCTCTCTCCGACTCTGTCCATCGCTCTTTCCGTCTGTTTCCCCCTCACCGTTCCCTTGTCTGTCTGTCTCCCCTTTGTCCGTCTGGCTCTGCCTCTCACCTCTCCCTCCATATCAACCTGTGTGTTTGTCCCTTCACGTCTGTCTGTCCGACTCCTCTCCCTGTCTCTTTCTCTCTGTCTGTATCTTTGCTCATCTGTCTAATTTCCCCAGTTTGTCTCTTTGTCCCTCCCAGGCTGTCTGTCTTGCTCTGTCCTGCCTGTCTGTTTTTCCCACCCAGTCTCTCTCGTTCTCAAGGATCTTTCTCTGCCTTTTGCCGTGTCTTTCTCCTCTTCTCGCATTGTCTCTTTGACTCTCCCAGGGGGACCCGGATGGAGAAGGTGGCCGGCCCCTGGAGGGAGGATGCTGTTGTCTCCTCTGCTAAATGGCCTCTCACCCTTTTTCCTGGCAGCGAGACGGTTATCTGCTCCAGCCGGGCCACTGTGATGCTTTACGATGACGGCAACAAGCGGTGGCTGCCTGCTGGCACCGGCCCCCAGGCCTTCAGCCGAGTCCAGATCTACCACAACCCCACAGCCAATTCCTTCCGCGTGGTCGGCCGGAAAATGCAGCCGGACCAGCAGGTGACGCCCGCTCCTCCTCCTCCTCCTCCTCCTCCCCCTCCGCGGACCGCGCCCCACCACCCCTCACCGCCCTTTCCCATCCTGCCAGGTGGTCATCAACTGTGCCATCATCCGGGGTCTCAAGTACAACCAGGCCACCCCCAACTTCCACCAGTGGCGCGACGCCCGCCAGGTCTGGGGCCTCAACTTCGGCAGCAAGGAGGACGCCGCCCAGTTTGCCGCGGGCATGGCCAGCGCCCTCGAGGCCTTGGAAGGTTAGAGAGAGCGGGCGGAGGGAACCGCGGAGCCCTGCGTGCGGCCCGGGCCTCCGTTTATTCATCTGAAAATGGGGCTAATTCATTGCTCCTGTGGCGAATTATTCTGAGGATTCCGCGCGGGTTCTCGTGTGAGCGCTGCGCACCCGGATTCCAGCCGTGCAGTGCACGGCATGAATTTTTACACGCGTGCACTCCTGGGTGACCGCCTCCCAGGTCGAGATAAATGAGCGTGCCCACGAATCGGCTGAGCTTCCGGGTAAAATGCAGATTCCAGTTCGGTCGGGCTGTGGGGGTGGCTTGAGCTTCTGCATTTATGACGAGCTCCCTGGGGCCGCCAGGTCCGTTGGACAGTGAGGCTTTAGGGGACTGCTGTGCCTTGGCGGTCGGCGGTTGCTGCTGCAGTCACCAAATGGCAGAGGTGTCTTGCTTCCTTGAGCAGCCTCAGAGCCCGTGGGGAAGGGACTGCTTGCCTCGGGGCACAGAGAGAAACAGGGTGTGCAGTTTGGGTCCATGGGAGCCCAGGCCTGGGGGTGGGTGAGGAAGAGGCTGTCACGCTTTCTCGGGTTCTCAGGCTGGGGGTTTCAGCGGCCGGTGGTTAAGAGTGGATGCTGGAGTCAGCCTCAGTTCGTCTTGTTACTGTAAATTCTGGTCTGTAGGGCTTGGGGCCTAGTGACTGCCCCTTCTTGGCCTTTGCTGTCCCACCTGTCACTTGGGGACATCACCACAGCACCCGCCTCATATCAGCTCAGTCAGGGAAGGTGGTGCTGCCCCTCATCCCAGAAGTTCATCCCGAGGGAGAAGGAAGTGAGCGCCTCAGGGCAGGATTCCCAGGTGGCCTCTGAGCTGAGGGAAAGTGCCAAGGGACGGGGCAGGGTTCCAAGGCTGACTCGTCACCCTTCCCACTCTCACCTTCCAGGAGGTGGGCCTCCAGCAGCACCACCGCCACCTCAGCCACCTGCGGGGCCTCCTACCTGGTCTGTCCAGAACGGTCCCTCCCCGGAGGAGGCGGAGCAGCACAAAAGGTGGGGTCGGGCCCTGGGTGGGGGACCTTGCCACTGCCAGAGTTCTGGGATGTTCCAGAACTCTTGACTCCTAGAGTTCAGAACTCTCCAACTCTCAGTTTCCAGAATGTTCCAACTCCCAGGGGACTAGAAATTAACAGCTTTCAGAAACTCCCACTTCCTGGGGTTTGAGAAACTCGTGACACCCAGAGTCGCAGAACTTTCTGACCCTTCACATCCTGCCCCCTCCACCGCTCCCCCCGCCCCCATTCCCGGAGTCCAAAAGTTGGTCGTTTAAAGGATCTTGGGCATTTTGTAATTCGAATGTTCTTGACAGTGTGATGACACTAAATGCTTTCATCTTGGTCTCACTATGTCCCTGCTGTCCCCTCCCAACCCTCTCCTGGGCCCTTCGGGAAGGAAGGCACGCGGGTGGGGCTTAGGAACCGGCCTCACTGGAGACCTCAGAGAGGGGCCAGAGGTTGCTGGCCCTCCTCGGGGCCCGAAGTGACGGCAGCTCCGTCGTCCCTCCTCAGGCAGCCGGAGCACATGGAGCGGGAGCGCCGGGTCTCCAATGCAGGTGACTGCTCACATGGCCTCAGGAATCGGGGGGACCTCCCCGGAGGAGGGGCTGGCCCGGTGAGACGACGATGAATGAGGCTTCAGGCTTCTCTCTCAGCACCCCTCCTCTTTTGTGTTTGTTGCAGGAGGCCCACCTGCTCCCCCAGCTGGGGGGCCACCCCCACCTCCAGGACCTCCGCCTCCTCCGGGTCCCCCCCCACCCCCTGGTCTGCCCCCATCGGGGGTCTCAGCTGTGGGGCATGGAGCAGGGGGAGGCCCACCCCCTCCGCCCCCTCTCCCCACAGCAGCAGGCCCCAGTGGTGGTGGGACGGGGGCCCCCGGCCTGGCTGCAGCCATTGCCGGAGCCAAACTCAGGAAAGTCAGCAAGGTAAGGGGGCCAGGCGTGGCAGGCGGTGGGGTGACTTGGGGCCCTGATGGAATAATGGGAAGTGAGGCCACAGTTGCCTGGGGGTGTCACAAGAGGGCCTGGGAGGTCAGGAGTCTTACCCATAAAGGTCCCCTCCTCTCTGTTAATTTCTCCAGCAGGAGGAGGCCTCAGGGGGGCCCTCAGCCCCCAAAGCTGAGAGCAGTCGAAGCACAGGCGGGGGGCTCATGGAAGAGATGAACGCCATGCTGGCCCGGAGGTGAGCCTGAGCCTGGAGCCCAGGCCTGTGTTAAGCTCTGGGAACAAACCCCTTAGACCAGCAGTTATCATCTGGAGATTCTTGTTCAGTAGGGTGAGATGGGGGGAGGACTCAGATTCACATTTTTTGTTTCTCTGGGTGAAATTTCCCACTTCGATAGCCAGGTTTGGGATCTAATGCTGGAGGCTGCATTCTCCTAGGATGGCCAAGGTTTGCAGAATGTTCTAAAACCCAGAATTCAAGGACTTTAGAAGTTCCTGCCTCAAAATCCGGCAACTCAGGTTCATTCCTGGAATCCCAGCATCTTAGAATCCTCCGCCCTTGGAATTTTGTGATTCCCAAATGTGAGAAGTGTAAAACTCCCACTCCGCTCTGAGAACAGTACTCTCTTTAACTTCTAAAACTAAAGTTTTCTTAGCCTTCACGGATTCCAGGACTGCACCGTAGGATCCACCTTTCTAGAACTCTGGGAAGGGGAATCGTTGAGTGCCTGAGGGTGGGCTGGATCCATCTGTTTTTGCCTTTCCCCCCTGCAGAAGGAAAGCCACACTAGTTGGAGAGAAACCCCCCAAGGATGAATCTGCCAATGTGAGTTAGGGGCTCTTCCTACCATATACACCTTAGGATGTATCTTTCGGTGTGACAGGGATGGGCTGGGTTGAACCTGGAAGAGAAAGATGAGCAGAGGCGTGAAATGGGCTGGCTCATGACAGTTTTATTTCCCACCAGCAGGAGGAGCCAGAGGCCAGAGTCCCTGCTCACAGTGGTGAGTAAAGTGAGAGCCCAGTCTAGCCGCAGGAACTACATGTCCCAGGATGCCCTGTTTTCACATAAAGCACCCTCGTGAGAGGGTCTGTGCAAATAATGCTGGGGATTGTAGTCTCCCGAGGTGGTTCTTTGACCAGAGGCGTGAGGCTATGGGAGAAAGACTGAGGCGGAGCATTCTTTGACCCTAATCGTTCTGCTTTGTTGCCTGTCCCCCAGAACCTGTGCGGAGACCCTGGGAGAAGAACAGCACAACCTTGCCAAGGTGGGCCATCAATCCTGGGGCCCCACCAACCCAAAGTTGTTAGATTGGTCGAATTTGTAGGGAGGAATGTGATGTTGACCCCTCTAACTTTGTTTCTGTCCCAAACACGCCATCTCTCCTAGGATGAAGTCGTCGTCCTCTGTGACCACTTCCGAGGCCCACGCCCCTACACCCAGCGCTGCTGATGAGTCAGACCTGGAGAGGGTGAAACAGGTAGCTTGGGGAGGGAGCCGGAGGTGAGGTTGGGAGCTAGAAAGGGGACGCAGGAAGGAAAGAAATATGGGCCCTGGCTCTGCCACTGACCTGCCCCATGATCCTAGGGAAGGCCTTAGAAATGCTCAGTTCTCCAGCGTGAGAAAGGAAGATACTGGATCAGGTCAGGGGAGGCACAGACGCCACAACCCCCTCATCTAGTGCCCTTGACAGACCTTACTAATCTATCACTGCAACACATTCCTGATGAGTACCCAGAATCCTTTTCAGCACACGGGCCCCAGACATTCCTCACCAATAGGAGTTGGCAGGACACTGGAAGGTATTTGCCAATTCTGGTACTGGATGTTCTCCAGTACTTTGCTTCTGGCTCCAAAGATCCAAAATTCTCCCTTAAGACTTCTTCAGTCCCTCTGTGGCCTGCTCAGTGATGTCATGGTGGCTGGGGGGTGGGGGAGCTTGAACCTCCTTCCTCTGACCCTTCAGTCATTTAGAAAGGAGATTCACTTCTGCAAGTCCAGACACCTTTTCTGATCCATTGCACCCCATTATTTTCAGGAGCTTCTGGAAGAGGTGAGGAAGGAATTACGGAAAGTGAAAGAGGAAATAATTGAAGGTGAGGTGTTTTTTTTATTTCAAACATTTATTTTGGAGGCATCTTTTCTCTTGGGAAGAGCTCTGTTTTGGAAGGAAAGGGGGAAGAGGCCCTGCCCCTGACCTCTGCCCCTTGTTTCCTTCCAGCCTTTGTCCAGGAGCTGAGGAAGCGGGGTTCCCCCTGACCACAGGGCTCCAGAAGATCCCGTTTCTTCTTTCCGCACACCCCGCCTGTCACCCTGCTTTCCCTGCCTCAACTTGAATT
>NW_006436281.1:1401336-1419932 GCF_000325575.1 Pteropus alecto
ATCCCACTTGAAATTCCAAGGGGGGTGTGGCTTCCCTGGCGCCGTGCTCACGCCCATACTGGCTGCTGATTGGCTGGGGAGCCGCCACCCTTTGCTCCCTTTGGTCCTTCCCCTCGCCATCCCCTTGGGGCTGGTCCCTCTGCTGGGGATGTACCAATTAACCCCACAGTAAGGGTGAAGGAGGGAGGGAATTTCACATTCCCTTGTTCTAGATTCACTTTAACGCTTAATGCCTTCGAAGTTTTGTTTTTTTAAGGAAAAAAAATATATATATATATATTTAGGTTTTGGGGGGAAAGGGAAATTTTTTTTCTCTTTGGTTTTGATAAAACGGGGTATGGGGAGTTTTTAAATGCTATACCCCCAGGCTTGTCACATTTGGGGCAGCTATTTAAGAAGGGGATGTCCCACCAGGCTGGGGCACCTCCGCCCACCCCAGGGACCTCCCCTCCCTCTGGCACCTTGCCCTTTTCTATGAGGAATTAAGATGCTGTAACTTTTTGGAACCTCGGTTTTTTGGATTTTTTATTTGGGTAGGTTTTGGGGTCCAGGCCATTTTTACCCCCTTAGGGAAAATGAAGATGAGGAAGAAAGGAAAGGGGGAGATCTCCCCTCTCCCACCTTCACCTTTAGCTTCTTGAAAATGGGCCCCTTCGGAATAAATCTGCCAATTTTTATAAATGCTAAGATTTCTGGAGTGATTCAAAGGGCTGCTCTGATGAGGATGGGGGCGTGTCCCCCCAGCGATCTGCATGCCCCTCCTCTTCCTTCCCGCCCTGCACCTGTTCCGGTTCCCTCAGGCTGCTGCAGTCAGGGCGGTTTCTGCTCCCTCTGGAGCTCTCAACAGACTGCCCTCCCTCCCCTGCCCCTTACCAGGGGCCTTCCTCGCTGCCCTCCTCAACCAATCCACCACCCTCGAGAAAGCCAGGGGATAGTCCCTCGTGGGCTGTGTGGCCTTGGGCAAGTCCCTTTGCTTTCCCTGGGCCTCAGTGTCCCCATCTGGGATAGAGCTCATAGGATGACCCTCTGCTCCCTGCCCACCCAGCTTCTCTCCTGGTTTTAATGACCATTGTATCCGTGGTTCTCAGACACATTCTTAAGATGACTTCTTTACCCAGAGCTCCTTTAATTGTAAAACATCAACAGTCTAAAAAAATAGAATTCAGAAGTCGCAGAGCTCATGCATACCCGCCCGCCCCCGAGCAGTTCAGTGGGTTGGCAGCAGGTAGGCTGGGTAGGCAACACTGTCTGGTGGAACAGTCCCTTGGGATGGGAGTGGGGAACTTAAGGGCTGAGGGGCTGGGGGTCCCACGGAGGAGGTCTTTGCATGAAGGGGGTCGAGGGGGCCTGGGGGTCCAGTCCAAGGGTAAGAAGGATGGGGGAATCCCTGAGTACTGAAGAGCAGGCTTGGAAGGTGGGGGGTGTGACAGTTACCCATAGAGCAGGGAACAGGTGGGTCCCTATGAGAGGCCAGCTAGGGGGAACTGTGGGTAAGAACAGCAGTAGTCCAGACCTTCTGGACAGGTAAACTGGGGGCTTTGGCCATACCAGAATTGTTCAGCTCTAGGCAGGACCATTTTTCTACCCTGAAGGGCCATGTCCCGCTGGAACAGATCACAGAAAGTGGGGAGCAGGGAGAGCTGGTGGAAATGCAAGAGAGGACCCCACGCGGCCTTCCCCAGGGGGTTGTGCCACAGACTAAGGGAGGGGGGGTGCGGGGCAGGTCTGTTGGACAGATCCACTTGAGGAGAGGACCCCAGTAGAGGTACCGATGGTGGACTGAAGACAGGCGCCACTGAGTGGCCCATTGGACCTAAAGTCGTCCGAGATCCATCCCATTCCCTGCACCACAGGGTGAGGTAGGTGGCCGGGGCGGGGCGGGCAGTCCAGCGGAAGTGTCTCCATTATTACAATGGACTGTACCAACGAGGAGGGGGCAGAGTGTCCCTCCCACCCCCCGTGCGATGGCTGAGGCCCCCGGGAGAGGATCACTCCTCCGGTAAGTGGAGGTGTGAATGACAGAATGAGCTGGCCAGGTCCCTGTGTCCTGCTGGCCCACCTAGTGGGGGGAAGTGACCAAACGCCTGGTTGGATCAGCCCCAGTGTAAGATCCTTTCCGCCCTACAGGGACGGGGTGGTAATAGCTAGGCCGGTTCAGGAACGAACAGTGTGGACAGACAGGAGGCCAAGTCGGAGAAGTCGCAGCCAAGACAACAGTCACGTGCAAGACCAGGGCCCTGCGGCCTCCTACTCCTGGGACGCGGGCTCCGTCTGGGGCGCAGACGGCGCGTCCGAGTCCGGCTCGCAGAGCTGGGCGCGCATGTCTTCCATCTGCGCCCGCAGCTCCTCCAGGGCGCTCAGCGGCGCCGCCGCCCGCACCTGCGCCTGCAGCTGCTCCAGCGCCAGCTCCAGGTGGTCCACGTCGCCCTGCACCGCGCCCCAGGCAGCTCGCTGCTCCCCCTCCTTGCGACGCTGTTGCATCTTCTGGCGCCAGTACTCCAGCACCAGACAGCCGCCGGCCACCAAGAAGACGGTGGTTTCGCCCAGCAGCTCGGCGCCCAGCTCGACGGCCGCCGCCTCGTTCAGCGGCTTGACGGCTTCGGTGTTCAAGCCCATGATGCGCAGCTTGGCCCGCATCTCCGCCCAGTGGTACACTGTGGGGAAAGAAAGGGGCCAGGGATCTTTTGCTGGGGAGCCCCCTGCCACCCCGCCCGTAGATGCTTCAGTGTCCTGGTGGGAACCGTGGGGACACGGCAGCCCGAATCTCCGCGGTCGGGGAGTGGGCGCCGGGCGTCGCACGCGGAAAGCCCAGTTAGGTATCTGGGCTGGGAGGGCCCGGCGGGCATCTTTGGACGGCGTCCAGAAGATTCTGAGAGACGCTGCCCTGGAAGGGAGGTCCTGCGACCCCCGCCGCACGGCTGGAGTGGTAACAAGTCCAGAGCCGGAGCTCAAGCTCCCTCCCTCCGATCTCCGCCCCCTGCCACCCGAGGCCAGCCTGGCTCCCTCCCCGCTCCCCGCAAGGCCCTTGAAGTGTGCCCTCTGAGCGGTCCGGGGCTTGGGGAGGAGCGCGGGCCTAGAGCCACGCTGCTCTCGCTTCTTTACCTAATCACTTATTCACGTGAATAAGGCTTAGCAGCACTGTCACCGTTTAGAAATGTTACATATAGAGCTGATGCTGAGACCTGACCCACTCCAGTAGTAAATAATATTCACGCATAGATACACGAACTGATGGGGGGAAAGAAGCCTCTTCGGGCTCATTAGGAGATGAATTCCTGAAAACATTTTATACTTCATCCCTTCCAACTATCGTTTACAGCAGTCAGGCTGATGTAATTACCTTTTCTTCCTTTTAGTGAGAATACCTTATGCCTGAGGTGTGGGGGTGGTGTTTAGAAGGGGGTATACTGAAAAAGGAAGTCCATCTTTGCCCCTCAGCCTTTAATCTTACTCCTCAGAGGTTAACCATTTTTGATCTCTTCTGCATTTACTTCTTCCCTATGATGCCAAATCACAAGCTTATACCTCAATTTCGTAGTTTACCAAATTGAATTTTTAAAAAGATTATGACTTGATTTTCCACTCCCACCCCTTATCCTGTGAATTTTTAACACATATTCTATATCCTCTCCTTTCCCAATTTTCGAAAGTGATTCTTATTTTGTTACTATTTATTGGTAACATTTGTAATTCTAAATAACATGCCTATTGCTTCAACTTCCTGGCACCTGTACCATATTAACTGCCCTGCCCTGCCTTCGACCCTCCCCCTTCCACCTCCAGTGGTCTGTTTACCATACTACTATTTTTACATTGTCAAGGTATCTTTCTGAGGTTATACTAAGTATTTACTGTGCCTTGTCCATAGGCTGAGGTCTGAAAATGAAAATGTAGTGTATGTATACTCTTAAAGCTCTGTAAATACTAATTACTGTGGATCCATAATGAAGACGTCATTTTATTTCAGAGCCCATGTTCTATGCTGTCTGAAGCATGAACATTAAATGGCTTTAAACATTGCTTCGTGTCATGCCACACTTGAGTTTTCTCATATTTAGACCTTGATTTTACTGTATGAAGTTTTCAGTTTTCTCTACAGTAGTGTTTCTGCCAGATTTAACCCCCAAATGGCTCTCTCTGTGACCGAGATCATCCAGTTCTCTGCTCCTATTCTCTTTATTAGTCAGCTGTAGACCCACTGGCTGTGTCCTGGGCCACTGCAGGGCTGTCCTCCCAACGTCCTCACATTGTCCCCTTCACACTGTTCCTTCTCTTGAGGAATCTGTGTCCTCCTCTTTGTTGAATTCCATTTTAGTTTTGCTGAAGTATATCCCTACATACCTTTTTCAGAAAGAGTGCACGGTAGGTAAGTGTTTTTGGATCTCTGCCTTTTTTAAGTATCTTTTTCCACTTTCACACTAGACTAGATGATACTGTCTCCTCTCGGCCCAGAATTACGAGTTCAGAATCATAATCCTCAGTAGTTTAGAGTCCTGGTTCTATCATTTGTAATGGGCAGAGGTGTTTGTTGTTGTTGTTGTTGTTGTTGTTGTTGTTGTCATTGTTTGGTCATTCTTGTGTCTCTGACATTGCACCAGGATGAGTTTATGAGTGAGTTTTTCTTGTTTCCATTATTTTATACTTTTCTATCTGAACTTTGTTTCTCTCTTTAGTCCTTGGAATTTTTCTTGTCTGTGAAATACAGGATTAACTTTACCCAAATAGGGGCCTAGTCTGTGCCCTTTTGTCCTGAGAAGTAACTCTTTAAGTCCTTGGAATGTCCTGCCTGATAAGAGTGTCTTTGTTTACCTGGGGCCTTGGCCATGCCAGATAATCTACACTAGGGATGTGATTTATGGTGACAGCTTTGGGCCACCTATGGCTCAACCTTGGAGGGGCTAGAAACTAAAGTCAGCCACACTTATCTGTAGGACCCATCTGCATTCCCTGGTGACAATACTCCATGCATTTGTCACTCATTGTTGCTGGGAGAAGATAGCGCTGTCCACAATTCCACCAGGAGAGGACAGAGGAACACTAGAAGCTCCCAGTTGGCACTCCTTTGGATTCTGCCCCATGAACCTCTTCCTGTGGCTGATTTTAATCTATATCCTCTCTCTGTAATAAACTGTAACCGGAAGTATAACGATCAGTGAGTCTCCGTGAGTCCCTCTACCAAACGAGTGAAACTGGGGATTGTTTGGGGGCCCCCTGAACTTGCAGTTGGTGTCAGAGTGAGGGTGGTCTCGACAACCCCCTGGCTTTGCACATACGGTGCATCTCCTCCTCCCTCTTTTCCCTTAATTCTCATCTGGAGCACGTCCCATCCCGGGCTGGCACGCTGCCTGCACTGGTCCTTCCCCTCCTGAGACCTTCCCCTCCTGTGTTTTCATCATTCCGCTTTGTTCCACATTCTGGGGGCTTTCACCAACTTTTCCGTTCAGAAAATCTTTCAGTTTGGGGGTTTTTTGTTTTGTTTTGCAACCATATTTGTGATTTTTCATTGTCTTTATGAAAAAGAATGTATTATAAAAGATCCAAATACGGAGACGAATTTAGAGTCTCTATGTAGCTTTTTAAAATCTACATCTGGAGAAGTGGACTAATTGAAAACTCTGAGAGTGTGGGTGGCTCAGGTTGACTGGCAGCTACGCTAGAGTTTGTGGTGTAGAGAACAGGTGGGTAAGACCCAACGAGGCAGGCCTGACACCAGGGGCTGACTCTCAGTTATCTCTCCTGGAGCCCAGGCTCCTCACTGGTCTTCCCCGCTCGGTCTCACCCCCTCCAGCCCAGCACCCACAAGGCAGCCAGAGGAGTCTTTCTAAAGCATAAATTTGACCACGACCTCCCCCTGCGACCCCGCTATGGCTCACAGTACCCCCAGGAGAAAGATCAAAATCCTTAGCATGATTTTTAAGGCCTCCAAACTTCTCTCAAGCCTGACCTTTGGGAAGAACTGTCCCCACACTCCCAAGTCTGTTGTTTCATATAGACTTTCCTTGTCTGTCTGTAATTAATTTTTAAATGATAAGCAGACATCTTGTGATAGGGGTATGGATTGGTTCCTTTTTCCCTGCGCGCTTGGAGCAGGAACTTTTAATCATCAACAGGATGCTAATCTATAAGACACAGGGAGAGATCAGTTCACTGGGAAAGTCCCTACTCCAGGCCAGGCCAAGTTCCCTTAGGTGAGTGATAAGTGTCATTGAGGTGTTTGATTTCACTCTAGTGGGAGGGGTCCTACTGACTGTTCTGGATGGGTTGAGTCAAGGTGAAAACCCTAGAATAGGAATGACAAGGTTCAAGGTACGAAAGCCACCACTAAACAGTTTTCTCTGACTGTAGCCTGGAGACAAGGTCAGACCTAATCTGTGTGACTTTGATAACTTATTTGTTAATCACACAGACAGATACACACACACACACACACACACACACACACACACACACGGCTTTTGAGATTGTAGTTGGGATTACCCGAATCTATAAACCAATTTAGTAAGATCTAACATCTTCACAATATTGAATCTTCAAGTCCATGAACATGGTATCTCTCTTTATTCAGGTCTTTTAAATTTTATTTCGATAATGTTTTATAGTTTACTGAATAGAGGTCTTGTAGATTCCCATGTATTAGATATTTTTTATACTATTTTGATGGCATCATTGTAAAATTTCATTTTCTATTTGTTACTGGTACCGATGATAGGAATTAATTGATTTCTATATATTGACCTTAAATCCAGTAACCTTGATAAATTATTTCTTATTCTTATTAGTTCTTATAATTTGTCCATCGATTCTTTAAACTGTACATATCTGGTCAGCTGCAAATAAGAACCATTTTTTCCTTCCCGATTTTTTGTCCTTTATTCCTTGGCTCCTTCTGATATCAGGGAAGAAAGTATGGTATTTACTGTAGGACTTTATCACACTAAGGAAGTCCCCTGTATTCCTAGATTTCTGAGAGTAATTTTTTAAATCATGAATTGGGTGTCTATTTTTATTAAATACTTTTCTTGTACCTATCTACAGGATAAGTCATTTTTTTTTCCTGTAAATATAGTGAATTACATGGACTAATTTTCCAAAATGTTAAACCACACTTGGATTTCTGAAATGATATACATATTTTTAATATATTGTGGGATTCGATTTACTAAATTTTTATGGATACCTGTGTTGATGTGCATGAGAGAGATGGACTTCAGTCCTTCTCAGGTTTGGGGGTCATAGTGACTTCATAATCCAGGCGGGGGGGTGTTGCTAATTTTTGTAATCTCTTCAGGAAGAATCTGTAATGGATTGGAATCAACTGTGTTGTAAAAATATCAGTTTTCCCTGAATTTATCCGTAGATTTGATGCAAAACCAAAGTCTAAGCAAATTCTTTTGTTCTACGTAGAGAAAACAAAAAACCAAAAAACACCTGGACGCCTACCTCACAATCTACACAAAACTCAGTTTCATAGAGTTTGGAGATGAAAACGTGAGAGGCACAAACAACGCTTTTAGAAAAAAAAAAACATAGGCTAGTATCATCATAACTTTGAGCTGGTCGCTATTTGTGAATATTTGTTAAAACATAAAAAGGACTAGGCTTAAAAAAAAAAGTTTGACATCGTAGACTACCTTGAAATTAAGAACTCTAATTCCTCAAAGTCAACGGCAAGAGCAGAAAATGGCAAGTTCCGGACTGAGAAGCCATTTGCGATCTGCCCATCCGACCAAGAACTCAGACTCGGGATATGCGAAGACCTCCTGTGGATCTTAAGGGACAGGTGGACCACCCGACAGAGGATGATATCGATATGGCCACTAGGCATAAGGAAAGATGGTGAACTCAGTTACATATCAGGAAAATCCTAATTGAAATCATACAGAGGAAGCACTACAGACCCACCGGAATGGCTGCAATGAAGACCCCAGACATGCCAAGTGCTGGCAAAGATGCCATGCACTCCGTCCTGGAGGTGGCGGCAACTACTAAAGCTCAGCGTCCAATCCTTGTGACCCAGCAATTTCGATCCTGGGTAGACACCAAAGAAACCTGTTCTCCTAAAGACGTATCTGAATGCTCACTTGCACCATTGTTGAGACTGAGAGAAATGAATGTCCTTCACCTGTCTGTCTGCTCCCCCTTGCCAGTGAGTGGCCAGACTCGGCCTTGGCCACCCGAGGAGCCTGAGACTTCTAACTTCAAGGCGCCATGACTGCCCCTTCCTGTTGGAATGTTACACTGGCTGGGACAGAGAACTCTCTCTCCCTTCCTGAAAGGAACCCCCTGGCCCAATGTTGCCCCACCGGGCTCTGGGTAGAGGGAGCAGGGAGCAGGATCGTGACGGAAACGTGAACTCTCTACTTCATTTCTCCAAGGGGTCACTCAGGGTCAGTTAGAAGGTAAATGGATCCAGAATCCAGGCCTGAGGAACTCCAGTTCCCACTCAAAATGGGAGGGGGAGGGGCCCGACTACAGCCTGTTTGAGGAGACTCACAGAAACAATGACGGCGCATTTCGTTCTTATTTAAAACAAAAACAAAAACAAAAAAGTTTGATGAATGGTTAAGAGTGTCTTTTATATTTTTATAATATAACTTTATAATATGTGGGGGTTTTATTTACCGTAATTTAAAAAGATATACAGATCCATATGTCAATTACCTCCATAGAGCTAAACAATCCCTTCAAGGTCAAGGCTCAACAGGGAAACTCAGCCTAAAATTGAGGAGGATATGATGTCACAATCTATAAATTCACTTATGATTGTCGAGCACAGCAGTGAAAATAAAACAGAGCAAAAAAGGTGAAATCGCTCATGTTTGCCTCCCGAGTAGTGTCCTGTATCCACAGGCATGCCTTTCCCAACCGACCAGCAATCCTGAAATATTTCACGACTAAGAAATCTCATGATTTACAAAGGAAAAAAAAAGTAAAAGAATTCATGAGCTTTATATAGTTCAACACAGAAATGTCCCCAAAACATAATGTGGTGGGAAGACCTACAAGTTCCAGAAGATACAAACATCGTGATAAAAAATCAAGAACATGCATTGACTATGGACGCAGATATACATAGGAAAAATATAAAGTTTCACATGGAATAATACTCAGCGACTTCGGGCAGATTGGAGGGAGAACGGGGTAAAGATTTAGCTTTAGCTCCTAAAAAAAGATAAACGGCAAAGCAAATGGGGCGAAATGTTTATATCTATTAATTCTAAAAAGTAGATATGGGTGTTTGTTATATTGTTTTCTGTATGTCTGCGATTTTTCACAAACAGAAAATTGTTTGAAAAAGGATAAATAACAATTATAAATTTTGACCATTTGGAAAAAAAAAAGATTTTGATGGATGTACAGTGACAGAAAGCGCGTCAGTAATCCTCTGAGGGCAGGCGTGGCAGGGGGGATGGACTGCAAAGAGACACAAGGAAATTTGAGGGCGTGATAGAAATATTCTATACCTTGACCATGGTGGTAGTTTCGTATACCTGTGATAAAATCCTGTGATAAAATCCATCGAACTGAACACCTACAATAAGTACAGTTTTTTAAAAACAAGTAAGTGTACCGCATGTAAGTTATACCTCAAAAAGTTATTTTTAAAAAGCATGTTATACCATTAAGGTAGGGAGAAAGAAAGCCACAGACTGGGAGAAAATACTTGCAAATCCTATATCTGATAGAGGACTTATAACCACGATATATCTAAAGGTCTTGAAACTCAACAACAGGAAGGTAAATAACCCAATTAAAACAGGCAGAAGATATACAAATACCAAAACACCCATGAGAAGATGTTCAACACATTAGTTATCAAGGAAATACAGATCAGAACCACAGTGAGATACCATTCCACACCCATTAGAATAACTATGATGAAAACAACAAAGAACTCCAAGCACTTGCAAGTTTCCAGGCAAAGGAGCTCTCGCGTGTCACTTCTGGGGTGTAGGACGGTGGGGCCACGTTGAAAAAAGTTTGGCGGTTTCTTAACGAGTTACACATATGATTCCACGTGACCCAACGATTCCATTCCTAGGTATGTACCCAAGAGAAATAACATGCGTCCGCACACCCGCGCACCAATATCCACGGCAGCTAAAAAAGGGGAAAGCACCCCAAAAGTCCATTGATTTGGTGAACGGATCAACCAGGTCGGTGCATTTACACAGTGGAGTACTATTAACACGTAAAAAGGAAGGAAGCCCTGACACACGCTGCAACGTGGGCGAATCGCGAAGGCATCGTGCTAAGTGAAAGAAGCCAGACACAAGAGGTCACGTGCTGTACGATTCCTTTTATACAAAATGTCCAGAACAGAACAATCTACGGAGACAGAAAGTAGATCAGGGGTTGCCGGGGGCCGGGCGGAGGGCCGGATGGGGAGCAACTGCTAACAGACACGAGGGATCCTTTTCGAGTGATGGAAATGTCGCAAAGTTGGATTGTGGTGATGGTTGCACAACCAAGTAAGTGTACGCGAATAATCAACTGGTCCATTTAAAAACAGGTGAATTTCGTGGTATGTAAATTACACCTCAAAGAAGCTGTTTAAACAAACAAAACACTTGAGTCTTCAAGTCTCTCTCACTGAAATTGGCAAATGCTGTTGTCACCAGGGGTCGCAGGCTGATGACAGAGGCCCCTGCTGAGTCCAGGTGGGCCCCTGCCACACAGAAGTGACCTCGGGAATTCATGCTTGTTATTTGTGGGGTGCCCATTTTTCCAAAATCGAAACCTCCGTCTTGGTTTGGGGATGCGCCATGTCGTCGGCCAGGAACGGCTTGTGACAGAGACTGGAGACTCCCGTGGCCTCCTCTTCTACCAGAGCCGCGGAGCTGAGGCCAGCAGCCAGGGCCACCACGGTGGCCACAGGATGCCGCTCGGGGCCCAGGCTCCTATTCCATCAGCCTGACCTTCCTTATTATGGGGCTTTTAGTCAAATGCCCAAAAGATGCTTGTCGTCCCTCTGAGAATCGAACCCTCCTCTAGGCAGGAGGCAAGGGCAGAAAGCGTGTGTATCCAATCTGTCCTTTCGTAAGAGAAACCACTGGATCTCATGAATATCCCAGGAGTAGATTGCCCAAGATGTCACGTGGCTACCCTTCACTGCGGGGGAGTCGAACATTCTTGGCTGGCTACACGGCCACACTGAGTCAAATTAGTGTCCTGCCGATGGGAAGAGTGTCTGCCGAAGTGAGCTCTTCTGGTGAGACTTCACCTCCCTCTACAGCCAACAAAGAGACTCTGCTGCTCTCCCGCCCTGGCAGTCAGCTCTCAGGTTTCGTGTCCAGGGTTGATCACCTTGGTCCCTCTCTGGACCTGAAATCTTGAGCGAGACTTTCAGGTCACAAGGAGAGCCCATGAGTCATACAGGAGGGTGGGCGGTAGGTGCGGGGCAAATATAGGGGTGCAACCCATGGCCTGGGAAGTCGGCCAGTTCCTCTGGCAGTGGCCACCCAGCCAGGGGCGGTCGTGACCCCGGGGCGACCTTGAGATGCTGAGGTGGTGGGGCTGCCTCTGCCTGGGTCCCTGCATGACCGCCGGGGAGAGGAGGGCCACCCCGCCGGACTATTTCTGTCATGCAATTGTGCAGAGCTTCACTTCTGTGAGACGACTTTTTCCCTTCGCTTTCTCCTTGATGCAAACCGGCCTTGTGCTCACTTGCTTTTCTCCCCTTCTCCTGCATATTGCACGACGGCTCCCTTCATCACCAGCCAGGACCTAGGAACAAAAGCGCAGGTCTGTCGACCACAGAGTCAAAGTTTCAGCATCTTGATCTCCGGTGTGTTTCAGCTCCACGCCCACGAAGACGCAACCCTGCCTGCATCCCCCTGAACCCAAACAGAAGGATGCCAGGACTGCCATCAGGACCCGATGCAATGATCAAACTGCCCCCCACCCAAGCCGCGACCGACAGGTAGAGCCCATGATCCCAACTCCCCCAGCCACCATGACTCATGCATCTCTCCCTCTACGTGATACGTGATGATATATCTATCCCCTAGAGGTGCTGAGGAAGCCAGGTCTGAAGAGCATTAGCTCACCCATGTTTCTGGGCTTGGTGCCATTTCTTTCCATAAACTTTCTACTTTCTTTGCTGCAAAATCCCGTTTGTGTCTCCTTTCGCTTTAACGCGTGTGGCCAGAACGAAGCCCTTGAGCTCAGTAACATTAGTAGCGACTGCAGTCCCAGCCACAAGCTCCTGTTTCCAGGCACCATTACAGATTTTGAGTCTCTTGGTGACAACACTGGTCCTGAACTATAGACCTCCACGATTCCTGCCAACATTCTTAGCCTTCGCCTGCAGTGAGATACCTAAGAACATTCCAATGTCTTCTTTTCTGCTTCGGTTAGCCCAGGATGTTTTCGGTGGATAGCAACGCAGACTCTTTATCCGTGATTACAAAATGTAACATTTTGCAATTCTCACTGACAGCAGGCACCTTCCTCAGTGTTCAGCGGGTATCGACAGCATCGTTGTCATAATAACAGCACAAAGGAAGCTCTGTTGGGTACAATCGCTGAGTGACTTGCACCAGCTGACCCACCCAGTACCAGGTGGGTCTTGGGCTTGGGTCTAGAAGTGTTGGAGCAGGTCCGGGATGCTCCGCTGTCCTCCAGACAGATACTCTAAGCCTTAAAGGACTGTGAGTAACATGCGTGTTCACACAGCATTGTTCACAATCGCCCAAAGGTGGGAACGACCCAGTCATCCATCCACTGAGGTACAGATAAACACACGCGGCCCATCCGTGCAACGCGATACTATTCCACCATGACGAGGAATGAGACGCTGACACACGCTACGACGCAGCCCAACCGGGAACTCACTATGCTCAGTGGAAGGAGCCAGGCACCAAAAGCCACATCCTGTACAATTCCGTTCACACGAAACACCCAGAACAGGCAAATCCATAGAGATAGAAATCAGACTGGCAGTTGCCAGGGACTGGAGGGGGAGGGGATGGGGCGTGACAACGTGGTGGGTACCAAGTTTTATTTGGGGAGTGATGAGAACGTTTTGGAACTAGATGTGGTGGCTGTTCAAGGTCGTGAACGTCCTAAATGCCACTTAATTGTTCATTAGAAAATGGTTAATTTGATGTTGTGTGAATTTCACATCAATTAATAAAAAACCGCAAAGGTACACACGAGACGGCAAGACGACCTCGCGTGGGACAGGGCGGCGGGGGCGGGGGCTCTGGAGTCAGCCCTCTCCCTGTCCCACGGCTGTCCTAGACAGCAGGGCACCCTGGGCTCCCACTTGCTGAGCTACACTCACTGCGAGACAAAACGCTGGGAAGGAATGACCCAGCTTGCTCCTGGCCAGCAGCCTGGCGTTTGCGAGCACAGTGAGACAGAGCTGATCAGTGGTTGCTTGGGGGAGGGGAGAGTGGAGAGGGGCCGGAGGGAGGGGCTCCAGGAAACTGGGAAGCGAGCAATAAGATGTGCTCACTGTCTTCAATGTGGTGGGGGCTTCATGGGCGCACACATAGGTCCAAATATCAAATTATACCCGTATGTATCACTTATACCTCAACGAAGCTGCTTTGGGGGGAAAAAAACCCACCTGAGGATAAGGCAGGATAAGCACCTACTGTGAAACGGAGAAGGGACTGAAAGTGTCTGTGACCTGAGAAAGGGGGCAGGGTGGGAACTGCTACTTCTTATTATAAACCTTACAGGATGGTTTCACTCTTTAAACTGAGAATAAAAACAAACATTTAATGTAGTTACACGCACGTGTGCCCCAGAGACAACATTCGTGGGACCTGAGCATCATCTGGGAGCCCTGACCCCTCACCTGATTAGTCGCCAGCCCGGGCCAGACCTGGCTGTCCCCACCCACCGATTCCCCGTCCCGGTCCCTCCCCAAAGGGGCTTTCAGTGCAGCCTCCTCAAGCCACATTGCATGCCGATGAGCGATCCTTCGGGAGAATAAAAATGCACTGAGTCCAAAGCCCTCTCCTGCAGAAAACCCTACAGTGGTTTCTACTTGCTCACAAACAAGTCCTGACTCCTGCAAATGGCCTCAAGGCCCAGTGTGATCTGCCCCATGGCTGATGCTCTGGCAATTTCCAGCTGAATTTCATTCAGTGCTCAGACCCTTTTGCTCTCTCTTGTCCCTGGACCTTTGTATATGTCCTTCCCTCTGCCTGCAAGGCTCACTCCTCTCTACACTCACCTTGAATGTTCAGGTCTTGGTTCGGATGCCTCCTCCTATAGGAAGCCCTCCCTGACCACCCAGGCTGGGACCATCACCCTCCAAAAGGGCTCCCCCATCCCAGCCCCAACCACTCTGGATCGCCACTGTCTAAAAATGGTCTGTCTTTCCCAGGCCCTGGGAGTCCAAGAAGCAGGGCCAGGAATTCTTAGTCACCACTGTATCACCAGCACCATCTACCCAGGCTGCACACACAGAATATTTGCCGAAAACATAAATAAATGAATGAATAGGTCAATGAGTAGATTATCCTACTACTCACAAAACAGTGAAAGGCGCTTATAGTGCACACGCCCAGTGGTCACCACCTAAACCAAGTGGTCAAATTCAGCATCCTGATTTGGGTTATTTGTGTCCTTTCTCTTTTTTCTTTAAGGGGACAAAGTGACACCATGACCTGATGGAGCAGTTCTAGGAGAGATACAGCATCACTCACGTTTTCCCGTTGAAAATGTTCGCTCTGAATCTCATCATGAGTGCAGAGTGTGAATCATTTTGTACAGGGCAACCAAGCTGGGAGTTTTCAAAAATACATAGTCCTCGAAATCCAAAAAAGGTGATGAACCTGTCTTAAATTTAAAAAGATTAGAGAGACATGACTATAAAATGTAATGTACCTATAGCCATGCCATCCTGAACAAGCCCGATCCCGTCTGATCTCGGAAGCTAAGCAGGGTCGGGCCTGGTTAGTACTTGGATGGGAGACCACCTAGGAAGACCAGGTGCTGTAGGTGTAAAAAAAAATTAAAAAATAAGAGATCGTAAGCTGACAAGGTCCTTGCCTAAAAAATAAAAAAATAAAATGTAATGTGTGAGTCATGACTGGATCCTAGATTGGAGGGGGAAAAAAATCTATAAAAGGTATTCTGACATTGGAGAATTTTGAAAACAAGCAGTTTCTTAGATGACATGAAATTATTAATAATTTTCTTAGTGTATAATGGTTTGGGGACTACACGGGAGAAGGTCCTTATTCTTGGAAGATACAGGTGTAAGTTTTTAAGGATAAAGGAAGTGCCATGGCATCTGCAAATTACTTTCAAAAGATTCAGGAAAAAAAAAATATATGTATGTATATAGAGACATATAGATGGAATGTGTCATGATGAATGATGCGTGTCCCCAAATGTGATGGTATTTGGTGGAGTCATTGGGAGGTGATTAGGTTACGATAAAGTCATGGGGGCAGGGACCCCATGATGGAATTACTGTCCTTATAAGAAGAGGAAGAGACATTGGGGCTTTCTCTCTCTCTCACATGGTGAGAAGGTGATCGCCTGCAAGACAAGAAGAGAGCCCGCACCAAGAACCCAATCGGCCAGCGCCTTGATCTTGAACTTCCCAGCCTCCAGAATTGTTAGAAAATAAATATGTGCTGTGTAAGCCACCAAGTGTGTGGCGATTTGTTGTAGCAGCCATACCTAAGACACAGATGTAGTTCTAGATATTTGAAGGGCATAAACAGGTCACAACGTGTCCAAGTGGTGAATCCAGTAAGGGCATTTGGTGTTCGTTGTGTATTCTTTCCACTTTTCTGTAGGTTTGAAAATTTTCCAACTAAAATGTTGGGAAAAACTGAAATACGAAATAATAATGATAATAATAATAATAACAAGGACCATATATAAGGAAAATATGTGAAAATGTTAAGTGCCGATTATTTCTGGGAGGTGGGGTTTTGACGGTCTTAATTTTTAAATTTTCTCCTATGAACACTGATGACTTGTTCCACTGAATCAAAGAAAACCGTGCATGTGTTCAGATCCAGCAGCGCCGTCATTTCCAGGAATTATTTTAAAGAAGCTCATGATGGAATTAGCCCAGGGTCCCTGAGGGTCCCTGAGGATGGTCCTCTGCCCAGCGTGGCTCTTTGGGAAGGCCTGTTCCTTCGGATCACCGAGGTGTCCTGATGGCCAATAGAGGCTATGCCACTGTTTGGTGTGTGATATGTCCATCTCTCAAAACTCCTGGGGAACTCGGAGGGGCAGGGAGCAAACTCTGAGGTGCCTGTACACTGCCTCCTAGAGGGTCCCCGCGGGACTGAGCCCCAGTTGCCCACAGAAGTAACCTGCTCACTCACGGACCCTTTCCTGCCTTGCTTCCCTGCAGAAGACGCCTTGCACCTCCCCGTTTCAAGCTGTCAAGGAATTGCATTAATTCACTCCCCCCATAATTACTTTCTAAAGTGGGGAATTAGAGATCTATATTTGTAGCAACAAAAGGTAACTTGGTTGTTTAAGGGGATCAGAGTGTCTGGGATGATGAAAAGTTCTGGAAATAGAAGGTGTTGGTGGTTGCCCAGCAGTGTGAATGTCCTTACCGCCACTGAACTGTACACTTAAGATGGTTAAAATAATCCATTTTATGTTATGTATACATAACATAAAATAACCCATTTTATGTTATGTATTTCCTTAAGATGGTTAAAATAATCCATTTTATGTTATGTATTTAAAAAGAAAAAGTAACTTGGTAATGAGAATTAGTTTAGTTACTACTCTGTTTCACCCCCAACTGCTGAACATCAACTGGGTGTACTGTATTACAATCTGTATTAATACTGTGTTATGTACTGTATCGCATTCTGCATTATAATCTGTATTAATACTGTATCACATTCTATACCAATACTGTATTCTATATTGTATCACATACTGCGATACTGTATTGTATACTGTGTCACATTCTGTATTAATACTGTATTATATCCTGTATTGCCTTCTGTACTAATACTGTATTATATACTGCATTACATTCTGTATCGCATTCTATACTAATACTGTATTACATACTATATTATACACTATCACATTCTGTATTATATACTGTATTACATTCTGCACTAATACCGCTTATATACTATACCACATACTGTATCATACACTGTATTGAAACTGCGCTACATACTGTATCATACACTGTATCGCATTCTGCACTAATACTGTATCATATACTGTATTACATACTGTATCGCATCTGTATTGTGTGCTGTATTAATACTGTATTATATACGGCATTATATTCCACATTAATACTGTATTATACACTGTATCACATTCTGTACCAATACTGTGTACTGTATTATATACTGTATCACATTACATAGTGTATCGTATACTGCATTATATACTGTATTGTATACTGTATTACATTCTGTATTAATACTGTATTACAATTCTGACACTAATCAGCCAAGTTTGTGCAGACTGCCAAGTGAGAGCTCAATCCCACAAGACTGCCCCCACCAGCCACAAGTAGGGTTCCTAGGCCATGTGCACTTCTGACTGGCTACAAATTCGGGGGTTCCCACAACTCCTCAGGTTCAATAGTTCTCTAGAACTCGCGGAATGCCCAGAAAATGTTAGTCCAATTTTATTATAGAAGATACAGAGGGCGAGGTCTAGGCCCCACAGAGGGTGAGGTCTAGGCCCCGCACAGGGCTTCCAATCTTTCTGCATGAATCATTAAGCATCTCTAGAGAAAACTGCCAAGCGACCACGTTTGCACCTCTATCGGCAGGGAATATTTTGCTGCTAATAAAAAAGGCTCGCACACCATCCTGTTTCGTGACTGTATCAGGACCACTACTAAAAATTATCCCCTTTCAACTGTCATGAAATTCAAATATCCAAAATTTAATGAAATAGAAATCTTGAAGCCAGAGTTTCACAAAGTCGACTTTGGTTTTAACCGCTTTAAACAGAAAACCCATGATCCCCTGCCTACGCCCCTACGCCCCTCCCATTAATAAGACTTGCTTTGTGTTCATTACTTTTCTCATTTCCCTTCTAAGGCTAATCCCCAGGGTAGATAAGTTAAAAATGCAGGTTGCAGGTTGTACTCTATCTGTTCTATTCTTGGTCATCCACTAAATGAACATGGCCACCCGCAGCCTTCCGAGCTCCTGAGGGTGCACGTCTAAATGGCTCGTATCAAAAGGGCACGTATTTCTGATCATCTCCCATTCCCCTCCCCTACTTTTTCACCTCTTCCTTTGCTTCTTCCTTTCCAGCCGCCTCATTTAAAATATTTGATTGGTGGCGGGGGGTGAGATGGGGAAAAATAAAATGTTTAAAAAATAAATTCGTCAATTGAATAAAAAATATTTGAATACATTTTTCCTACCTATATGTAAAACAAAACAAAACAAACTCAACTTTATTCTCTGGCCCTTCAAGTGTGTGGCAACCAAGGGAGTGCCTCTGTCAGGCAGGCAGGCAAGGGTGGCGAGACATCTTCCAAGGTAATTGTTCTCAATCTCCATAGCCCCTCCTTCCAAAATGTTATATAAATGTATGAAATCTCATGCCTTCCTGGTGACCAGCTCTACGCAAAGTCACCCCACTAGCACAGGACTATATAACTA
>NW_006436281.1:1420885-1431229 GCF_000325575.1 Pteropus alecto
GGGACCCCAACCCTCCCCTCTCTCCCCCAGCTGGGACCCTAACCCTCTCCCCTCTCTCCCCCAGCTGGGACCCCAACCCTCCCCCTCTCTCTCCCAGCTGGGACCCAACCCTCCTCTCTCTCCCCCAGCTGGGACCCTAACCCTCCCCCTCTCTCCCCCATCTGGGACCCCAACCCTCCCTCCTTTCTCCTCTGCAGTTTTATTCCTCCTGCTAGCTCCACTCGTGCATGGAAGGGCCATTCCGCACAAAGGTGAGTATGGGCGTGGAGGACAGGGAAGTCTGGTCCCTCTGGAGTGGCCGGACGGTAGGGAGGGGTGTGACTTCCACCTCCGTGCTCTTGCTCAGCTGCAATGCCAGAATAGTGAGTAATTCTGACCCACCTCCCACCCCCGGGGCTCTGGCAGGGAGTCGGGGGGGGGCGCCCCATGAGGATCTCCGTGCCAGCCTCTTGTGCTGAAGGTGGGTGCTGGGGCATAGAGAGGGCTGCTGGGGGTGGGGGAGCAGAAATGGGAGAAGAGGGTGGTTGGCTGAGTCAAAAGCCAAAGTCAAGAGTCCCGTCCCGCCACAGGCCCAGCTGGCGACATTCTTCTCCTTAAACTCCCTTCTTTCAACCCCTCTTGACACCCTCTGCCGGGCAGCCAAGCTCAGTCTGCCTCACCCCCCAGGAAGCAGAAATGACCCTTTTAGGGATGGGAAAAGTGTGGCTCAGAGGGGTGCAGTTCATTGCCTGAGGTCACACAGCATGGGAAAGGGAGAGCAGAGCTTGACCTCTAACTCCACTTAGTTTCCAAAGCAAACTCCTAACTTGGGGTGACGTTAGTTTTAGCACTGGCGGAGCCCGAGGACCGAGGACGCAATGAGGGGTCAGGTAAGGAAGGAATGTGGGCATCGAGCCATGACGAGGTGGACCAGCTCCCAATCCGGAGCTGATACCTTTTGGAAAGTGAGACAGATGACGCCGTGATTCACCTGGGACAGGGTGAGACAGTAATGGACGGGCAAGAGACCGGCATCACACCACCTGCCCGCCCGCAGAACACAGCGAACGTCTGACGAAAGATGCTGACTTCACGACAGCCTCGTCTGCTCCCCCCGCCCCCTAGCGGCACAGGAGGGTGTCCACACCCTCAGTGCCCGAGCCCAGCGGCATCGTCTCCACCCTTTTGGTCAGTCTCATGGGCAGACGAGGCCATCTCACTGTCCCACTGTCATCCGGTGACCTTAGTGAGACTGATCATCGCTTTGTAGGGCCACTGGCTATCCGTACGTCTTTGGCTGTGACCCGGACAGCGCCCAAGGGGAGAGGTTGGTAAGGAGCCCACCGAGGGCCTGATAACTGGGTGCAGGTGCCACCCCCTGGGCTGGGAAGGAGGCAGACGAGAGAGGGGGCCGGACAGCTCTGGCACTTAGGCGAACTGGACATCAGACGTAGGTGATGTAGGGAAGCGCGAATCAAAACCACAAGGAGACACCACATCCCACCCACTAGGGTGTTTACGATCAAAACGTCAGGTGAACAAGTGTTGGCGAGGGTGGGGAGCGTGGGCACCCTCGCGTGCGGTCAGCGTGCACAACGGGCGGAGCTGTACAGAGAGCGGGCAGCTCGGGGGCTGCCCAGGGCTGGGGGACTGACTGTAATGGACCCTGGGTTTCTTTTCAGGGTGATGAAAATGTTCTAGCATTGACTGTGATGACTGCACAATCCTTCGACTATACTGAACACCTTTGAATTGTACATTGGAAATGGGTGAATTGTCTGATATGTGAATCCCATCTTAATAAAGGTGTTTAAGGAGAAAGCAGCACCCCCCACCCCCCACCCAGATGGCCCAGGCCTCACGGGGAGCTGTCCTGCCCCCAGGAGAGTTGTTGGTGATGACGCAAGAGAGGTGGCGACTCTGTGGCGGCGTGGCCCTGAACCCCAAGGACCCCAAGTGGAGCTGCTGCAGAGGCTTCTACCCCTTCCACCGCCCCACGCAGAGGTGCTGCCAAACCCATGAGAAGTCCTTCGTCATCCCCATGAACCCCAACAAGTCAGAGGCTGAAGACTGCAGGACATACACCTTGGAAACCCTACGTACGTCGTGGCCTCACTGGCGGCTTCCCCTTCCGGTCCTCCTGCGGGGACCACAGAGATCCTATCTTCTCTCCCTCCTTCCTGGGAGCTCTGCTCGCCATGGAGGGGCCTGTCTGCCGGACAGGGGGCTTATGCCATTAACTTAGCTGCGTCCCAACTTCCCCCTGTGTGACCTTGGGCGAGTGTCCTGCCCTCTCTGGGCCCAGTCTGTCTGTCATCAGGTAAAGGGTGAGGGGTATGCACAAGAAGTTTCCACTCAATTCCAGTGAGGAAAAAAAAAAAAAGAGGAAGTTTTCAAAGGGGGAAGCTGTGGTCCCTTCCCATAGCTGCTACAGGGACATGTTTGCGGGGGGAGGGGGAAGTCCTCTCCCTTTGCAAGTCATCGGGGAAGTCCCTCTGTGTTCTGCCCTCTTCTGAGCCCCTCCCCGCCAAGGTCTCAGATCCCCATGTGTGAGAGGAAGGCACCTGGGTGTCCCACAAGATCCAATGCAGGGGCGAGGGTGGGGGCAAAGAAAAGAGGCTCGTTTCATTGAAATCCCGGGTGGGGGGGGGTGTCGCCATACATTGGTGGCACTTGCTGTGCCCTTCAAGAGTCTCACAGGGATACAGGGACACTTGCAAGGTCAGGGGACGCTGGGCTGAATCTGGACTGGCGGTGACCTGGGTGTTTGGTTTCCTCTTCTCTATGCCTTACAGAATAAAATGAAAATTGATGGTAAGAATCGTGTGCATCCGCCTGCAGAGATGGGACCAGCGTGAAACTGCAGGGCGCTGCACTACGATCTGCTTTGGATGCAAAGCAAATTGTACCATTAACAGGTTAGAAACGTGAGTCTTTTTTGATTCTCCTTTTCCTATTGGCTGATTCTATTTTATTTTTTGGTCAACCCACAGGGATTTAATAACCCACTCATCCTATCGCCCATCTGATTGATTATACTTTAAGTGAGCACGTGTCGTCCAAGCAGGAAAGAACCAGAGCGATCTCCTTTCGCAAAAGCGGAACCCGCACGGTCCAGGGGCGAAGCTCTTCCAGGCGCGCGCTCCACCCGCCTGCGCGGCCGGAGGAGACCCGGGGGGTCGCGCCCTAACTCGCGGTCACGTGCAGTATTCCACCCGACCCGCCGGCCCAGCAGTCCGCCGACTGGGGAGTCTGTGGCCAGAGGCACTGGAGGCAGAAACCTTGGGACCAACCGGCTGGGGCGAGAGTGACTCTCCAAGCTCAGGACCTTCACTTGTGAACCGCGCTGTACCTGGGCGGAGGCTGGGCTTAAACCCCGCGCAAAGGGGATGCGCACGGGACTGAGCTGTTGGTGTCGCGGGTCCTGCTCTCCTGCGTCCCTCGAAAGCCAGGGCTGCGACGTTTCCCTCCTCCCCAGACCCACTCTCCACTCTTGCCCGCCTTGCTGCGCTCCCCGGAGGCGGGGCGCCAGGCATGACGTCACGGAGACCCGGTCCGGGAGAAGGCAGAGGTGGGGCTTGTCTCCCTTGCCCACCCTTGGCTGGGCCACAGGGGCTGTACCCTTGACCTAGGGCAGCAGCTCTTGCATCTGCTAATTTGGGACCCGCTTCTGGTACTCTTCTGAGATCTGGGGGTGGTGTCCGGCTCTGCTGGGTCCAGTGCCAGAGCCGGTGGGGTCTCAGCACCGCTCCCTAGACCCCTTCGCTCTGCCCGCAGCTGCCCACACTGCCATCCTGCACTGAACTCTCTTCGGTAAACAACAAAGCAAACGAACAGAAAAACCTGCCCCAGCTCCCCAGGGCTCCGGCCGTTAGCCTGGCTCTTCGGGTCCTGCACAAATCCGCCCGCCCCAGCTCATCGCGCCCTGCGCGGGCTGGGTCCTGCCGCTCCCACCGCTTCCCGTGGCAGCCCGGCCTTTGCCCGCCCTGTGCCCCTCTCTCGGGCGCCCTCCCTTCCCGAACTGCGGCTCAAGCCGTGGCTCCTCTGGACAGCAGCTCTTCAAGGTAACAATGGTCATCACTGGGTACTGGGATTAAGGACGATTTGTTCATTCCAGTTGATGTTTTTCAGTGTTGCCTGAGCTTTCCATACTGAGCCTGCTGTGCCTTGAAATATGTAAAAGTAAGTGACTGGGAAACAAAGAAATGACCGGAATGGAGTTCCTCTCTGTCCCGGCTTCTCCGACGCCAGGCTGTTCAGGGCCCTGGGCCTCGGGTAAGCTGGCCTCCGAGCCCCACGCCGTGTGCTCCAGGACTGGGCACGTTGGATTTGTCCTTTTGCACACACCCTTCTCACACTCACTTCAGGCGCAGATTTGATCACTGCAGTGCTGAAGAAAAAATCGTCCCTACCCAAATCCCTGGAAAATGTTGTGGTGCTTTCTTTGGCAGAGGGATGTTTGCAGATGTCATTAATTCAAGGATCTCAACGTGAGGTCATCCTGAATAACCCAGGCGAGGCCTAAATCCAATGACAATTGTCATTTTAAGAGACGGGAGGGGAGAAGACACAGACGCACAGAGAAGCCATGTGACGATGGAGGCAGAGACGGGAGCGGTGTAGCCACAAGCCCAGGATCGGCCGGAGCCACCAGAAGCTGGGAGCGGCGAGGATCCTCCCCTAGAATCTTCCGACGGAGTGTGGCCCTGCTGACACCTTGATTTCGGATTTCCGGGCCCCAGAACCGTGAGAAAATAAATTTCTGTTTTAAGCCACCAAGTTTGGGGTAATTTATTACTGGAGTCACAGGAAACTAACACAAGAGACAAAAGACTTGAACAGACACAGTGATTATCTCCACAAAAGAAAGATAATAAGGCTAGCCGATAAGCACATGTAAAGAGGCTCCACATCATTATTCACCAGAGAAAGACAAATTAAAACCACAGTAAGATACCACTACCTACTTACCAGAATGGTTAAAATTCAAAAGGGAACAAAGAATGAGAGAGAGAAAAAAAAAGCTGTCAACATGGAGCCCTGTCGGGACACGGAACTGCTGGAACTTTAATGCAAGGGAGGGAACAGGAGGAGACTGTCACACGGCGCGGTCACTTTAAAAGACACGGGCGGTTTCTCCTAGGGATGAATGTACAATTGTCCTATGACCCAGCAACCCCATGGCTAGATATTCCCAAGGGAAATGAACACAGTGCCCACCAAAGCCTTGTGCCAGGGTCGTTCTTAACAGCAAAGGCCTGGAGACGACCTAGTGCCAGTCGATTAGCGGATAAAGTGTGATACGGTGGACAGTGCGATGTGACATGGCAACGAAAACGAGCTCACGACTGCGACACAGAACGGCACAGATGGACCTCTCAGACGTAATGCTGAGCAAAAGCAGCCATGTCCAAAAGAGAACATTCCATGCCGGTCCACTGATATCAGGAGCAGGCAGATCTCATCTTCAGAGATGAGTCTCAGCGGAGCGGTGGACCTGGGAGGGGGTGGTTTGACAATCTGGAAAAAACACAAATTGCTCAATAAAATGTGAGCTGGTAAAGGGATGGTTACTCTTTGGACACATACTACTTAAACGTGCTGTCCAAATACCCACGTCCAGAGTTGAGAATTTTTTTTTTTTCCCTCCCAGGCGACACGGCGGAAAGCCACGAGAAGCCTCTGGAGAACCCAAGCCCTTCACACCCCCAGCAAAAGTGGAGTAGGCTTGTTGTTTCTTTAACTGGGAGGTCAGAGATATTCAGGATGAGCCATTGGAGAGAGGATGTGGGAGTATGTTAGTTTCCTGTGGCTGCTGTAACATATTACCATGAACCTGATAGCTTAAAATAATAGAAATTGACTCTCTCACAGTTCTGGAGGGCAGAAGTCGAAAATCAGCATCATTGGGCCAAAATCGAGGTGTCGGCTGGGACACACTTCCTTTAAAACCTCAAGGGAAGAATCTGTTCTTTGCCTCGTCCAGCTCCTGGTGGCGGCTGGCGTTCCTCAGCTGGTGGCTGCGTCGCTCCAGCCTCTGCCTCTGTATTCACATCGCCTCGCCCGGCAGCCTTCCTCTGACAGCTTTTAGGACCCCGCTGCATAATCCAGAAAAATCTCGGCCTCTCCAGATCTTTAATTTAATCACATCTGCACACATTTCATCGCATAAGGTCACAGGCCCAGCTTCCAGATTTCGCAGGACCCGAGATCTTTGGCAGTGGCCATTCACCCCACTATGGGGCCAGGCTGGAATTGGGCTCGGTACACTGTGACTCTCCTGGGTTCACTGACTCAGCAAACGCAGGAGTGTCAGTGAGTGACAGGAGGCGTAGGGTGGCCACGCCAGAGAGGTCCCCATGGGGTGGAACTGAGGCGCCTGGCCAACAGCCAGCATCAGCTTGCCTGCCACGTGAGTGAACCTCCTTGCAAGCAGCCCTCCAGCCCCTGTCAAGTCTTTGGATGGCTACAGTCCCGGCCCAAACCTCATGAGAGGCCTTGAGCCAGAACCACCCAGCTAAGCCCCTCCAAACTTTCGGACCCTCAGCAGCTGTGTGAGATGACAGACGTTTATCTTTGTTTTAAGCTGTTAAATTGGGGGGTAATCTGAGCAGTTACTAAGACAAGTGGCGAGAGGGGTGGGCACGGGGCTGGAGCAGGGCCTTCTAATTTTAGTCTAGGACTCTGCGTTTCTGTGTTATTACGTAATCGGAACTTAATTTAGGAAAGCTGCAGAGAGCAGGGCCTTCACCCCCTACTACTGTCCCTGCTCAGTGTGTGACCAGCCAGGCAGCACACTCCCACGTGACTGCAGGCACCTCAAATGAGATGCAGAGGTGGGGGTGACATGATGTCTGGCCGCACGGCCCTAGGAGGTGCTCCCGCTTGAGTGGGACATGGTCATTCTGAAAGACAAGCCCCGACCTCAGCTTAGATGGCCCCCCAACTCTAAACCGGCAGATTCTCCCCACGTGGCACATCCTCCAGAACACTTTTAAGATAACACACGACATTACTCCACCAGGTGGGAAGACAGGCTGGCTCTCAGTCCCACCGGCGAAACCCTCTGCTTGTTGTTAACACGGGGCGACAAGCGAACCCCAGTCCGTGGAGGGATTAAATGGGGCTGTGATGAACGACACTGACCTCCCAGCCTGGTGCTAAGCAGGTCCGCATTATCATTACTTTATCCCATGGGATCTAGACATTCGGGAGGAAACAAGACCCTAAGACAGAAGATGCAAATGCCCAGCCAAATCATCTTGCAGCACAATGAAAAGAGCGCGATACTTTTTCGAGGAAGTCGAGCAGTTGTTTCAGAAACGCATTTCAACAACAGGTGAGTGGATAGACAAACTGGTAGATCCAGTCAGTGGAATATTATTCGGTGATAAAAAGGAACGAGCTATCAAGCCACAGAAAGAAATGGAAGAACTTTAAGTGCTTATGGTTAAGTGAGAGAAGACGATCTTTTCAGGCTGTATACTGGATGATTCCAACTATGTGACATTCTGGGAAAGGCAAAACTGTGGAGACGATAAAAAGATCGAGGTTGCCAGGGGTTGGTGATGAGGAGGCAGGGAGGACTAGGTGGAGCACGGAGGATTTAGGGCACTGAAACCATTCTGTGGGATGCTACGATGGTGGATACTTGTCATTACGCATTTGCCCAAACCCACAGACTGTACAACACCACGAGCGGACACAACGTAAATTATGTATCAATATATATAACGTATTAGTAACGTATCAATATAGACTCATCGGTTGTAACAAATGTACCACACTAATGCCCGTCGTCGATAATGGGGACAACTACACATGTGCATGTGAAGAGGGGGTGTACGGGAACTCTGTACTTCCCGCTTGACTTTTCTATAAACCTAAAACTGCTCAAAAAAGTCTGTTATCCTTCAAAAAAATGCATATCCAGGAGCAAAGGCATAAGAATAACTCAGGTAAGTTTGAAAATAATAACAAGACTGCCAGGTTGCCTAGAAGAGACCAAAACTATCTTCAAACCCTTGTCATTGGAAACGCGACGGTGTTGGTCCAGGACGGACAGACGACAGAACGGGGCTGAGGCAGGCCCCGCTGCTCAGGGAACGCAGGGAATGTCGAGGGCGGGCGCTGCCATCCAGTCGCGGGGGGGAGGGCGAGAGTGGATCATCCCACGCGCTTTAAAAAAATTCTTCTGGAACCTGAAGAACGCAGGGCCTGACCTTACACTCATCGTAAAACAAAACGAAGCAAAGCACAATGAGTAGCATCGACGAATGACTTAAACACTAAGAAAACGCGAATAAAAACAGTAGCAAAAATAGATTAGAACATATAAATCCTTGAGGTAGAGGTGCCCTTCTTAGATGAAGAGAGAAAAAGACGAATATATTTGCTTACTGTATAATGAAAAATTACAGGAAGACAAAACACACCGGAAGCAAACATTAAAGGGACAGACAGTAAAAGCAGACATTTTCAAAGCAATACGAATAATGTGAACATAGGAATATGTTTTTCTTTATGAAACAAAATAAAAGAGAGTAGAAAGTAACAGAAGCGTAATACACGAGGGCCAGTATTGTTTAGCGAAACTTTTGTTCTAACAAGATGTATAATGTAGATTAACACATAATCCATGTGTTATACATGTAACACACATAAGTAGGTTTTATATGTTTATAAAATGTATTAGGTATATATATGGATAGATCCCTAGTTTTTCTTTACGAAATGGAATAAAATAGGAAGTAGACCGCGTTGCACATATTAACGGTACTAAGTGAAACTTTCATTCCAATGGTATATACACACACACACAAATATACAGTTATATATTACATAAATACATTTTTATATTCCATTAATGCCATGTCACATAATGCATGAATGATGTAATATTTATAACAGGTATTTAGGGTGAACTGCAAATTATTCTATAAATAATTATCATCTAAACACGAATGTGCTGAATTACATAAACCGCACGCCAGAGACTGAGACGGGGCCCGAGAGCTGTGTGCAATACCGCGCTGCAGGTGGCCAGGGGCGGAGGAGCCAGGACCCAGCGGAGGGAAGCCGAAGAGGATGCAGTTTCAGGGGGTCCGATGGGGCGCCTGGAGCCCACACGATGCTCCGCAGCTGTGCCCACTGGGGCAGGAGGCCGGACTTAGCTCTCCCGACCCCCTTGCCCACCCCTCTCCTCGCTTACTCTACTCCAGGGGTTGGTCAGCTCTTTATGTAAAGGGCTAGACCGTAAATATTTTCGCCTTTGAAGGCCATATGATCGCTATCGGAAATACTCCACTGTGCCAATTAGTGCAAAAGCACCAATGAAATATGTAAACGAATGCGTCTGGCTGGGTTCCAGCACATCTTTATTTACAAAGACGGGCAGCAGGACGCAGGATCAGGCCTGAGAGCCTTAGTCCGCTTCCCCCTGCTCTGTTCTGGTGACAGAACCGGTTGCTCTTCCAGGAACAGGCCGACCCCGCACCTGCCTCAGGGCCTTTGTACCTACAATAACCTTTCTCACTGCCTTCGGGGCTCATTTCAAGCATCACCTCCTCCCTGGTCACCTGATCTAAATCGACCATCCCCATTACTCCTGAACTCACACTGAGTCAGTTCTTTACTTGCTCACTGTCCCTCCCCCGCATTAGACATCAGCTCCAAGACGGTGCACTCTGTCTTGTCCGGGCTGATTCTCGGCTGCTAGGATGGGGCCGGGTGCGCAGCAGGTGCTCAGCAAACGTTTGTTTAATGGGCGGCTGGGCGGACGCTGCCCTCAGTTCTCCTTGGACATGCTTCTCTTCTCCCTCTGTCCACTGGGGGACCCAGCCTGGCCAGTCAGTGTCACAGTGGTCGTACAAGGAGGGCCCTAGGGGCTGATGGATCAAGGGGGCTTTAGGAAGGCCATTTTCTCCTGGGGTGGCTCTCTCCAGGCAAGGGCCTGCTCGGCAGGGAAAGCAGCGCAGGGGACAACAGGCCTGGGCGAGGCAGAGCCCGCGGACGCGGCTGGAGGCTTTGGTGAGCAGCGTGCATGGGTTTCTGTTCCTTACTCCCTAAAGCCCCGAGCCCCTCAGGAGCAGAGGTGTCTAGATTCAGCCTGGCTCCCTTTTCCCAAATAACCCGGAGCAGAGCAGGTAACACTGGAAAAGAAATGTCTGTATGTGCGTCTGTCCCCCTAGCAGACCGTGAGGGCTGTCTTGGTCACCGCTTGGAACCCGCATGGCACAGAACAGGGCAGGGCACACAGTGGGCACCCGGGTGAGTTTTCTGAATGAAACAAATGAAGGACATCTTCCCTAAAATTAACAGGGGTTTTTCGAATACGAAAAAAATGCATTGACTTCAAGACAACCA
>NW_006436281.1:1431551-1448320 GCF_000325575.1 Pteropus alecto
ACGCTCTGGCGACCCCCCGTCTTCACGTCCCACCTCCACCTGTGTGACCCTGGACGGGTGACTTTCCCTCTCTCTGCCTCAGTTTCCTCATGACATGAAGAAAATGTTATTAGGGTTATGTGAAGCACTTAGAACAGTGCCCGGCACCTAACCGGAGCACGATAAACTCCGTTAGAGTGACTGCTATTTATTGACGTGATGGGAGGCTGTGCAGCCACTGTCCTTGGCCCCCTGGCCACCAGAGATGTGTCAGAATGGACCCCCAGGGGTAACCATGGAAACCAAGCACTCCGCCCTGTCACCTGGCTCTCTCCATCACCCTTTCATGCATTGGCGTCTCTCTCACCCTCTTCCCCTCATCATTCAGCCCACTCGGGTCACCCCCAATTTTAAAGACACCCCCACCCGAGGCCCACCTCAGCTCCCTCTACACCAGCATCTCTCCCTCTTCTACAAGGAATGAGATGATGTTTCAGAACTCCAGGTTCTCGGCTTTGTATCCAGATCATGTTTAACCCCCTGGGGAAGTTAGAGAAAACTTGCCTCTCCCATTCCTTGGAAAGGGGCCCGGGTGGAATGAGTCTGACCCCACTCACCAAATGCCTAGATCTCGGTGTGACGGGGGCTGCTCTGATCGGGGATGGAGGGCCCCCCACTCCCAGCCCGGCCTCTGGGATCCTTTGTGGTGATCCCTGCCCCTCCCCCACAATCTGGGTTCCTGTCTCCCCCGAGGCCAGTCCCTTACTGGCCTCTTAGCCTTGGACAAACCCCTTTGTTTCCCCTGGGCCTCAGTTTCCCCACCTGGGAGAGTTCACAGGATGACTCTGCGCCCTCACCCCCCGTCGGATCTCTCTGAGCGTCTCTCCCGATTATAAGGAGCTTTGTACCTGTTCTGGAGACCCCCATCATGGTCCTCAATCGCACCCTTAAGGTGAGTTCCTCGCTCTGTTCCTCTAACTAGGAAATGTCTAGTCCGAAAAAGGACTGCAGAAGGGTGGGGCCCATGCCCCCCCCAACCCCCGCTTCAGGGGTGAGTGCCGGAAGAGGAGCCCAGTGGCAAAGGGCGGTTCCTGGGCTGTTCCTTTCGCCCACGTGGGGAAGGCCAGTGTCCCGCAGGGTTGACAGGAGTCTCAGCACACTCTCGGGGTGGGGAGGTATAGGGGGTTGAAGGGTGCCCCTCAGAGATATGTCTACACCCTGACCCCTAGGGCCTGTGAATGTGAACTTACTTGGAAAAGGGTCTTTTAGACGGAATTAAGGATCTCGAAGTGAAATCGTCCCAGATTTAGGGTGGCCCTAAATGCAACGGCCAGATGTCTTTATAAGCAACAGAAGAGGAGGAGCCATGTGAAGGTGAGGCAGCCACAAGCCAGGGACGCCTGGGGACACCAGCAGCTGGAAGAGGCCGGGATCCTCCAGCAGGGCCTGAGGAGGGAGTGTGTCTTGCTGACGCCTGATTTTGGAAGCGCAGCCTCTAAAGCTGAGAGAGAATAAATCCTTGTGGTTTGAAGCCACCAGGTTTGTGGCCATTTGTCCCAGCAGCCCTGACCATGCGGCAGCGTCCATTCAGTGGGTGGAGGTGGGAGGTGGGGCTTTCGAGGCAGGAGGGTGCGCTGTGTGAAGCGGGGGCTGCTGGCCCAGTCCAGAGGGGAGGCGGCAGGAGCTCACAGATCAAAAGGTTTCAATGAACGTAGGGGGCTGAGATCATCTAATCCATGGCTGACAGCCCCCTGAGAGAGGCCACTGAAGAAGGCAGTGCGAAGGTAGGAAAGGACATGTCACGAAAGGCCCAGGGACTCTGGGGACAGGTAAACAGGAAGCTGAGACTGAAAGACAGGCTGGATTAGCCCTAGGCGGGATCGATTTTTTCACTGCGGAGGGGGTTGGGAGGGCACTGCCTGACAAGGCAGACGAGCCATTACAATGGGCTGTGCCCCGGACGAAGGATAAGGGGGGTCCTGTGAGAATATTCCGCTTAAGAGTCTCAGGAGAACGGGCCATGGATCGGGTTAAGGAAACTTGTAATATTCAGTGCACCAACTGCAAGCCAGGACCCATTTTCTTTCCCTTCAAAGAGAGCGCTGATGCGCAGCCACGGCCCGCCTGGGAAAGTGAGGGAGACCAAGTCCACGGAAAGACACTGCACTCCTCACGGTGGTCTGCGCCAAGGGACAAAAGGAAGGGCGTGACCAGTGTAATGGTTCCAGGAAAAGGTAACACCGATCGGGTAAATGGGGGGTCGCCAGTTTGAATGGGCTCAAGTCCAGGTTCCATTTTCCTTCTGTCAGAAGAATGAGCACGTCCTCCTGCTGGCTGGGTCCTTGCAGGTCTGTGTGGTTTGGGGAGGGGGTGGCGAGATGAGCGCCGGGGGCTGTACCAATGAGCTAGACGGTGGAGGCGGCTATGCTGAAACGCTTCACGGTCCCAGTGGACGGCACCACTGGTCACTAGGGGGTGGCCAAAGGCCAAGTTCCATCAAAATCCCGGTGGTTTCCGCTGGGCCAGCACAGGCAGGGGTAGCGTTGGGGGGAAGGCCACACCAGGGCACACATGGCTACGTCCAAGTTCAAGTTTCGGCGGCCTCCTATTTCTCGGACGAGGACGCTGCCTGGGTCGCCGACGGCACGTGCGCGTCCCGGGCGCTGAGCTGGGCGCGCACCTCTCGCATCTGCGCCCGCAGCTCCTCCAGGGCGCCGGGCTGCGCCGCCGCCTGCACCTGCGCCTGCAGCGCCTCGAACGCCAGCGCCAGGCGGCCCACCTCGTCCTGCATCGCTTCCCAGGCGGCACGCTGCTCCTCCTCCTTGTGGCGCTGGTGCGCCTGGTGGCGCCAGTACTCCAGCACCAGACAGCTGCCGCCCACGATGAAGATGGTGGCCTCGCCCAGCAGCTCGGCGCCCAGCTCGGCGGCCGCCTCCTCGTTCAGCGGCTTGATGGCTGTGCCCCGGAAGCCCATGATGCGCATCTTGGTCCGCATCTCCACCCAGTGGTACACTGCAGGGGAAGAGAGGGGTCACTGCAGGGGAAGAGAGGGGTCACTGCAGGGGGAGAGAGGGGTCACTGCAGGGGAAGAGAGGGGTCAGGCGTGCTCCGGGTGCCCCCTGCCAGACCCGCCCCCAACGTGCCTCTGGGTCCTGGTCGGAGCGAAGGGGACACACAAACGGTCGCAAGGTGGCGCTTTAAATAAGACCTGCACCCGGCCTTGCCTTGGGATGCCGAGTCATTTGGCTTTGGTGACCCAAGGGCATCTTTTTAAAGTCGCTCAGAAGATTCTGGCAAGTTGCTGGGAATGAGACCCTGCTCCGGAAGGGAGGTCCTCGGAATGGGCATCGTTGCCCCACCCACATCCTAAGAGAAGGGACAACCCCCCGCCCCTTCTTTCCGAATCTTTCCAAGAAAGGGCAGGGTAAACGTGGGAACCGATGCTAAGTGACCAGATGTCACGGTGACCAAGGCTTTTTGCAAGGCTGGTGGCTCCTAAACTAAGAGTTGCGAGCTCTTCACATGAGGTTCTGCAAACACACCTCGGGGGTAACTCCGCAGTCGCCTGGCGCTGCTGGGACACGGACTTCCTTGCCCAGCTGCTGCTTCCCGAAGGAAATTTCTCAGCATCTGAGTCTTAAAAACCAAGACAGGCTGGAGGCTGAACCCTGACTCACTCTCGTAATGACGAGTATTCGGCCGAGGACACATGAAATCACTGGGGTTGCCCTGTCTAACTCATTTGGAGATTCATTTCCAACACATCGTTTCACTTAATGTTTAATAACTATTCATGAAAATACATAATACACGAAATGCTTTATGTTAATTGTGCACTAATAATAACCATAAAGGTAATTCAATCCAGAAGAAAATATTTTAACATTTAGAACCTTCTGGTCACAGGAAATTAAACAAAATTAAAATTAGAATTTCTGTATATATTTTGGTTGCTGATGCATAATTCATGAGACAGAATTCTGTCGGGAAGGGCACTGTAAGTTAAATTTAAGGACACAAAGGAACAATGTAAAATTTCTGACTGTTCAAGAAGAGCTTGTTTTTGATTTTCATTTTTTAAGCCAGACATTGGCTGGCACCAAATCACCAGAGCACGTGAACCGCGTTGGCCAGGGTGGGCCAGCTCTGCGTGCACGTGTCAGTATGTTCATAACACACCACAAATTACGTCCTTCAAAACTACCTGAACTTGTGAAGAGAAGTTTTAGTTGCCACCTTGAAAATGCAGTACACGGTATAAAATTTTTCAAATTTTTTTAAGGGGTGGGGCAGCCAAAACGCGTGCCGAGCCCTGCCTGGGGACAGCGGTAAGATCCCAGAAACTAGCCGGGGCGCTGGAAGTAACTGCCAGATGCTGTGGTCACTGTCACTTTGGCACTGGCGTGGGGTACCTGGGGTCCGGGCTGTGGAGACCCCTCCCACACTGCGGTCCCAGTGTCAGGCCAACCCGGAGTCCTATTGCCTGCACCCTTGGAGCCACCTCTGTAAAACAGGGAGAGGACAGCACCTGCCTCACTCCTGATGACCATGTACCAGCCCGGTGCTGGCCTGTAACTGTCACCTGCTCCTTCATGTCAGAAGAAGTGGCGGCAGGGAGGGAAGGAAAGGCACAGAAGCAGCTCCCGCTGGCATTCCAAAAAGCATTCCTGGGCGAGTGTCCCAGCATCCCGGTGTCGACAGAGCGTGGGGACCTGGGCCAGTGGGTGGGCCGGGGTGTGCAAATGGGAGTGGGCACACAGGGGCAGGCGCACTCCCAGGGCACAGGAAATTAAGGTCAGGAAACAAGGTCTGGGTGGGAACGGAGGGTTGGGAAGAAGGGGCAGCATGCGAGGGACGAGGGTGGGACAAAACTGAGGACGTACCAGACCAGGTGGCCAATAGGCCCCAGGACATCCCCAAGACACTTCCCATTCACCTTGTCCAAACCTGACCTCGGCTTCCTCCTCCTGGGTCCATCCTGTCACCAGGCCAGAGACCTGGGGATCAGGTGTTCCCCTCCCCCACAGCCCGTCACCCATGAGCCTAGTCCATCCTGCCTCTCGAATGCCTCTCCCCTCCTTGGTCGAGGCCCACCCCAGCTCTGACCACCATCTCCCCTCACTGACCTCCCTATGTGGGGACCCTCTGATCTTCCTGCCATCCTAGGCATCCCTCTGGAGCACCTATCACAACTGGGAATGATCCTGCTGTGCAGTCACAGTCACTGCTGTGTCCCCAGCGCCCTCCAGTACCAGGCCAGGCACACAGATGATGCTCAGTGTATCTTGCTGAACGCGTCAGTGGGACCCTGCCCCAGCCTCCTCCCCACGCCCGGCCGGGCCTCAGCCCCCGCAACTATCCTCCGGGCAGCAGCCAGGAGCTAGTTAGGAGACAACAGAAACCAAAACGCTAGCATCGTCTTCACCAATGAAAGTGCCCAAACTACACAAATCAAAGCCGCCCGCACCCGCACCCGCCCTGATCCTCGCGCCCGGCTCATACGCACACCCGAACCGCGTCCTAACCAGCCTTTCTCCCCTCGCATCATCTCCGACACCTGCTCATGAGCGCACATCGCTCACCCCTATGTCTGAGGTTTTCAGCTGCAAATCTGCTTGCATTGACAGTTATTTTCTATAGACTCCGCCAGCCCCACTATAAAAGATGAGCCCGTCCTTCCCCCGCCGCCGCCTCCGCGTTCTCTACAGGTGATGAATATACATTTCTTATATTTCTATTACACTCTTTTCACTGTCTCCCCGAGCTCCCAGCATGGCCAGGGAGGAAGTGAGTGCCCCCCGCCCCACACCCCTAGGATGGACCATCCTTTCCCATCACGAGGCTTCACACACGGCCTGTTCGGTGGCTATAACGAGGCCCCCTGCACTTCGTGCATCAGCCAAGTCAGAGAAATGAAACTAAACAGCACGTTCAAGGTGACACTCATGAAAACACCATTCAGTGTTTTCAGTTAAGCGGAAGCGGAGCCCCTCTGTCGTGTTGTGTCCTGAGGGGGCCATCGTTCTCGGTATCGAGGTCAGATGGCTTCTCTGTTCTTACATCCCATCAAGCCCTTTAGAATGCCACCACGTGCCCGTTTGCTGTCAGCTAGACGACGATTTTCTAGAATGACTTGGTCTTCGTTCACATGGCATTTTTAAAACTGCACGTCTTGTCTCATTAGTAGGTCATGAAATCAATGTAGTTGCACAAGCATGAAAAATATGATCAAGATATAACAGAATGGAAAATACCGAAGCCAATCTTAAGTCATCAGAGTACTGTTTCACGAAGCTTCGTTCTTGTTTTGTGTGTGTCTGTGCAGATGTATGACTGGAACTTGGTCCAAAGGTTGAAAGCCATTGTCCTAGATTTTAGTTGGAGTCCTCTGAGTCTACAGATCATTTTAAGGACACTGACATCTTCTCAATGTCGCCTTTCAATCCATGAATGTGGCATCTCTCTCCATTCAGTTTCTAATTTTCTCTGCAAGTCTTGCACTTCTTCGGATATATTTATTCTTGAGTGTTGATATTTTTGACATTATTATTTATAGTACTTTACATTCCACTTTCAATTTGGTTGAGGCTGGCATATAGAAATACATCTGAGTTATGTAAATGATTTTCTATCCAGCGACCTCATTTTTTCTTTTTAATGAAATGTAGTTTACATAAAGCATGCGAATATTAAGTGCAGGGCTGGATAATTTTTTTTTAAGGTGAGGCATCCCTTGGTTGACCTCACAGATTGCAAGGACCTTGTCAGCTTACAATCCCTTATTTTTATTTTTTACACCTACAGCCCCTGGTCTTCCTAAGTGGTCTCCCATCCGAGCACTAACCAGCCCCGACCCTGCTTAGCTTCCGAGATCAGACGGGATCGGGCTTGTTCAGGGTGGCATGGCCGTAGGGTGGATAATTTTTTAATGTGTAATTATCACCTAGGTCAAGATCTACAATATTCCAGCCTCCAAATGGCTCCACTCTCAAGCCTTCCTCTAGTCTGTACCCCCCAAAACACTATTCTGACATTTCGCTTCCGGCCCATACCCCCCAACTGCTATTCTGGCCTCTCATGACAGAGAAGTACTCTTTACGCCCTTTTCTGACTTCTCCTGAAAGACTGTTTACATTCTTCTCAGTCTTCTCTCGTTTGATGTTATGTCTGTGACATCCTCTGAGTCACCTTGTGTTTCAGTGGCCCATTCCATCTGGATAACCGGTTTGTTCATCCGCATCCTGGCGGTGCACATTTGGGGTGCCTAGAGTGGAAATGTTTCCCAGGGGAGAAACTGTTGAGTCACAGGGCGCAGCAGCACCTTGGAGCGGGAAAAATAGGCAGTCAGGGCCCCCGAGACGTCAGCTCCGTGGCTGGGCCAGCCTGGAGGACAGCCTGGGAGTCAGAGCTGTGTTTCTCCTTGGGGAGGAGCCAGCGCCACAGCTCACTGCTGAGCCCTCTACACTGCCTCCCAGGTAAGTTCTAGAGGGCCCACGGGGGCTACTTTTAGCAAGAGTTTTGTGCATGTGTGTGTTTAACTTGTCAACTGAGGAATGATATATGAAAAAAAACCCACACTGATCTTAAGTTCAGCTCCATGACTTTTTACATTTAAAGGGGCCAGGGGTTCTCAGCTGGGGACAAATTTGCTCCCTGCCAGCAGCACGTCCCAAGTTTTGACAACCCGAATGTCTTCAGACGTTGCCAGCGTCCCCAGGTAGGAGTGCTGCGGGGCTTTTTCCATATGGATACGCAATTGCACCACTGACTGAAATGACCATCCTCTCCTTACTGAGTGGCAGTGGCATCTTTGTCGGAAATCAACACGCGTGTGTGGATTTCATTTTGACCGTCCATTCTGGCCCGCTGGTCCGTCTGTCTATTTTTGCACCAATCCTACACTGTCTTAATTACTTCAGCTTGATAGTCAGTCTCGAAACCTGGTAGTGAAAGCCTTCAAACTTTGTTCTTTAAAACTCCTTATTCTATTGTTTCTAACAACAAAAAACTAGTTAGGAGGTTTACTGAGATTACGCTGAATCTACAGTTCAACTTGGAGAGCTTAATAACTTAACACTATTGAGTTTTCCAGTCCATGAACAGGGTAATACCTCTCTGTTTTTCTATAGGGTTTCTTCCTCTCAGCAATATTTTAAGGTTTTCAGGTAGAGTTTTCACACATCTTTTGCAAAATTTGATATTTGAGGGGTTTTGATGCTATTGTGAATGGTATTTTAAATTTTATTTTCCAGTCGTGTGTTGGTAACACGTAGAAATGCAATTATTTTTGTATATTGATCTTATATCCAGTAGCCTTGCTAAAACTCATTTATTTATTTTCAGTTTGGTTTTAGGCTCTTTTGGCTTATTTAGGTATACAGTCATGTTATCAGCTTTAATTCTTTTTCAATCTTAATATTTTTAATTAGTTATTATTATTTTTTTTGCCTTATTGCACCAGCTACAACCTCCGATATGACTCTGATTAGCAAAAGTCATACTTACTTTATTCCAAACATTGATGGAAAGTATTCACTTTAACTTTTAAGTACAGATATAACGTTAACTGAACTCTTTTGGTAAGAGACCCTTTGTAGGGCTAAATGAGTTCCTTTCCAGTCCTTATTTTTGGAGAGCTTTGATCATGAATGGGTATTGAATTTTATCAACTATTTTCCCAGTGAAATATGATTACACAGTTTTTCCTCTTTATGTTATTCTTACAGTGAATTATGGACATGAGAAAGGACGAAGCATCTGACCCCACCACTGGAAACACATTGGCGCACACGCAATAACTGTTTCCTTATAAAATAAAGGGATTGTGTTCCAAATGTGAGTCATCACTCAATTGTGAGCAATGGAAGGAAGAACCATCATAACTACACTACCTACTAATTAATAGCTAGCACTCATGTGGCCCAGGATGGTGAAAGGGCCATGACCAAATGCTAAGTACTGAACTGAAGCAGGTGACCAGCCAGTAACGGGGCCTGTTAACTACAGAGAGGGGAGTGCTTTTTTTTTTTTTTTAAATATGGGTACAGGAGAGTAAAAGCATTAAATCCTTATCTTCCATATTAGGAAGTCAACAGAAATGGGCGAAAATTTTTAAGAACTCGGAGTTGAAGTGCCTTATGTACAAATTTGGTGGTGAATAACAACAAAAAAATACAGCTAAAAGAGTTAAAGTGGTTTACCTGTAGGGAGCAGGAACTGAGGTGGAAAAGATGACTAGCTCTTCTTCTTTTATCACGAATCATAGATAAATGTTTGGCTCTTTAGTACTTAAACTCGTTGACAAAATTAGTAATGTAACTGTAATGTAACTGTAAAAACACAGAGACGCACTTTTTAAACTTGTCCAAACCAGAAACATCAACACCTCCTTTGGGCTTCCAAGCCTCTGCCCTGGTCTCCCCGATCCCATGCACCTGTCACATGCGAAGTTGCTATATTCAAACCAACATCGGGTCAAAGCACTCCACTGCTTAAACCCTGCAGTGGCTCCCAACGACTTCTATCTGATAAAGTCCAGCCTCCTAAAAATGACCTGACGGTCCCACAAGATCAGCATACGTTTTGCCACCAGTTCCCCCAAAATGTGGAATTATTTTCACTGTGCAAAAACGTTTTGTACCCTCTTTATCAATGCACTCCCTTGGCTCAGGGCTCAGCTCAGTGGCTCCTCCTCTGGGAAGCCCTCTCTGATCCCTAGGCTCGGCCAGGTGTCCCCTCTGGGCTCTCTCAGCCTCCTGGACTCCCCACCTGGCCCTGCCCACCTGGGGCCATCACTGTTTAGGAACAGGTCTGCCTCCCCAGACAAAGCCCGAGTCCTAGGATGGCAGGACAGAGCTGGGCTCAGAGTGGGCACTCAGGGAGGGTTTAATGAATGAAAAAATAAATGAAGGAAACACACCAAAATTTAACTTTTGGTTATTAGTGAGTACCGTGGTATGGGTGCTCTATTTTTTTATCTCTATTTTAAAATTTTTCTATAAACATGTATTGCTCCTGTTTTTAAAAATAATTTAAAAATGCTAACGGCATCTATGGAACTACAGTTCTAATTCTAGAAATCCGTCACCATCTTTTCTGAGGAAGGAAGTATTATAGCTTTATAAAAAGATTTGACTACCAGAAGAACGTCCTCCCCCCACACATTTGGTCCACTTAGCAGGGGGGCTCCCTTCAGTTTCCAGGCAGGGGGCCCGCTCTGCACTCAGCGATCCGGGGGTGTATGCGGAGCACTGAACCCCTGAGGAGCTGACTTGCAGGACCAAAGGGACTCACGAGGAGGAGGGTTTTTGGGCAACTTCTAGGGTGAGAGGTGAGTAGTGCACGACACCATTTGGTGACCCAAAGGTTTTGTGATCATGTGGCAAGATCACGCACGTTGAATGATTCCCATGGGAAGTGACCGGTATGTGGGAAGTTAATCAGGAACTACCTCAGCTAGGATCTGAGGAGACTGGATCTTTCTCAGGAAGCTTCGCTGCTGCAGAGTGAGGGTGTGCCAGCCGGGAGAACCCACAGGGCGGCGGGATCCGCCAGCGGCCAGTGTAATGGGACCAAGAGGCCGCTCTGCCTGGAGGACCTGGCTCCTCACCTTCTCAGGTACTGGGACCCCAGCCCTCCACCCAGGGCCCCGACCCCTCGCCAAGCCCAGGGCCCCCTGCACCCCGCCCTCACTCTTCTCTCCCTTGAAGCCCTCCACCTCTTGCTGTGGCCAGTCTCTAATGGATTGCCTGTGCATACCTGGTCCTCCCTGAGCCGAGAACCCAGCGGTGAGTACAGGGGTGAGGATCTCCTGTGGGGAGCCTCTACTCGTACAGGGTTCACTGTAGGAGTCCCATACCCTCCAGCAACTTTAAGCAGCAAAGGATTAAATGCAGGTGAGGTGGGCTGGCAGGAACACAGCCTTCCAAGTGGGAGTTTTTAAAGTTCAGGCCTATGATCATAAGTTATAAAATCAAAGTCTGGTGTGTTACGACCAGGATTTCTTTAAAGGAAAAAAATCGAACACATACTGTATAATTCCATTTATGTAAGAGTCTAGGAAATGCAGACTCATCTCTATCAGATCCGTGGTTGCCTGGGGAGTGGGGAGTGGGGGAGGCGGTCGGATTACAAGGGGCGTGGAGAGACTTTGGGGTGATGGATATGCTCATTCTCCAGACTGAGGGGATGATTTCGCGGGTGCACATGTCTATCAAAACTTATCAGATTGTACACTCTGAATATGTGTGGTTTATTGTACATCGATTATAGCTCGATGAGGCAAAAAATAAAAAATAAAAAAATAAGGAAATGGAAGAGGAAAAAAATACAATCTACTGAATAGACCAAGCCAGAAAGGAAGGAACAGAAAGGAAGGCATTAGCCAGGTGGAGTGACGTTTGTCACAGGAGATGAGGGGCAGGCAGTCCCTAGAAGAGAGAGAAGAGCTGAACTAGAGTGAGGAGGGGAGGGGGGTCCCAAGGCACCCCGAGGCTGGGACCCCGCCTCGCAGCTCCGCCCAGGCCCAGGCTGAGCTGTCTCCGGCCCCCAGGGGAGGTGCTGGTGGTCCGGATGGAGGCTTGGAGACGCTGCGGCAGCGTGGCCCTGGACCCCGGGGACGGCGCGTGGAGCTGCTGTGGGCTCCAGTACCCCTTCCACCGCGGCTCCCAGAGGTGCTGCTCGACCCACAGGAGGGAGTTCCAGGTCATCCCCAAGGACGACAGCAAGTCGGAATATGACGACTGCAGGAAGAACAAGGGTGAGGACCTCTAGGCCCAGGAAGGCACCTTCCCTACCCCCGCCCGCCCGCCCCGGCGCCCTTTCCCCCTGAGCCTCCACTCTGAGGACTTGGGAATCACCCAGGGGCCCCGTCTTTCCAAGAATCTAAGTTATGGGCCACAAGTTCCCATGATGTGACCTCGCATAAGTCACCTCATGTTTCTGGGCCTCAGGCTCACTGTCTGCAAAACAGACCTAATCAGAGAAGCTTCCAGCTCTGGTCGTGGGGAAAGATGATGGCCCCGTGACAGGGGAGACGAAGCCCTCGGTTCGGAGCCCCTTGCCCGGAGCTCTCCTCATCCCGGGAGCTTTCCTTCTGTTGGCAAGTGGACGGGCTGAGCCGGAGGCCCCCAGGTGGCCGAGTTCAGCCCAAAGCGCAACTCCTGTGCCTCCTCCCTGGCAGCTCCCCTGAGCCGCAGGCCTCTCCGCGGTCGCCCTCCTGGCGCGGACAGGCAACAGGTCCACGAGGGGACAGACGGGCGTTCGCGCGTGTCCACCGCAACGAAGCTGAGTTCGTGCGTGCAGCAGTCCCGTTCCTAGGCCTTCCTGTGCCAGGAGGCTGTGAGGCGGTGAAGGATTCTTTCCCGGCTGCCCTGCCACCCGGGGACATGTCGCCCAGGATGTGTGAGGCGGAAGGAGGGAGGCAGGGCCGCCATCAGCCCGCTGGCGAGGGTGGGCTGGGGACGCCGCGGTTTTCCGAGGTGAACTTCCGATGCCCTATCACCGACTTCATGGCTGTCATGGCTTCTTGGCCCCTCAAAGGCAGCAGTTCTGTGGTGTCACGCCCAGAGACGCGGCCAAGAGCCGGTTCATCGAGCCCTGCCAATGACCGTGCACGCCGAGGGCTCCGTATTAACGCTTTCTGCCCCATTTACTTTGAAATGCAGCAAAACTAAGAGGGACTGACGGGCGGGTAGAGGGGTGGACGGAGGGGTGACCTGTGACAAAGCGGGCACGGGGAAAGGTCAGCGGGCGCCTTCGTGAGGGGGAGAGGGGTGTTTCACTGCAAAGACAGTCTTTCGACATCGCTGTATATTTGAAAATGTTCCTAATAAACTGTTGAGAAAACTCCTTTCTTCTTAAAAGAGCCAGAGCGTTTTCTCTTTCCTATGAGCAAACCCTGACGACGCAGCGGACCTTGGAAATGAGTTTTCTACGGCCGATGTGGCACGGGGCCCTGAGTACGCAGCGCACTGAGCAGCTGTCGCGGCCTCGCCTGGGTCCCCAGCGCGTGGAGGCACCTCCTCCCAGGAACAGATGAGCAGCAGGGCACGATGCTAAGGGAAGTCCTAAGGACAGGGGCCCTGACTCCCGCCGGCCCGAGATGAAGGTGGGGCGCCGGCCCCCTCAGGCAGGAGAACTTGCCGGCTAAGGGTCAGTGCTGGGATTCTGGGCTCCCCAGGCTGGCGTCCCCTAAACACTCCCTCCCCAGGCCTCAGTTTCGCCCTCTACAAAACAGGTTGGGTGATAATAACCCTTACCCGCGGGGCTGATGAGATCCAACAGGGCTGCCTGGCTCCATCCAAAGGTTTCTGTAAAGAGCGGCCATTATTGTTATGAATTAGGCCCAGGCTGGGGCCACTGGATCTCAAAACTAAAAGCTGTCATCCACGGAAGGAGGGGGCAGGAAGAGGACAGAAGCACCCTGCGGTGTGTGCTCAGAGGCCTGGGAGATAAGGTCCCTGTTAGCAGTCCCCAGAGGTTCCTCTCTCCTCCTGTGACCACAGCGTGGACACAGGCCCGGCCTGGCCTCAGACCCCATCTCCACTTCCTCCATGAGCCTCGTGTCCCTCACCAGTAGGATGGCTGGTCCAACAGCCCCCAGGGAGAAGGGACAGCTCCTCTTATGGCAGACTTCCAGTTAACAACTGGGGAAGGGAAGAGAGAGAGAAAATTGCTATCAGGCAAATACTGCAAAGATCACTGATGGATACTAAAATGAGTGGGCAAAGTTTGAGGAAAAATGGGGCATTTGCATAGCTTTAAGGCATCTTCCCCAAGATGTTTATTAACTACAGAAGGAAAAATGGTAACTTTACAACGGGAGAACCTAGCAGACACCACCCTAACAACGTGAGCAAGGTCAGCAGGACCAGTGATTAGACGTCCAGAAGCCATGAGACCCCTGATGTAGCGCCCCGCGAAAGCATCGAACTCAAACTGAAGGACAGTCTACGAAATAACTAACCAGTACTCTTCCGAAGGGCCAAGGTCCTAAGACAAAGAAAGACCAAGAAATCGTCACACATTAAAGGGGACTGTGGGGGCATGACGACTAACTGCGACGCAGGACAATAGATAAGATCCTGGGTCTACGGCCATGACGCCCCGAACAACCCGATCCCGTCTGATCTCGGACGCTAAGCAGGGTCGGGCCTGGTTAGTACTTGGATGGGAGACCACCTAGGAAGACCAGGTACTGTAGGCGGAAAAAATAAAAAAATAAGGGATTGTAAGCTGACAAGGTCCTTGCGATCTGTGAGGTCCAACCAAGGGTGGCCTCGCCTAAATAAATAAATAAATTAATTAATTAAATAGATAAGATCTTGGGAGGGAAAAAGGACGCTGGCGGCAAACTGGCAGCGTGTGAGTGAGGTTCGCGGCTGCGCTGAGGGCCCTGCTTTCACGTTCACTCCCTGGCTTTGCTCACCATTCTATTTAAGATGCTGTCACCGGGAGACTGAGGGAAAGGCACGCCGTTTTGACAGCTTTTCTGTAAATCTAAGCTTAGTTCAAAGTTAAGAAGTAAAAAAAGAAATCGCCTTCAGGTGGCAAGACTGGGAAGAAATGGACCCTCTCAAAAATCTGTTGCACGCCCTTGAGTCAGTAATTGTGCTTCCGGAAACTGACGCCACATTTCACCCCCAAAGGCGTGGAAGGCTTACCTGGCACCTTAATCCTGCAGCACTGTTTATGATGACAATTAAAAAAGCCAGGAAAGAGCGTACAAGACTATCTACAGTCTTAAAATTAGATTAACTCTGGCAGCAGCCGAAATAAAGAGCAAGGACGTTTTTATGTGCCAGTAGATAGTTCTCTCTAGGATGAGAGAGCAGGGTCAGGGAGAAGCAGAGTGTGCTGTTCGCTACGGTCGTGGAAAAGGTGGGGGTCAGGTGCATGGCGGCATTTGCCTGGAAATGGGCTTTTTTCCCCCTGGAAAATACACGAGATAACTGGGGACTACACAGCAGAGCTGACAAGCTCAGGGAGGTCACATGGCAGGCCTGACAATGTCAGTGACCACGAGTAAGTAACCGCATAGGACAGCCTGATCACGGATTCCTAACTGGGCCCGTCACGTCCCAGGCAGTCACATCCCAGGCCCATAGCGTCCTTAGCAAAGGTCAGCGAGCTCTGTCCATTGTTCCCATGCATCACGGATAACATACCTCTGAAATGACAGTGATTTTCTCTCCCAGACCCCCCGGAGGCAGAGATGAAACCAGGAGGTGGTTGTCCTGTTGCCTGCATACTGTCTCTATTTACTGTAAATGTTACACGTGAACTATCCTATACCCACCACGGTAAAAGTACGTAGCCATTCTGCTTTTATCCAATGCCAGAGATTCTCCGCCACCACCCTGCTTTCTCCCACCTCCTTCATCCACCACCACCAACCTCCTTTATGTTTCTCCCTTGATTCTAAGTGCCAAACTGCCATTCTCCAGAGAACCTTTTCCATCCATTCAGACCTTCTTCCGGACATGTCCTCAGTTTGGATCAAATAAACGCTAATAAACTCTCATAAAATTTTTCTACAGGTTTGGATGTGCTTTTGTGGACATGGGAAAGAAAGTAAGAGGGATGCCTACCTCACGCCTCATACCTATTCAAAATAAATTCCAGATGCATCAAAGACTTAAACACATATATAAATAAGACTGTAAAATTACTAGAAGAAAACACCAGAGAAATCATTTACAATCTAGAAATGGAGAGTCTTTCTAAGGATGCCACAGAACCAAAAGGTCATAAAAGATAAATAGATTTGACTCAGTTTAAAAAGAAAAGTCTTACACGGTTAAAAAAAAAAAAAACTACAATAAACAAAATCAAATGACGATGTCGAGGATAAGATTTGCTAATTTTCTTACAGAAAGAGCACCTATAAATTCATCAGATAAAGACTTCAACAACTCGCTAGAAAAATGGGCCAGGGCTATGAAAAGATTGATTACTGAAAAATTCGAATCGCTCTTCAACAGATGAGAAGACATATAATTTCATTCACAAGGAATGCAAATTAAAACTAAAATAAGAAATTGATTTCCACCTCTCGGAGTGGCAAAAATCAACAAGCGTCTCAGCCCAGTGCGTGGGCAGAGGGAGGGGACCTCACTGATGGGAGCAAGGTGATTCAGATCCACACCTGGGAGTGATTACAGAGAGACCCTTGACTGGGAGTCAGATTAGCATCCCTCCCATTTGTCGCTCCCGTATACTCTAAACGAACTTTGAAGAAACTGTGCGCCCTCTCTCTATATATACTTTGAAGTCGTCAGATCCATTTTTCCATCCTAAGTTTAGATAACTGCAAAGAGCGTAACTTCTGGCATATGACAGATACTGACATTTTGAAACGATTCTGCTGTGTCGTGCTTTTAAGCATATGCACGGGACTAAAAAGCCCATAGAAATTTAATACCTACCATCATTTACTTTGAAGATACATCGACCAGCTCCTTTCGTAACAGCGTGTGCGTATCATTCCTTGTTCTCCTTGAAGTTCGATCTATATTATACTAGATTATACTTTCTCTACAAAATTTTATCCTAACACAACGTATTTTTATGTTCAAATGTCCTAGTATATTTCTCTGAAACAAACAAACAAAAATGTGCCTATAAATAAAAATCAAAATGTTTATTTCTCGTGATCTTAAAAATTTTCTCTCCGATTGAGTCACTGTTACAATTACTATTAGTATAGCGCTGATCAGAACAGCACGAATTACAGGATTCGATGCATGAGTATCAAACACAAAAAGGAACATTTGACTGAGGACGTGTGC
>NW_006436281.1:1448350-1473606 GCF_000325575.1 Pteropus alecto
AGTTGTTCCTTTGAGATCCTGGAGGTTTTTACACCTGGAGCATCATCGTATGACGGGGAAGGTGGAAGAGATTTGCCTTGTTTTCGTACTTTATTTCTCCCATAATTTACTCTCCTAGGAGCAGAGCCACTGGAAAGGAAAGAAGGAAGACGCAGCACACTCCCCGGGCACGACAGGTGACGCTGGCAACCCTGCGGGGGAGGGGGAGGGGTATGCGCACATGTAGCTCAGCATAAAGGCGGCCTGCCAAGTGCCACACAGACTGGAATACGATGGCGGCCTTCTCTGGGAGAGCATGACCCTGGAGTAACCTGAGTGTCCACGGGCAGGGGCCTGGTACCCACACTGTGTCCAGCTGCTTTGAAAGGGGGTGTGGACAGACTGTCCAGGTACGCTACGAAGAGGAAAACAGCTGGGCACTGAGCAGGGTGAACAACTGACCACCGTGCACGTGAGTGAACAGATGCACTCCCAGAATACGCTTGATTACACACGACCCTTCTGGAAGGTGACTCGGGGGCGACCTTTGGTGACTCCCTCTCTGACCTCTGACCCACTTCCCCACTCACCCTCTGCCCCAGTCACACAGGCCTCGTCACTATTCCTGGAGCCCAGCAATCATGCGCTAGCCCCAGGGCCTTTACACACGCTCACTGTGGCTCACTGCGCCTCACGCCCGAAACACTTTCTCCAAATTTCCACACTTCCTCACTTTACTGAAGTCTAGTCAGACAGTTGCTTCCTCAGAGAGGCCTTCCTAAACCCAGCTCACACAGCACCTGCCTCTCCCATCACACCTACCCCTTCTTCCCTGCTTCGGTGTGTCCTTAGTCTTTATCGCCACCTAACGCATAATATAGTTACTTTCTTGTTTATTATTTGTCACCTATCGGGAGAATCTCAACTCCATAAGGGCAGCAGACTTGGGTCTCTTTTTAAATGGTTGTACCCCAGTGCCAGCAAGTAGTGGGCATTCAGTAAATATTTCTTAATGAACAAGAAAAGCCGGAAGACAGGCAGGCAGATGGGAGTGGGAAACGTATGTACTTTTTACCATACTGCCTTTCAAACCATCTGAATTTTTCTACCATGTGCATTATTACCGACAATAATGGAATTAAATTAGAAATCGGTAATAACGAGAAATCTAAAAAGGCCCCAATATTTAGAAATTAGACTATATACCTGTAAACAACCCATGGGTCAAAGAAGAGGTCACAAGAGAAACTAGAAAATACACGTGTCATTTCATATAAGTTGTTGAATTTATTAGCATAAAGTTGTTCATAATATTCCTTTGGTATCTTTTTAATATGTGTAGGATACATAGTGATGTCTCTTCTTTCATTCCTAAATAATGGTAATTTATGTTTTTCCTTTTTCTTTATTCTTGATCACTAATCCTGGTAGTGGTTTATCAATATGTTTCGAAGGATCACCTTTTGGTTTTGTTATCTTCCTCTCCTTTGTCTGTTTTCTATTTCATTGACTTTTGCCCTTATCATTATTGTCTCTTGTCTATTTATTTTGGGTTTAATTGGCTTCTTTTTAATAAGGTAGAAACTCAGATTACCGCTTTAAAATCTTTCTTCTTTTTATATAAGCATTTAAATACATAAATTTCCCTCTAAACACTACTTTAGATGTATCCCATAAAATCTGACACGTTGACTCTTCACTGTCACATTTTCTGGATACATCTAAAGTAGTGTTTAGAGGGAATCATGATATTAAAACCTGACAGAGACACTACAAGAAAAAATTTCAGAACATATCACTCATGACCACAGCTGCAAAAATCTTCAGGAAAATATGAGCAAATCAAAGCCCGCAATATAAAAAAAGGGTAACACACCACGACCAATATATAAAAAGACTAACACACCGTGACCAATATATAAAAAGGCTAACACGCCATGTTTAATATTTGATTTAATATTCTTTAAAAAATCAATAATTTTAATCTGTAATAGTAACAGAAGTGTGGTCAGCCGGCCTCCAAGGTGGCCCCCGGCAACCCCTGTCTCCTGTATCGACACCCACGTACAGTCCTTCCTACCCTGTATGACACTTGGTCTGAATGACCCACAGAACATGGCAGAATTAGCAGTGCGTCACTTCCAAAATTATGTTATAAACACAATGCCTCTTCAGTCCTGGTCACCTTCACTCTTGGATCACTCTCGTTGGGGGAAGCCAGCTGAAGTCATGAGGAGCCCTCAGGAGAGGGTGACGTGGAGAGCGACTAAGCCTTCCGGCCAAGAGCCAGCAAAGAACCGAGACCTCCTGCCAAAAAACACGTGAGTGTGTCGTCTTGGAAGTGGACCCTCCAGCGCCAGACTCTGAGCTGGGCCACTCAGCTGAGCTGCCTAAATTCTCAGGAGCCACACTTACGGTAAAGGCTGTTTATTGTCACAATGTATTATGTATCATTATACAGTTATGTTATTATCAAACTGTTTATTTAGCAGATGAAAAAGCACTCAACATCACCATTCATCGGGGAAAAGCAAATGAGCGGGAATTTCACACCATGGAATGGCTAAAACTAAATATACTTTAAATGTAAATATACTTTATACTAAATATACTTTACCACGTAAGCCAGAAATTTCACTCCTAGGTATTTACTCAAGAGAATGAAAACGTATGTCCACGTAAAGACGTGTACAAAAATGTTCACAGCGGCTTTACCATTAATAACCCCAAAATCTGGAAACCCAAATGTCCGTCATCAAGATAGCGGATAAACGAAGTGTAGCGTATTCGTATACTGGAATAAAGGAAAAGAACACGCACTAAAAGCAATAAAAGCAGTGAACTGCTGATACACGCGGCGACAAGGAAATGGCTCGCAGGCTTCACGTGACCGAAAGCCAGATGTAAAGTTCGTGCTGCCCGATGCCACCTCCACGAAGCTGAATGACATAAAACGACTCTGCAGAGAGATAAGTCACAGAGGGTGAACAGACAGGAGAGGAAGGGACTTCCCAGGGAACTTCTTGGATGCTGGTGACGTGAGTATGCGCATTTATCGATGCTCATTAAACTATACACTTTAGATCCGGACACTGCATTGTACAGATACTGTACTTCAATAAAGAACATGTAAAAATCAAATATTAATAACTAAACCTTAGAGGAGGGGTTTGGGGGCCAGTGGGGATTGATTTCTTATTCTGTGTGGCTTCTTTCTCAGAGGTATTTCTCCACTCATAAACCACGATGATCATATAAACTCCCTAATCAGGTGGTTAACACCATCTGAGGACACAGAAAGCATAATAAATGACAACCACTATCATCGGTTAAGAAATTATTATTCAGAGTAGACGTAGCTTCGAGCTAGTCCCTGCCCTGGCTGCCTGTTCCCAGACATGCTGCAGCAGGTCCAAAGTTCATCCCAGCATCGTTCCAGGAGTTAAGACTTGTGAGCCAAAAGCGGCAGGAGCTTCCTCTCAAGGACTTGGCCCCATTCTCCACTACGGCCTCCAGAGACAGCAGTGACGTACAGTGAGTGCCCCAATCACCGGAGGGGATGCGACTGGGTCGGCCTGCCAAGCATCCTGGAGAATCCCACCTTCCCAACTCCTGGTCCAAAGGATCTTGGACTGGCCAATCGGAGCACTGCTTTTCCTCAGGCCACTTTCCTGGCTCAGATAGGGCTGTGATCCAAGCTGGACCCCCGAGATTCAGCCTGAGAACGTGGGCAGAACTACAGGGAAGAAGGACCTCTCGGTGCCCAGGAGGCCCCAGGCGGGTGATGTCCTCAAACGCGAGTTCCATGAGAGCGGGCAGTTTGGTCTGTTTTGTTGACTACCAAGTTAGTCATCCTTCCTATACTTCCTAGTACCGGTCCTGGCACACAGCAGGCACTAATTAAAGATCGCTGAATGAGTGAATCACAGTTCCTTAATGGACTGAAGCGTATTTCTGTCCCAGACAACAACCCCACCTCACTCTCCACCCGGACCCGGAGAGAACACACAACTTAGTACAGACAGCATCTGGAAATCTAAGAGGCACAAGGGGAGCAGCTGACGGAGAGGCCAGGAGCTCACTGTGCTCCAGAGTGGGGCGGCCCTGGGTTCAAGTCCTAGCTCTGCTGTTTACTTGCTGTGTGACCCTGCACAAGTGTCTCGAACTCTCTGCATCTCCATTTCCTCTTTTTCCAATTGGGGACCCTAATCCGTAGCTTGCAGGGAAGGTGTGCTCAGTCTCTTAATCTGTTGAAGCAGTGTCCAAGGTGGTAATCTACCTCGTGGGGGTGGCAGGAAAGAATTAATACTGGTGAAGACTACAATGGCCTTGGTGCTTATGATTACTAACTCTATATTATTCTTCGCCACCTTATTCACTCCCCTGTCATTAGACACTAGAAGTGATAGTCACCACCTTGACCCCCAGACGGCAAAGGGTGATCAGCAGTGAGGGGAGGCTCCTGGGAGCTTCTGGGAACATATTTTTCTCCTTGAAGAGCTCTCTCTCATTTCCATGTGCCCTGCACACGTATACACACAAACACACTTCCTTTCTTTGGACACTGCAGGATAAAGGCATGATGCCAGGAGCTCCAGCAGCCCTTTTGAGGCCTTGAGCAGAGTTACTGCCTGAATACAGAGATAGCAGAGACAGAAAGAGTCCTCAGGTTACCTAATGACATCACCAAACCACCAAACCAACCACAGTGCCACGTTCCTCCACCAACGATAAACAACATCTTTGATTTAAGATTTGATTAAGATTTATTGGCTGGGTTTTCAATTCATCATAGATGAGCACAAACTGATGTGTTTTGTTCTTTCTCTTGCAATAAGCATACATTTTGTAAATTCAGTAGGTCCCCTTTAAAACTTTGGAGGAAAAAAACCCCTAAAACCCTAAAACCCAAAAGTAAAATAGAATTGAATTCGATTTTTAAAAAATCAGAGATAAAAAATGGCAACGCACTCATCAGGGAATGCTGAGCCCTCAGTGGCGGGCAGCTGCTGCGGCTGGATGCTCAGAAGGCAGGACCCATGACGGTCTGGAAGCCAGTGGACGGCTTAGGGAAGAGGGGGGTGAGGGAGCTCTGAGCGAATCACCAGCTACAAAGAGGCTTAGGGGTCTGGAGCGAGGTCAGCTGGAGCCCGAGCAGCAGGAAAAGAGGGAGAGCCAAGAAACTGGAAATGGGGTAAGACTCTAGTCAGGGGCAGAGGCACATCCTGCCTGAGACATCAGGGTGGCTGAGTCATCGGGGTGGCTGGGACATCGGGGTGGCTGGGACATCGGGGTGGGCCTCTAAGGAACTGACCACAGAGTCTCAAGGAGGGGTGGACAAGGTCTTTCTTTGGGGCACAGGAAAAAAATATCAGAACTTCTGGTTATGTTTATGTTTTGAAGGAAGAGGAGGGAAGGGAAAGAAAAGAAAGAAGAGGAAAAGGAGGAAGGAAGAGGAGGAGGAGGAGGAGGGAAGAAATTGAGCTTTACCAGGCACACAGATACACTGAGGTCGACTACCCAGATGCGCCTCTCAGCAGGCAGCTGCCATCACGCCAAGGTGTGAGCAGAGTTACTGCCTGAATACAAAGATGGTAGAGACAGAAAGAATCCTCAGGTTACCTAATGACATCGCCAAGCCACCAAACCAACCACAGTGCCACGTTCCTCCACCAACGATAAACAACATCATTGATTTAAGATTCGATTAAGATTTATTGGCTGGGGTTTCAATTCATCACAGATGAGCACAAACTGATGTGATGAGGCCCAGACGCTGGAAGTGACACGGGCACCCTCTCCTGCCCGCTCAATGTAATGCAGCCCAGGCAAACAGACTCTCAGACATTCTCAGGCTGCACGTCGACCAGCCCTCACACAGGGGCTTCTTAAAGACTCCTGGCTCGGAACCCCAGGACTGAAGACTTAACGGTGTCGGCATGAGCACATTCCAACAAATGCCTCCACACGGGAGGGTGGGACTGAAAAATGAGCAGCGCGATTGAGCGCAGCCCACGGCACACTGCACTCGTCTGGATCCCCGTGCAGTCACGTCTCTGCCAGCTGTGACGGCTACACGCGAAGAATGCCAAAAGCAGGTCTCACAGAGAGCTGCGCTTGTGCATTTAACAATGTCTGCATGAGACGGCGTTTAGTGAGAGCAAAAATATTTGGCGGGTCCGTATATAGATAAAATAAACACTGTATTTTTAAAATATTAATTTCAACGCTTTTAATTTTTGTGGGTTTTTAAATGCATATACTATATTTGCAGTATCATAAGCTAAATATATGTGACTGCTAAATAACCATATACATACACACACGCAGAGGACAATGCACAAAAAATATTTCCTGCACAGAAGAGCATAATGAAACCTTTTGGAGGTCACTGGCAGCAGCCCGGCTGTCACCATATCTGACTTGGTGCTCTGGGGATGATACACAGACTCCAGGGAAGTGATTTTCAAACACTAGTGCACACGAGAATGCTCTGGAGAATGTTAAAAATAAAACATCCCAGGTGGGTCCGAGCAGGGCCTGCAGGTGGCGCTCCTGGGCAACTAAGGGGAGCGGCCCACAAAGCTCCCTTCTGCCCCTTCGGATGGGCCACCTTTCAGTCACCAGTCCTCTCGGCAGCTGTGTTTAATCTGGTGTTTCTTTAGTTCTTCTACTAAGCTCTGAACGTCAATTGCTGTACTGGTCACTTCTCAAAGTTTCACCTGGTTAATTTTCTAACTGCCTGGTTATTTCTTTTTATTGTACTTATGTTTTTTACATCCCTCCTGTTTTACCCTCTTCACACATCAACACGGGCACTTGACCTCCACATCCGACCATCCCAGGAGGCGCAGTGCGTGCAGGCCCTGCCTTGCCCTGCCGTGCCCGGCCCTGCACGCTGCGGCAAGCTGCATCCTGCGCTCCCATGAGCCCGGGCGGCCTGAAGGAGCTCCCCACGCCGCGGGCGGGGCGGCGCCCCTCCGGGGAGGGTCTGCCCGTCCTTGCCGGGTGCTCCAGGCACACAGACCCGAGTTTATTTCCAGCCTGCTGTTCCCAGGCCCTTTCAGAGAGTAATTCAGGCCCAAACCCACCTGAGGGGCAGTCAGTGGCCACAAATTCTCAGAGGCGACCTTCGGTCTCCGCCTGGACCTCAGGCCATGTGCCTCCGCGGGCTGCGTTTTTCTGGTTCACCCCTCCCAATGAGGCGCCTTTGCCAGGACCCGCTTTAGGGAGGCGGTCAGTCCCCGGGGCCAGGTTTCCCACGGCATGGCCCGTCCGGGGGTGGCAGGCAGCCCCAGGGCCCACTCCCCTCCTCGGCCTGGCTCTCGCTCTCTCCTCGCTCTGGGAGGAGTCCCTTTTCTCCCTTGCTGGTACCGCCACTCATTTCAAAGGATGCTTTAAGCAGTTTATCAAGCTTTAAGTAGTAGGAGGCTCTCTCCTCGGCCACACTGCCCTCTCTCTGGCTGACTCTGTCACTTTTTTTTTTTTTACTGAGAAATATAACTCCAATCCCAGCGCCTGATCAGACAAACAAAACCAACGCCCCAAGCTAGTGAGAAATGTTCACACGAAAGCCCAGAGCCTTCCGCCTGACATGAGCCCGTGAGGGCTGACTGAGGAAGAGGGATGACACCATCTAGAGCAGCGCAGTCCCCAACTTTTGTGGCACCAGGGGCCGGTGCTCCTATGAGGATCTAATGCCTGATGATCTGAGGCGCAGCTGAAGCGGTGATCCTGATGCTGGGGAGCGGCTACAAATATGGATGACTGCTTGCCCGCCGCTCACCTCCTGCTGTGCGTCCTATTCCTGAGAAGCCATGGAATGGTACCAGTCCGCGGCCCGGGGGTGGGGACCCCTGTTCTAGGGGCTTGAGGTACTGTTTGCTCAGCCGTGACGGGAGACCCGGGAGCGCACACTGAGAAGGATAGCGCTAAAAAAAAAAAAATGATGAGATAAAAATAATAACGATGCCTGACATTTCTATACATTCCCCAAACGTTTATGCAGCAACTTAAAGGCCAGTCACTGCTTAATGCTTTACGGATATTAACTCGTGGAATCAACCGAGCAATCCAATTTATAGATAACAACATTGAAGCCCAGAGAAGTTAAATAACTTGCCTGGGGTCACGGAGAAGGTGGCAGACCTGGCCCTCACACCAGGCAGCCCAGTCCCAGAGGCCTGTCTTCCCGGCTCCGCTGCTGATTACTGAACTCAGAAAGTGCCAGGCCTGTGCTAAGGGTATTCGTGCTAGCAACAGATCCTCCCATCTCACCTATGACGTGAGTGCTATTCTGCACACAGGAGGAAACCGAGGTATGGAAAGGCACAGCGACTTACCCGGAACACTAGTAAACAGTAAAGCAGGGATCTGAGTGCAGAAGGAGGTTTTTAGCCTCTTCTGATAAGAACATATGATAAGAACAAATTCTGTACGTGCTCATAGCCAGTACCAACAACCAGATGCACATGCTCAGTGTGAGCCAGGCCCTGACACCTGCTGCTTCCTGCATCCTCAGGTGAGTTCTACTACCACCTTCATCTGCCAACATGGAAACAAAGGCTCAGAGAGGTCAGGTTGCTTGCCCAAAGCCATGCGGCTAATAATTAATGCCCAGACTCAAATCCAAGAGCATCCACTGTGTAGCAGACTGCCTTTGGTGACCCTCCACGTCGCTCCCCGTACAGATCCCACCCCACACTCACTCTGGTCTGTGCCAGAGCTGCCTTTGACCAATGGAATGTGGGGAAAATGACACAGTGCTGTTCCAGGCCTTGCCCGTGAATGGCCTGCAGCTTCTGCTTCCTCCCTCCTGGAAATCTGGCTTTTGGGAGCTCTGAGTCACCATGTGAGAAACCCAGCTACCCTTGGTTTAGTCACCTCTGTAAAGCCCCCTTTGCTGTGTAAGGTAACATACTCAACAAGTTAGGGACTGGGATGTGGCCGCTGGCGGAAGTGGGGCATGATGCTGCTGCCTGTGAGTGCTACACTACAATAAGGACCAGCATGCTCTGACGGGATAAGCAGAAACCAGCTGGAACCTGCCAGCTGCCCTGAGACATCCCATAGCTCCTCTGGAAGTGTCAGCAAGTGCCCTTTGCAAGAGCTGCCTCAACCTGCCTGGCAACATCAACCTCCTTTATTTATTTCTCCCCTGGAAATCTTTGTTTAAAAAGATCCTTGCCTCCGCGACATGCAACATAGTGCATGCATCATCAATGAGTTCCGCTTTGGGGATTTGCTGATCTTCCCTCAGGCAGATGCACCTACCACTCCAGCCTCTCCTGTGAGAACATGCACAGCCGGGCCTACTCTGCTGAGCGAACCCAGCCAAAGGCACAGTCGCTAGATGTGCTTGCTGGTCAGCTCGGGAGGCCTGATCTGGGAGAGCACAAAGATGCTACTGGCTCTGGGAAATTCTAATCACACAGGCTGGGGGCCACAGCGAAGGGCCATTAGCAGTGTTAAGATAATAACAACACAATAAAAAAAGTGTAAAGATTAAAGTCAGTGTGCTCCAACACCTAATAGCATCTCCAGCTAAAACTGTCCCAGACTGAGCTCCCGGTCCTTTCTGTGAAACCTGCCCCTCCTCCAGTCTGCCATGTCCCACCCAATCCACAGGAAATCCTGCGGCTCTACCCTCCAAACAAATCTCCTGGTTATTCACTACTAAGGGGAAAAGGAAAGGTTCTCTCAGTGCTCACTACCTTAACCAAGGGATCCAAGTTAGCGTCACAAATGACGGAAGTGACGGACAGCAGGAGCCCCCTGAGGTGATGTCCTTAGGACACACCAGCAAATCTGTGGTGTTACTGCCAAAGATGCTCGACGGGAACCCGATCAGAGGAAACGATCAGAAAACTCCAGATTGTGGGACACTCTAAGGGGCAACTGGCTTGGACTCTTCCAAATGTCATGAAAAACGAGAAAGGACAGGGATGCTGTTACAGAGCAGGGTCAGCAAACATTTTCTGTAAAGGGCCACAGAGTAAATATTTTAGATTTGTGGGCCACACGATACGCAAAAATATGTGATTATGGTTAGCAACTGTACTGGTAACCATACCATATTTTGATTTCTCCAATTGTCCCCCAAATGCCCTTTGTACTGCTTATTATTTTTTTTTAATCTAGAGTCTACTCGAGGATCATGCACTGCATTTGATTATCATGCCTCTTTGGTATTCTTTAATCTACGGCAAGGCTCAGCAATCCTGCCCACTGCCTGCCTTTGTAAATAAAGTTTTATTGAAATACAACCATACGCATTTGTTTGCCCACAGGCCCTGCATGATCTGCCTGCCCTTCTTATCACCACCGGTTTTCCCTCTGCCCTCGGTCCCCACTTAGTCTCTCTGCTCAGCTACGATGGCCTCGCTGTTGGCCAAACGTGCCACGCTCACTCTCTCCTGCCTTCAAACACTCCTTCTGCATCCCTGATGTTTTCTCCAAAGCAGTTATTATTATCTAATATACTTAATATTTTAATTAGTGATTTTGTTTATTGTCTGGCTTCCCTTACCCCGAGAATTAAAGTCCCTGAGGACAAGATTTTTTGCCTTTTCTTTTCTGCTGTATCCACATGTACACAATAGCCACAATTTAGTGCCAACCTCTGACTTAACACCGTATATCCATTTATTCCTCACAATATAAAAATTATTCATAGCATAAATGCATATATAATATACAGTACACAAAATGGGATTAATGACAGTATCAATCTCATAATAATTTGTGAGGATTCAATGCTAGAAGCCCTGTGAAGTGCTTACCACACACTGTGGTACAAAGCATGTGCCCATTCAATGTTCCTATTATATAGTGCCCACTCTGCAGAAGAAGAAACTGAAGCTTAGAGGGGTTAAGTGACCTGCCCAAGCTACCCAAATGGGAAGGGGTGGGGCCCAGAATGGAACCCACGTCAGTCTAACTCGAGAAGCCACTTTGTACACCACAGTGCTAAGACATATCACGGCTTGAGAACAAGGCAGTGGCAGGAAACAGAAACCAGCTCTGGGAATCCACAGCACGGGATTTCAGTCCTGCCTCTGGCACAAACTCACATGCGACCTCAGCAATTCACTTCTGTCTCAAGGCCTGCGTTTTCTCTTCTATAAACTGGGGAAAGTCATTTCCCCTCCATGACATGGGGATAAAATGAGATAGGTGACATGAAAGGACTTGGTAACTGTGCAAACCAACACTCTTCCAATCTAAGATGTGCAGCACTGGCAGAGAGTTCACCAAACACCAATGGATTAAGAATTTTAGGCCCTGGAATGCAAACTTTAAACACCCAAATTTATAAGGAAAAAAACGTGTATTCCTCTTAACCATTTGGCCTTTGTATGTGTCCCTCCTTCTTCCTCCACGTCATCCTTGTCCCCGTGTTGTCTGGTGAGGCTCTCCTCACCCTTCAGGTTCCAGCTCAGAGGTCTCCTCTGCCAAGAAGCCCTTCCTGAACCCCAAGCCAGGTCAGGCATCCAGTGGGCTCTTCCATCCCAGCTCTGCTCATTTTAGGTCATCACTCTTGCAGGATGGGTCTGTCCCCACTAGACTGTGAGCTCCTTGAGGGCACAGACTGAGGTGATTTGGTCCCTGCTGTTTCACCGACACTGCCCAGCACAAGGCCAGGCAGAGCTGATGCTCAGAAAATACTAGCTAAATGAAGTGATGGATGGATAGATGAATGGTGGTTCTCTGATCCAGCAAATTACTTTAAATGTCCTTATTTTATGCTGACATAGACCTATAGCATATAGTTCATCTTTTAAAAGTAGCTCGTTATTTTGAGTGTGTACTATGCCCTTCAGATCTCAGCTTGGGCTGCCCTCCTCTAGACAGCCTTCCTGGCACCATGCCCCTGGATCAGATGGCCTCTCTGAGATCCGAAGTTCCCACCACCCTGACCACTCTGGCTTGACGGGTCATGAGTGTGTCTCCCAGCACTCAGCAAAGCGCCAGCACAGTATGTCTACTGAATGGATGGACGAATAAACACGATGTGTCACTGGATTAATGAATAGATGAATGAATGTTCGCTCTGATTAAAACCACCCTTTTGCCAGATTCCCAGGCCACGTCCCCGGACCCCAACTTCGCCCTGAGCCACACTTCTAAGCCAGGCCTCCTTCCCGGAGTATAACTGGGGCAAACCGATGTCCTAAACGGATGATGTACAAGGACCTCTCACCTCCAAGACGGGAGGAAAACTGAGGCACGAGATGGAGTTAGGGAAGCTCAGGCACCAAAGGATGGCCTGGCAAATGACCCCGTCTGGTCCCTCCTCAGCTCGGCCCCTAGCTCCACTCTGTCCTGGAATACCTCGCCCAAATTACTCTCGTCCCCCACACTATTGGCTCGCCTAGACATCAGTCTCCATGCGCTCTCTTCCTCTATTGGCCAGTATTTTCAACACGGGAGCGGGCGCTCTGCCCCACCCCTTAGGACAAACCCGTCCTTACGATTGGACTACCCGCATGCCCTTATCCCAGGAACCCTCCCTATTGGCTGCAAGACTTTGCCGGTTCGAGCTGTGATTGGTCGTGAACCCGGAGCAACCACCTAAGAGGGGTTGGAGAATGGAAAGGTTGGAGGGACACGGGGTCAGACTCACGCTGAGCCGGCGGGAGGCAGATATAGGTCTTGAAGAACTCGCTTCGGCGGGCGGCCTCCTTCATGCGGTTGGCAAGCGGCTTGCTGATCTGCCGGATGCCCAAGTATAGCAGCTTCGCCATAGGGAACGCGCCCACCACCATCTTGGCGGTCGCACGGGGCACGCGCAACCCTGCTGACTGGGCGGGGCGCCTCCAATCTCTCCCTCCTCCCCCGCCCACTCATCGCCGTGCGTGCTTGCGTACGTGCGTACGCTCGGGGGGGAGAATGCAGGGGCGCTCCCTGACGTCACCGCGTCATCGCCGACGCCCGGGCGTCCGTTTACTGAATATGCAAATATACGGCGGAAGCGAGGCGGTCAGAGGGCGATGCGGTTAAACGGCAGCTCGCTGGAACGTGGATGGGTTCCCACGCCCGCGTGGCTGGTGTCACCGCGCTCTTTCGTGACGTTACGTACCTAGATGGCCTTTTCGCCCAAATGAGGCCCTTAGTCCTAATTAGGGCTAATGAATCCCGAATACACCTACCCCCGCAGATTAGAGCTCTCACCGTGTTTGCGAGAAAGCTCTCTTTCGTCATACAGACCTGGTCTGGGATAACAGTTCCGTCATTTACTTGCTGTGTGATATACTGGACGAGTGACTTGACTTCTCTGGGCATCAGTATTCTCATCCGCAAAATGTGAATCATAATAGCACTCACTACTTTACTGGGTTATGTGAGGTTTGCATGCGAATCTCGAATGTAGAAAGATAGTGAACTATGTCAAGTGCTTAGAGTGGTGCCAGTCACATAGTAAACACTCAATAAACAGCCCTTATTACCGTACAAGTATTAGCATCATTTTTGCTAGCTCTAGCATGAGGATGTATTTCATCTCCAGAAGCAGCTAATCCAGCCGCTTCCCAAGTAGCCGAAAAAGGCCCAGAGAGGGACAGGGGGCTGGCAGGAGGTTCCCCAATCAACAGAAGTTGATAGCCCAGCATCTTGGCTAATAAAATCATACTCGTTCTCAAGCCCCATTGGGGGCAAGGGCCCCCAGGGAGCTGACTCAGGAAGAAGTTTAAGAACATGTCCCAGACTGTCCTCCCTCACCCAGCAGGGAGTAAAATTATATAAACAAGATCAGGAAGGGGTGGAGAGAAATTTCTAGATGGTGGAGTGCTGATGGGTAATTGAGAGATTCAAGGAGAGGCAGAGGGAGAGAAGACAGGAGCACAGAGAAGTGGTATGCAGGAGGAAGTGAACATTCAGGATGTAGAGTCGGGCACCCTGGGCTTTCCACCCCGACTGCCCGACCATCTTTCGTCAAGTGTCAGGCACTGACGGACCTCCATTTCTTTATCTGTAATGATGGCACTGGCATGTTTGAACCCAGATGTTCTAAATTATATACTAAGAATGCCAAGACCATAAAAAGAACCCGTCCCCAGGATCCCTTCTAGACTAAAGTTGCAAGGGAGCTTGGGGCCTGTTCAAGGTCCACATCCACTTGGTACCAACCCAGTTTACAGACTGGCCAACTGAGACTAGAGGATGAAAATGATTTATCCAATATTCCAAAGGTCGCCGGGATGAAGCTGAGCCTGGGATTTCTTGAGTGGCAGCCCACAGTCGTCTCCTCATCCCTAGAGAGTAACCCTGGGGCCCAAAGACCTACTGGGGGACTGAGGTCCCCCATGCTGGATTTAGGAAACTTCCAAACTTGTACATGACTTTTTTTTTCTGTATAATTCACTGCTGTTTCCTCGGTTCCTAGAACAGTGCCTGGCACACAGTATGTGCTCAATAAATATTTATTGCATGAATGGGAATGAGCATTTGGTGGAAGGATAATGTGCAAGTTTTTATCCGATTCTCTGAGGTGACTGTGTTCAAAGCGTCTGGCCCCCTACATCTCCATCTCAGTAGCTTTATGGCCGTGAAACGAGATGAGAAAATTACCAGGGCCCCCAGATCCCAGGCTCCCCTCCTTTCCCTCCCCCCAACACCAAAGCCCCAACTTCCTGCATCTCAGTAACCCCCCTCATACAAAACCATTTTCTTCTTTAAGTTTGTTTTTTTTCTTTATCCCCTCCTCCCTCCTCTTCATTTCTCTGAGAAGGGTTTCCAGGAACCTCTTCTGGGAACTTCTGGGGCAAGGGAGGGAGAGGTGTGTGTGTGTGTGTGTGTGTGTGTGTGTAGAGATCATTGCATCTCATCAGGAGCTTGGAGACTATTACACAGGGGAGGAAGAGAGGGAAGTGACCTATCAGGAGGGGTGAAGCCTGTGTAGATCTGAGTCCTTCCTCCTGTTCTCCAGCCTGGTTATAAATGAGGACCATTTCTGGTGACTCCTGGCGGCCAGGGAGGGAGGGGGATACCAGCCATGGCAGGCAGCCTTGGCCATTCTGGGGCGTGGGAACAGACGCATAGATGCGGAAGAGAGAGAGAGCCCAGGGTGGCCCCAGCTGACTCACCGCCTGTGTGACCCTGGGCTAATCACTTGGGCTCTCCGGTGACCGCCCTGGAATAGGGCCTGGGATCATTCCCAGAGGTCTTTCCAGCTCAGGCTCCCAGTCACCCTTTTCTCAGGATGGGCAAGAGGCTCACATTGCACAATCCCGCAGGTCCTTGTGCTTTTCTCATCATTTCTTCAAAATAAATCCCAAAGCTGACCACTGCCCCTTGCTCACTCCACCGCCCACCCTGGTCCAGCCGCCAATATCTCTCACATGGACTAATGCAGTCACCGCTTCACTGGGCTCCCAGCTGCTGCCCTAATTTCCCGTTCTGTTCCCCAGCAGCCAGCGAGATCCTGTTCACATTTAAGTCAAATCACATCCCTCCTCTTGTGGCTCTCATTTATCTCAGAGTAAAAGGCAAAGTCCTCACCAGGACTTAAAAAGCCTCAAAAGATGGGCCTCTGTCCCCTTGCCAGGGGACCTCCCTTTTCTGTCACACTTCATCTGCACCGCACACTGCTGTACATGCTGTGCCTCAAAGTTCAGGCTCTCTCTTCCTTCAGGCCTTCGGGCTGCTCTTCCCTCAATGCTCTTCCCCCGACAGCCACAGGGCCGACGCCCTCGCCTCCTGCAGGTCTTTGCTCAAACGCCACCTTCTGAGTGAGCCCTTCCCTGACCTCATCTAGATCACACTCCATGTCACTCTCCGTCCCTTCGATTGGCTTTATTTTTCCAGTTGCAAATATCATATTCATTTTTATTTACTCATTTACCATGAGCCCCGTGAGGGTGCAGCCTGGGCTGTCTTGGTCACTGTTGTATCCCCATCCCCTGCCAGCACAGGGAAGACAATAGGCACAAATAAATCTTAAACAAATGAATGAATAAATATCCTTCCCCTGGTTCCACACTTCCTTCCCCAGCCTGCCCTGCTCACTCCGCCTCCAGCCAGTTGACCTTGATTGCCCTTCACTTGGGTTCTGACATGCTCCCTCTTCTTCCTCATTCCTGATTTGGAGAATGCTGTTTATCCAGAAACTTGGAGTTGCTCTGTCCTCGTCTCTCTCCCCTACGTGACCGGAGGCTTCCCAAAAGCAAACGCGATCACTCCACGCTCAGTGAATTTCCCCTTCCACTTTCCCCTTGAATCACCTACTTTCACCTCCTTGTTGGAAATAAGCCTAACTTTTTTCTCTTTTTGTCTTGACCTTCTGGAAATTTAATTCACCGGTCCCCTCCTCCAGGAAGCCCTCTCTGACCTCCAGACTGGGTCAGACGTCCCTGGGGTTCCCTCAGACCCTGGCCTCCCCTGCCCGAGGCTTTCACACTCTGTGTCATCACTGTCCACTAGAGTGGGGACCCGTGAGGGCAGGGCCACCATGTCACTAGCACCAGTGAGCACAGGGCTGGATGCAGTTCACCTGAATTGGTAGGGGTCATGGTGGAGGATGACGGTTGACCAATGACCCGCCAGCCTCATCATCGTTTCTCTGTTTTCTTCTTGTGAATGGTAACACAGCCTTATTTACATACAATTTGCATATACTGGCGGAGGAGGGGAAAGGGCGTGTGGGATCGGATGTGAGGAGTGGGGGCTCCACGATTTGAGGTTCACTGCACCGGTGGCAGCATCTTCAGCTGCACCTGGTCCCCCTGGGAGGGCAGGGCTGCCGCCCAGCCGGCCACCATGGCCTTGGCCGCGCTATTCCTTTTGGAAGCGAGGGGCGTGTCCAGGGTGAGCGAGGCGTTGGCCATCTCCTGGGGCTTGTCGCTGGCCAGGAAGCGGAGCAGGTTGTGCAGAGCCTTGGCCACGTCGCTGCGAGCGCCCTCATTGACGAGGCAGTAGAGGATGGGGTCGGCCACGCAGTTGAGGCTGGTGAAGGCCAGCGAGCTGTGGTAGGCTGAGAACACACGCTCCTCGAAGCCACAGTCCCAGGGGCGGCCCAGGTAGACGGCACTGCGGGAAAGCAGGAGCACGTGGTAGGGCGCGAAGCAGACCAGCACGATGGCGATGAGGCTAAGGGCCAGCCGCTTGATCTTGGCCTTCTCCTGGCGCTCGGTGGACACACTGCCCCTCACGGCCCGCAGGATGCCACGGTAAGACAGCAGCATGAGGGCCCAGGGAAACAGGAAGCCCACGAAGACCCGGTAGAGATTCATCCAGGCCACCCAGCCTTCCATGGGGAACTTCTCGAAGCAGAAGGTGTGGTTGTAGCGGTCACGGAAGAGCTCGTCGTGGAACAGGGGTGCCGAGTTGGCGCCCAGCTCCGTGGCCCAGACCACGGAGCTCACGGCGACGGCCGTCTTGACGCGGCGCAGGCGGGCAAACCGCAGCGGGTAGGCCACGGCCAGGTAGCGGTCCACGGAGATGCAGCACAGGAAGGCGATGCTGATGTAGATGTTGGTGTAGAAGATGAACCCGAAGAGCTTGCAGGACCCGGGGCCGTGGATCCAGTTGTCGTGGTGCAGGAAGTAGTCGACCCACAGCGGCAGCGTGCAGATGTACAGCAGGTCGGCGATGCTGAGGTTCATCAGGTACACGCCCAGCTCGTTGCGCTGCCGCACCTGGCGGTAGGCGGCCCACAGGGCCAGGCAGTTCGTGGGCAGCCCCACGCCGATCACGAAGATGTAGAGGGATGGCGGGAAGAGGTGGTCCACGCGAGAGTCCACGTGGCAGCCCTCCCACGTGCGGTTGCCCATTCTCGGCGGCGCTCGGGCGTTCAGGTGCTTCCCCTGGCCCGGGGGGGCTGTGGGGCCGCGGGGGGCGGGAGGCCATCGGGCCTCCTGAGCCCCCTCCTTGTGGGCTCAGGGGAACATGGCGGAAGGCGGTCCACAGGGAGGAGATGAGGTTGCTTATGAATCCTGGGCCGGGGGCCGGGCAGGAAAGGGCGAAGCTTGAGAGGGGCCGGGCAGGATAGAATTACAACAGGAGGGAGGTTTGGGAGGGATTAACAAAGAGCTTCGTCAAGGGGGTGTTTATAGACCCAGTCTGAGTATAAACGAGGGACTATTGGGATAACACAAACAGTGGCTGAAGGGGATATTTACAGAGACAGGGATGAAGGCATCAGTGGGCCGTGGGGAGAGGGAGCTATCTGTACAGAAAGGAGAAATTAAGTATGGCCGTGCCGAAGCAATGGTGGGGTGGAATGTACTAGAAGACAGAGGAAACATATAGGATAGTGTCGAAATGGGACAGGGCTCGTCGTAAAGACCAGCCGATGTGGGCGGCGGCGCTGCCGGTTCCTAGGGCCCCGGGAAGAAAGGAGAAAATAAGTAAAACAGCCGCTGAGGAAATGACCAAAAAGGAGGTGTCCTGGCGGGGGGCGCAGACAGAAAGGAAGGCCTCCGTCTGGGGAACGTGGGAAGAGTTTTTCAGGAACAGGAAGGAGGTGAGTAAGAGCCAGATCAGAGGAAGGTTGTAGATGGGGCGGGATTTGGGATTTGAAAGGGGCTGGGGAGGGACTCCGGCTTGGTCCTCCTGGGGGCTGAGCGGCTGAGAGGAGGTGGCCCCACCTCGCGGGTCACAGCTGACTCTGCACGCCTGTGGGGAGAGAGGCCTGCAGTGAGGGGAGTCGCGGACTGGCCCCTCGCCCCATACCCCTCGCCATTAACTCCCACAGGCTGCAGGGGGTGGACACCCCGACGAGGTGACACCGAGCCCCATTCTAGAAAACGGATCTCCGGAAACACAGACTCGAGGTGTCAGATGTACTTGCCTAACGTTAAAATAATGACCCAGCTCAGATTTTAGAACTTTCTTCCAGAAACCGTGTCAAACCAGCCCAAGGATCCTGTCATGCTTTGGAAAATGCCAGATTAAGTGAACCCTGTCCTTCCACAGACACGGAGAAGGGGCCCAGAGAGGCTGGGTCACTTCCCACGAGGGACCTGCTGTGCAGTCTTGGACTTCTCCCTTCCCCCACCTGGGCCAACAGCAAGGCAGTGATGGAACCAGAACCGGAACCCTGGCTGGAGCCAGCCTCCCACTCCTAACCCGGGGCACCCCATTCTGGACCGTGCTGTCGATGGTGATAGTAACAGCTGGAGCTTACGAGTCCTACTTCCTAGCAGACCCTGTTCTAAGCACTTTAATGGGTATAAATTCATTAAAATTTATTGAACCGCGTGAGGAAAGCACTGTTTATTCCCCCCGTTTGACAAACTGAGGCACAGAGCGATTCGGAGACCTGTCCAAGGTCCTGATGACAGGAGCGTGGAAACCTCGGCTCTCACCCCCTTTGCTCCAGCCTGTGCTTCCGTTTTCACTGGAGAATAACTGGACAGAGAGAGGTCCGGGGCTCACAGCGGGGGCTGGGGACCAGTGCTGCTGAGCGCTGGGGGGAAGGGATGAGAGGGGGAGGGGCTGCCGGACTCCATCAAGGTCGGGGAGCAAGGGCAAGCCCGGGACCAAGACCTGCGGTCTCCTCCCTCAAGGACCACTCCCTTCATTGCCTCCACCCTTCTGACTTTTCCCAGTGAGAACCTCAGGCCTGTCACCACCCCCTCCTTTGGTCCTGGGAAAACCCGCAAGAACAGGGCAAAGGACAGTCATGGACCAAGCCCATGACCGTCGTCAGCCCCGGAGACAAGGGAAGCAAAGGCCTGAATCTGTGGTATCTTAGGAAACCATCGTACTGAGGGGCTTGCACGGGTTTAATATTATGGGCTTAAAAATATATATCTTAACTGGAAGCCCTGTCTGAGACAGTGACAGGGAGACGCTGCTCTGTGTTCTCTGTGAAATCAGGGGGCGCCTCTGAAGAAGCCCCGAGACACACTTTGAAAACCACTGGTTGCAGATAGGAGGGAGATTGAGGGGCTGAGTAAAAAGGTGATGGGATTAAGAAGTGCAAATCGGCAGTTACAAAATAGTCACGGGGATGTAAAGTACATCACAGGGAATGTAGTCCATAATATCGTAGTAACTGTGGGTGATGCCAGGTGAGGGCTAGACTAATTGGGGGGGATCGCTTCGTGAATTGACAGATGGCTAGCCACGATGCTGTACCCCCGAAACTAATATAAAATAACATCGAGTGTCTACCGTAATTGAAAAAGAAAAAAAAAAGAAAAAATATATAAAAAAGAAAAAGAAAAAAAAAAAAACACTTGAGCCAACTGGACAGATGAGGAAACTGAGCTCCAGGTCGGGGAGGGGATAAGCCCACGACCACACAGCGGGTCCCTGGAAGCCTCCCAGATGCCCGAGCACCCTTCCACAGGAAAGTCCTCTTGGCTCTGCCGAACCCCACGACAAACCCTGAACCTGTGCATGTCTGAAACCCCTGCCACTGCCTGCTCGGGGCCGCCATCACCGCTCGCTTGCCCGGACCCCTACAATAACCTCCTCGCTGCTTTTTTGGTTGCTTTCACCTCACTTCTCACGTTGCATCCAGAAATGTCTCTCCAACCTGGAAATCAGCTCTGGTTACTTCCCCGCTTGAAACCCTCCAAGGGCTTCGCACGGGCCTTGGGGTGAAATCTCAGCTCCTTGCCCCAAGTGACAAGGCAGGGCCGGACTTTCCTGCCCACCTCCCCTCCCCTGCCCCAGCGGGCTCAAGGCCAATGACCTTCTTTCCAGTCTCAAAACCTGAGCCCTTACTGTCCCTCCCCGTGGAATGTTCTTCCTTCAGACCTTAGGACTAGCTCCCCTGCCTCCTGTACCCCCTCAGGGAGGCCCCTGCTACTCAGAGTCCCTTCCCACCCCCCTACTCACATGTCCTTGTACCTTGTCTTTGTCTGTCTAGAGCGGACATTCCAGTAGGTCAGTCTCTTTCTGTTGACCGCTGTCTCCCGGGCATACGGTAGGTGCTCAGTAAATGACTGTGGACTGAAGGAACACAATTTGGTCAGCCCAGCCCCCAACGCGGGCTCCCTCTCCCCTTGAGGCAGCACCACCCCCGACTTCAGGCTCAAATAAGTCTCTGTGGGGTCCCAGAGAAAGAGGTGGGGGTGGGGGAGCGAAAAGGGCAATTATTACTATGCCACAATTATTACTATGCTACATAACTGACTCGAAAGGTCAAGATTCAATCCTGCTGGGTGCGTCCTTCCCTCTGTGGGGTCCTCAGAACGGCTGCCTTCATGGCTGGAATAGCACAATCCAGTCCCTCCCTTCAAATCAGACCCCGCCCCACCCCCCAAAACCACAACACCTCTCACCCCTCCCTCAGACTCTAGGTCCCCTCTGTCCTCCCTCTTCTTGGGACATGGAGGGAATTAGTTCTTTTTCAGGAGCCTCCGTTTCTCCTTCTTATAAACGAGGTGTACAACTTTTATACGCGTCACGTCAGATATAAAAACGCTTGGTGATATCATCTATAAATTATGTGGTATTGGAGCAATTATTACGATGCCACAAGCACCGGAGAGCTGAGACTGGAAACCCGGTTCGTAGTGGGAGGTGGCTCCCAGAGCTGGGATTTCTCTTCGCCCCACCCTACGGAGACCCCTGGGGTTCGGCGGAGGCCGGAGCAGGCACAGGGGCAGGAGACTAATTTCTGGCAGCCAAAGGAAATACACTTTCCACTGCCGATTTCCTCGAGGGGGAAAAAGTTGTGACGCTCACCTCTCCCCTATCCCATCCCTCCTCCTCAACGCACCTGCTTCTTGGGGGTGCTGGGCATGGGGGAGGGGCACTCAGACCACCTTCTCTTTCTCCGCTGCCTGAGATCTACTCACACCGAACCCTCAAAAGACAGCACAGGAGCACCAGACTTCGAATTCCACAGTGCAGCAGGCCTATTTGCGACGACTGTGGGTGAGAGGCTACTTCTGCCCCTTTCCTGGGACGGGTGGGGAAACCGAGGCCCCGAGGGGCAAGGCAGTAGTCTGAGTTACACGATGTGGGGAGATGGGGCAGCTCTGTCATTCTCAGCTGAAGAGCTTCACTCCCCTGAACATGACACCCTCTGGAGAACCTGCTCACAGATATGTGGACTTTTCTCACCATGAAAAAAGCAAACGGCTGTGGTGTCTTGGGAGACCCTCTGTCGCCTGAAGGCCCCCGGCCCCCAGCGTCAAGACCCTCTTCAATTCCTCAGGCTTTGTTGGGGACTCGATCCCTGAATGTCGCAGCCCCCACCAGAAGCTCCCCCTGTTCCACAGGCCCCCCTTTTTGGTCCCTGCTGGCCCCTCCCCAGAGGGGCAGGAGATAGAGATAAGCCCAAGTGTGGAGCGATAGTGGGGGGGACGAGAGGGGCTTCAAACCCCGGCCCCCACTTTCTGCCTCAGCTGCCCAGGCCAGATAAGTCCCTAGGTCTGGAAGCTGCCCCCAAACCCAGCAAGGATAAAGGACCAGGGAGTGGGGAGAGTTCAGAAGAGGGAGAGGCGATGCAGCCCCCCACATCCCTGCCGCCCGTTGCTCACTCACCAGCCTCGTTCCAGAAGCCACCGGGCTGCCTCTCCCCACTTCCCTCCTTCGTGGGCTCTGGCTCCCCCCTCTCCTGGCTCCCCCCCTCCCCGCCCTGCCCCCGGCAGCCCCAGGGGACTGGCCAGCTCCGGTCTGCTCATTAGGGGACGAAATACGATCACTGTGCCTCGCTCCCCACCTGGTGTCCTGGCGGCAGGCGGAAACCAGGGGGCAGTTAGGCCACCCTGACTGCCCCGCTGGGCCTCAGTTTCCCCTTTTCTACCAAAGGTCCCCGTCTCCCCCAACGCCCACACCACCGGGAAGGGACACCAGGGTCCTGACACTGTCCCTCTGATGTTCTAGATCCAATGTTCTCAAATCCTCAGGTTCTATTGTTAGTCCGGTTCACGGTTTACCACTGTATTATTGCCACATTCTAGAGCTTTACCTTTTTTCTGTTCTATTATTATTATCATTGTGGCTTTCCGTGCCCTCACCCGATATTTCAGGAGGCTCACATTCCAAGATTCGAAAGTTCTATTGTTAGAACGCTCTATGATTTTTTTTTTAACATTCTACGACTTTCATAATCTATTATTAAACTCTCAGTGATTATTATCTTTGCCAAGCAAAAACATGAATACGTATTTCCCCTTTTTTTAACACAAATGAGAACATACTCTATGTACCATGAACCCCACATCCTTTTCGCCTCTCATTTATTCTGTTTTTTTAACCTTCCAGTGGCCCAGAGTTCTAAGATCATACAGAATTCTGAGATACCAAGAAATCACAGGGGGGTGGGGTGGGCATTGAGTCACCACCTCCATCTAGCCCCTAAATTCTCACCACCTGGAGGGGACACTAGGGGCCCAGGCTGCCTCCCTACCCCTTGCCCAGAGGGCCTGGCCTCATCCCTCCCCGCTCGCTCACACCAGCTGAGTTATTATTTGTCTAGACACAAACCAAATTACAGGCCCTGTCCCGAGGGAGCAGTGGGCTTCATGGGGAGGGTCAGGAGACAGAGGCGGGTGAGATTTAAACCCTGCTCCCCCCCCACTTCCCTGCCTCTCTCTCTGAAACTCCTCACCTTCCACCCAGACCAGCCCCTGTCCCCTCTCCCTTGCCACCATCATGGTTTTAGAATATTTTCTCTGCTTCCAAAACGCTGCCTTCTGGGTCCCAGCTGCGCACGCTCACCCCAGCATTCTTCCCTCGTCCCCGTGAGGACCTCTTTCTCCAAATCGTTCGGACTTAGTGGCAGCAAAAGAAGCCAGATCGCTGGATTTGGGCTTCCGCGGAAGTAGAGTCCCAAGCCCCAGCCTGGCACTGGCTCCCTGTGGGGACCTCTGCTGTTGGGCCTTAGTTTCCCCATCTGTCAAGCGGGTGCTTTGGCTTAGATGGCTCCAAAAGCCCTTTCGAGCTCACAGCTGTGAATGCTGAAAACTGCCAAGATTCTAGCATAAATCTCTCTGGATCTGAAGATTCGAATACCCTGAGGAACTTTGGTTCCAAGGATGGAACATTCCCAGGCCTCTCCGCCAATCGCCCTCACATTCTGGGCCCTTCTATCTAAAGACTTCGCATTCAAGCCTTCTCGATTATGTGATTCCCAGAGTTTGGCAGCCACCCCACCTCCTCTTACTGGGACCCCCCCAAGAAAGGAAAACCTTCCCAAACCTGAAGTCAAGTTCATTAACAGAGGCAGAGCTGGGGGAAGCGGGGCGCCCTCTCAGTGGGTTCAGGAAAGAGTAGGGTTGGTGGTGGGCCCCGGAGGGGACATCGGGGGTGTGTGACTCCCATCATCTCTATCTGCCCCCAAGCAAATCCCCCAGGGCACTTCCTGCATGAGTGCACAACACACATCCCTCTTCCAATGCCTCTCCAAAACCGCAGAGCTGCCCCTTAGCCTGGCTTAGGGGTGGGGTTTGGGGTGGGGGGTGTCCAGTTGGAGGAGGGAGGGTGAGGCCAAGGCAGGAAGGAGTTAACATAGTGATCCAGACAAATCCTGGAAGGGAGGAAGTGGGAGGAAGTCCACCCCTCAGCCAGGAATTCCTGAAATCAGAGGGTGGGATGGGTGGGACCTCAGGAGCATTGGGGTGATTGTGTGAAAGGGTGCTGGGGTCACGGTGTCACTCGGAGTCCACCTGCCCCAGGTGGCAACCCTACTGCCCCCACCCCCTTCCCCGAGCTGCTCCTCAGGCCAGAGGAAAGCTCTGGAGATGGGCGAGGATTTGGGATGAGATGAGGACGGGGTAAAGGTGGCAGCTTGGGGTCGAAGATACAGAGAGACAGGGACAGAGAAACAGGGAGAGAGGCATGAGAGAGACGCAGAGACAGGAAGAGAAAAGGCCAGAGATGCGCAGAGACAGAAGGATGTGGAGATGGACAGAGACCCACAGGGATGGAGATCCTGGGGAGGCTGGAGAGGGGGGCAAGCAGAGACAGAGACAGAGACGGAGACAAACTGAGATGGAGAGGCAGAGATAGAGAAACAGACGCAGAGACACCCAGAGATGGAGAGGAAGAGACATAGCCAGAGGAAGAGGGCCAGCGGATAGACAGACATCAGACACAGGCAGAGACGTGGAGACAGACCAGAGACGAAGTCACCCACGGAGACGCCGGCAGAGCCAGTACCCGAGAGGGGCGGGCACCAGACGGCGCGGGAGACCCAGGCAGCCGACCCAGGGGCGCGAAGCCCGGGTGGGTCGGGGGGGGGGTGCGGGGAGCCGCGGCCCGGAGGCGGCCGAACCACAAGCGCGGGCCCGGGAGGGATCCGAAGCTACCTGCGCGCGAGGCTGTACGGGGCGGCCGGCGACGCTCTCGGCTGCTGCTGCTGCAGGGTCTGGGCT
>NW_006436281.1:1473638-1482448 GCF_000325575.1 Pteropus alecto
CCCCGCCCCGGCCAGGCCCGCCCCCATTAACCCCTCCTTTGTCGCTCCCCCTTCACCTCTATAAGCCGTCACCCGCTAAAGGCTTCCAACGCCAGGGAAATCTCACCTGCGGCTGGAACCCGCCTCCCCACCCCCTCCCCAATTCCTACAGAGTCCCCAGACTGCAGGCTCCCGCCTCATTAACCCCTTTGCTCACCCTCTCTCCAACCCCACACCTCCAACTTGACCAAACCCCGGGATGCGGGAGGGAAGCCCTCCCCCACCGACTTACCTTCGGCCGAGCCACTTCCTCCCCTCCCAGACTCCAAGCCTAAGTAATTAACGTTCCTATCATTACATGCCCCGCACCCCCTAAAGGAGAGAACAGAGGGGTGTGGGAAGCGACCCCTGGAAGGAGTCTCGGGGCTTCCGGTTCCAGCCTTGCCTCTCGGCCAGACCGCAGGCTGCTGACCTCTCCGTGCCTCAGTTTCCTCTTCTGGCTATAGGGTCGCACCCTAGTCCCTTTGTCATGGGGATATCATTTTGAGGTGTTGGATCTATCAAGTCTGTAAAACGTGACCTCCCCCCACGCCATTTTCCCCTGCTCTGTTTACTTTTCTCCAGAGAACTCGTCATCATCTCATGTTCTATGTATTTCACTTAATATTTTTCTAATTATCTGCCTCCCTAGGAGGAGTGTCATTTTGGCATCTGGGTTCGTGCCCCAGTTGGAACCACGGTCCATGATCTACGGCCATGCCGCCCTGAACAAGCTCGATCCCGTCTGATCTGGGAAGCTAAGCGGGGTCAGGCCTGGTTACTACTAGTTAGTACTTGGATAGGAGACCACCTAGAAAGACCAGGTGCAGTAGGCATAAATAATAATAAATAATAAAAATAAAAATAAAAAAAACACCGGTGCACAATTAGGTGTTCAATGCACATGGTTTTCAGGGAGTGAACACATGCCGGGTGAGTGCTCCCGACGTATCTGCTTGTTTTTATTATCGTCGTCATGCCTTTCGTCGGTTGGTTCTGAGAATTCATTCTTGGTCAAAGCACTTCCTTTGGACAGACCTGGTATGCAGCACTCAAAAAATGGCAACTATTCGCTTTGCAAATTCTTGCTTATTTTTTCAATAAAAATAATGCCCGGATCTTAAGGGAACAATACAATGAGTTTGTGACAAACAGATACACCCATGTGACTAAGCGCTCAAATCAAGACAGAGCATTCCCATGACCCAGGAGTGTTGTTCTTTGTCCCTCTGCAGGCAATATTCACACTCTCCTTCACCCCCAGAGGCAACTCGGCTTTCTTTTTTCACCAGAGATTAGTGTCACCTGTTTTAGAACTTCATAGAAATGATGTAAAAAAAAATTTTTTTAAAGGTAGCTATTAGTATAGCCATTCACTATGTGACCTCGGACGAGGGACTATACTTCTCTGAACCATATTACCTTCCTCTCAAGGCTCTTGAAACAAAAAGTGACTGTCGGACGTGGTTCCATAGTGAAGTGGTGAGCACATCTGCTTTACAGGCAGAAGGTCCTGGGTTCGCGCCCCAGGTGGAACCACGGTCCATGATCTACGGCCATGCCACCCTGAACAAGCTCGATCCCGTCTGATCTGGGAAGCTAAGCAGGGTCAGGCCTGGTTACTACTAGTTAGTACTTGGATAGGAGACTACCTAGAAAGACCAGGTGCTGTAGGCATAAATAATAATAAATAATAAAAAAATAAAATTAAAAAAACAAAGCGAGCGTAACCAAGGACCCAAGCAACCTGAAACGCACACGGAAGTAAAGGCATTTTCCTTCCACCTTCCCTCAAGGGGACAGTCAGGGATAGATCCAAGGAATGTGTCATGAAGGCTTTAGCCCCTCCCCACAAAGAATCCCACATACATCCTGCCAGGCTCCTGGCCATCCCAAGCTCTTCCTAAAGAGAAATTCTGGGACCACTGATGAGCGAGGGGCCCCTTCTCACCCTGAGTTTGTGCTGTGATTCAATCAGGGTCCTGGCAGGCAGCAGGTGGCGACTCAGAGTTTAAGCGGCAGCATTTCTGAAGGGACATTTTAGAGGGGTGGGAGCCTCAATGAGACCCAAGCCATTATTCATCCCCCTTTGGGGAGAAAGCTAGAGTTTGGAGAGGAGCCCCTAGGAGCTGTAGTTGTAGGTACAGGAACACAGCCACTGCCAGGCCGGCAGGGATGCGGGAGAGGCCGGAAAATAAATACTCCCACCTCCCTCCTCCCACCCTTGGGTTTCCTGTCAGTGCCTCTGATTGACAAAACCCAACCAGAAGGCGGAGGGCAAGGGACCCCGGTGGATGGAGTCTGCACAGGGTAGCCTCCCAGGGCCCGTGGCAGGAGAAAAGCAGAGCGACCCTAGGGGGCACGTGGAGAGCTACCAATGCCATTCCCATAGAACTTTCTAGGCTCATTTTCCCATGCAGGTCTGAGGCTGGGCAGTAGGGGGCAACAGAGCTCCAAACACCCAATGAACAGGATGCTTCAATAACGCTGGCCACTTCCCCAGGACTTGACAGACTAGTAGGTGGGTTTGCAGGTTTCTGAGGCAATATTTTCCTCCTTGAGGAAGGGGCGGGTTTGATTGTCACTCTGAAACTACAAGAGTCTGAGCTTTCCATCCCAAGTGATCATCTGTAGAGTTGAGACAACAAAAGGAAACAAACATGCAGGGCTCTACAAAATTCTTCTGTATTGTTGTCCAGAAAAATCTTGTATGCTTGCTACCTTATTATAGTTTTATTAGAGCGGTGTTTCTTAAAGTGTGATCCTCGAAGCATCGGCCTCATCTGGGACCTCTTGGGAAATGCAAATTCTTGGGCCCCTCCCCAGACTGACGGAATTAGAAACTCTAGGTGAGGGGTTGGGAGGAACTGCATTGTCATTACAAGCCATGCGGATGATTCTAATGCTCCTTCAAGCTTGAGAGAACAACTGAACTAGAGAAGAGAAAAAAAGTCTGCATCAAACATTTCAAAAGATATAACTAGGTGAGTATCTAGTATAAATTATCTCGGCCACAAAACATGAGGAATTTGGAACCACTCAATCCCCACCCCATATGTATATATTCTATGGTGTGAGAAGTCAGGGCAGTGGTTAGGAGGGCAGTGACTGGGAGGGGGCCCAAGGGGGCTCCTGGGGGAATGCGGATGTTGTTTCTCCATCTGGGAGTTGGCTGCATGGATTCAGCAGACTACACATCTGTGATGAGTGCACTTCTCTGTACGTTAATCGCCAATAAAAAAGTCAAACAAACATTTGCTCAAGATTAGATACCAAGTTGAGAAATTCCTGAGAACCCTGATGACCGCATCTGAGCCCCCTGAATCCAGCTGGGCCACTCCTGCCTGGACTTACCCAGTTTCGGGACCTGGCAATTTCTTTTTATCGTTTATGCTGGACGGAGTTGGGTTTGTCTCTTGCAACCCAGAATCCTCATACCCTACCTCTCAGACATCTTTTGTCTTACCTCTCTGAAGACATTCCTTGCCCTACTTAGACCTGGGGGACAGGTTGAAGTCTTCCATGTTTTTACACAAGCCCACCTCCCTGGTCACGATCATTGGCCCAGGACGGGTACTTCATCCAAGTGGAGCCAATCACAGTAGAACAAACAGCAGGTCAAGTTGATTGATCTGCAGATGGGCCAATCCCAACCCTTCCCTGCGATTTTGGGACTTGGGGCCCAAGGCTGGTTGATGTGAGCTTTGCAGCTGCTGGGTGCCATGTTTCTGTGGTGTGCAGAACGCTGGTCCAGAAAACTATGTTCACTCACAGGTCAGAGAAATTATGGTAGGAGTGTGTCCTGGTGGCCCTCAAATCCTTGGTTTGATGGCCCTGAAGCCTAGAGGCATATTTGCCCTTTCTTGTGTGATTTGTGGGCCAACTGAGTTCTCTTTTGGCTTCAGTAGAGTAAGCTTGGTTTCCATCACATCCAATAAAGACCTAAGCAATAATGGTCCCTCATCACAAACACTGTAATAGATATACACACAAACACACCCCCATATGCACACATCTACAGACATACTCAATCTATGCACACACCCACAGGCAGACCATGACACTCCACCTCAGTGCATGTGTCTTTATTTCTGGATGATATAAAAGAATAAACTTAAAAAACACCTCAAACGAAACACCCCAATGGCTCACCCAAAGCAACGTGACCCCTCTTCCCACCCTGATAAATAGAGACTTTTGTTCGTTAGTCCACCCTCCCACCCCCATAACTCTCTCTGCTATAGACATACTCTGGGTATATATTACTCTACTCGGCAATAGACATCTCCCGAAAATAGAATTCCAACCCTACCACCTGACTCTGCCCCGGCCCCATGTCCCTTGGGACCCCCTCTCCCACTTCAGACCACCCGCCACTGCAGTATACTGGTGTCCTTGCCCCCGGTGGTCAGGGCCACACTGTCATCCCACAAGAAGGCCACATTCGTCACATGGCTGCTGTGTCCTCCGTACTTGTGGCTGAGGGCCTATGACAGGGAAAGAAGGAAGCAAAAGGTCAGGCGGCCATGCCCCTTCCTGAATTCCCAACCTGACCCCCTCTACTCTGCTCAATAAACCCCTCTTTAAGAAGGAACAGGGCAAATGATCTGATTTCTCAACGAGTCAATGGCATAATACACGTCGGGGAGGCGACTCTGTATGACATGACACGAGACATAGGCAAATGCAACGTTTGGACCTTGATTCAAACAAACCCAGTGTAGAAGGCCATTCTGGGGACAATCAAGGGAATCTGGATATGGACTGGGCATGAGATCATGTTAAAAAATTGTTAACTAATGAGTATGAGCATGGATTTGTGAACGTCGGAATTATCTTAATTTTTGAGATATGAATGTTAATTTGGGGGGCTAAGAGGTCATATATGACATTTGTTTTTAAAAAGCACAGAAAAAAAGTATAGGAAAAAAAGAACAGAAGAGGAAAAAAAAAAGAAATAAGTATGGCAAATCTGGTAATAGTTGAATATGGGTAACAGGTATAGGAGGGAATTCAAAAGAAAATTTTAAAATAATTTTCACCTCTGTTAGAACCAGGGAATGTTAAAATTAACATCCAGTTTTATCGTAGACACAGGTTATCCACTAGTGGCCTGCGGGCTTGACTATACTCTCATTGTTTTTAGAAAGACAGTTGCTGACATATAAAAATCGAGAGAGCTCACACTAAAATTCTGATTTCCAGCCTCTCCCAAGACCTCGCAAGATCTGGCTACGCCAGCTTCCCACTAGAAGTGAGGTGTGATGAGGTGTAAGGAGTGGCTGTCCCCAGCCTCATTCGATTACTCTCAAGACCTTGCAGTTTGTGTCCCTTGTCCTAGAACTGCAGGAGAATCACAGACGCTGTGGATCAGAAAACCTTAGACCTGTAACTAGCGGGAACCATCATGCCACTTAGAATGTCAGCTCGGTGAGGGCAGTGACCCCATCTGACTTACTTACTGCTGTATCCCCTGGGCCCAGGCACATAGCAGGTGTTCGATGTTCGATCAATGTTTGTTAATAAGCATAAAAGAATCAAAGCGCTCAAAATTGCAGATGCTCAGAGATTTAGCACTATAGACTGGAATTCGTCAACCTTCAGGTTAAGAAAGGTCCTTGGGATCAAGCTCACTGCCCTCCTTGTACAGATGGGGAAACTGAGGCCCAGAGAGGGCTGGAGGTAGACCAGGGCTGCCTCAATCTTGTCCCCACTGCTGCTTGTTACCCCCACCCTGCCAGCGCCCCAGAGGGACTCACTCGAGGCTGACAGCAAGGGTAGCTAAACAGGTGGACTTTGCCAAAGTCGTCAGCTGAAGCCAGCAACTTCCCATCATGGGAGCGGGCCACGGCGTTGATGTCGGTACCATCTGCTCCCTCAGACCAGATGCCTGTGGGTGGTGATGATCAGATGTCAGCGGGAGCCAGGGACCCCCCACAGAGGAACGGGCCTGGGCCCCGGCCTCCCTGCCTTCCTCTCACTCACCCTGTCTCTAGCCAGGAACGGCAATCAAAACGATCTTTTGGATACGTGAACCCGACCCTGTCCCGCCACAGCTCAAAACGCTTCGTGGCTCCCTGGTGGCCTCAGGAGAAAGCTCCAGCTTCTCACCGTGTCCCCCAGGCTCTGCCTGGCCTGGTACCCCCAACCCCACACACACACTGCTCCAGGCTTGTCTTTACTACTGCCCCCCTGGAACTCTGTAATGATTTAGCCACCCCCGCCTTCTCACATTTCTCCAGATGCCAAGCTCTGTGTCACCTAGGGGTTTCTGTACATGCTATTATTCCATTTGCCTAGAGGCTGCTTTCCTTCGCCTCCCTGGAATGTACCGCCTCATCCTCTTGGATGTCCGGCTTGGATGTCCCTTCCTCCAGGAAGCCCTCCCTGACTCTCTCCCAGACTGGGGCCAAATGCCTCCCCTGGGTTTCCTTATCCAGGCCTGATCTACAATGGGTTGTCCAGGTACAGGTGTATCTGCCTCATTGGACTACGAGCCCCATGACAACAGGGCTGGGGCTGTTTTGGTCACTACCATGTCCCAGCCCTGAGCAGCTCAGGGCTGGGCACAGAGGTGCTCAGGAAGTACACGTTAAATGCATTAATGCCCGAATGAAGAGGCGGCTGGGGCATCGGCAGTGTGAATCCCTCTGAACCAGATGCCACCACCCATCTGGTCTCACTTCATTATAGCTCCAAGGGACTTCAGTGGTCATCTCACCCTACCCTTTCCTCTTCCACAAATATCGCCCACAAGTATACTCAAGGAGTGGGTTTCCCACCCTGGAGGTAATCAAGAGAAAGAGACTGTGAAAACCACCAGAAAGGGATGTTTCTTAGAAATTCTGGCTTCCATGGGTCCTCCTCCATTCCAGAACTTACCGAACACCCCAAACCCCAGGACACAGGTAGCCGTGGCCCATTCCATATTCCTCACAGCATCCGCACTGGTAATCTGCTTACAGGTAGCCGGGTCCCCTGGGGTGGAAAATGGGGACAGGGGTTCAGAGCTGAAAGAACTTCGGGCTTAACCCATCCGTTTCACAGACGTGGGCACTGAGGTCCGAGACGGGAGGTTGGGGTCCCAGGGCTTATTCCACCTCTCGGACTGGCTGAGGGGGGTGGACCCTGGGTTCCGACACCCCAAAACCTGAGCCACGGCATCTGCTTAGAAACTTGTACCCTACTGACCCAACCAGAAAGGGGAGGAATTGGTTAAAAGTAGGGTCCACCAGGGAGGAAATCAGAAGCTAGGAAACCAACCAATCGGAACGGCCCTTAAATACAACAGAGGAGAGAGACTTGGCGAAGCCAGTGCCTCCCATCCCAGCCCTCTCGGGGGAAGTCTATGCAAATCGCACACGCAAATAAGGAGGCTGAAGGAGGAATGGCCGGGGGTCCCGGAGAACTCACAGTACAGAATCTCATAGTCCCCGGAATTGGTGACAAAGCAGCTGCTGTCCTGGGCCCAATCCAGGTGGGTGATAAAACTGGAATGGCCCTGTGGGGGAAGGAAGAGGTGGGGTTAGAGCTGGAGGGGGCAGGATTAGACCAGTTAGAACGCATGGCAAAAAATACAGAGGTACGGTGAGAACACAGCGGGGCTAAAAGGATACACAGGCCTTTAGAGGTGGGGGCAAGGCCAGACTATCATGGGCGGGCTAGACAAAAAGGGATTGGGACACAAGGCGAGTTTAGAACATGTGAGCAGAGCTAGACATGTGAGCAGAGCTAGACACAGAGGGGCGGGCTTTGAATGCAAGGGGCTGGGCTACACAGAGGGTGCGCTTAGAACGTGAGGGGCGGGGCTATGCAGAGGGGCGGGGCTACACAAAGGGGTGGGCTTAGAACGTGGGGCGGGGCTACACGAAGGGGTGGGCTTAGAACACGGGGTAAATGTGTGGGCGGGGCTTAAGTCTTCAGGACGTGATCAGGTCAGTTGAGTGCTGAAGCTGTGCTCCTTTGAGGTAGAAAATTGGTTAATTCTGCACCCCCTGGACGGGTGGTGGCGCGGGCTGGGGGCCATTGCCCACTCACCGAGCACTTGCCCAGGCGGCTGACCTTGCGGCCGCCTTGGTCCACCGTGTACACGTACACCAAGTTGTCGTGGGAGCCCACGGCCAGGTACGCCCCGTCTGGGGGAGGGGGAGGGGGCTATGAGGAGACACCCAGGCTCCGCCCCCTCCTCAGAGTCAGCCCCCCACTATCCCTGACTCCTCGACAGTCCCAAGCTCCACGCCCACTACAGTCCTAGACCACCCCCAGGCCTGGCCACACAGGTGTCACCCCATCCCCCTGCCAATAACTCTGAGCCTCAGTTCCCAAGCCTTGCCTTGCAAGGTCCCAAGCCCTGCCCCTTACCTGGGGAGAAGCTGACCACTGAGATCTGTTCATTGCCATCTGTATGGATAGCCACCAGGTCATGAGTCTCTGTGTCCAGCAGCAGCCATCTTTAAGGAGGAGGCATGGGGGGTGGGGGGGAAGGAGAGGTGAGCTGATCTGGTAGGAGCGGGGCAATCTGTGGGGCCTGAGGGAGGGAGTCCAGAAGAAATTTGGAGAGAGACTGACTCCCGAGGAATGCTGGGAGGTCAAGTCTTGGTAAACAGTTGGTACCTACTTAACATTCTCTGTGGACCCTGGGGCAGGAGAGGGGCAGGAGTCAAGGGATAGTTCAGGGGAGGAGGAGCGGAGCAGCCCTTCCCAAATGCCCAGTTCAGCTTTACCTGCCAGTCACTGTGCCCACAGCCAGGACAGAGCCACTGGGGTGGAAGCCAGCAGAGCGGGCGGGGTCC
>NW_006436281.1:1482855-1486394 GCF_000325575.1 Pteropus alecto
GGCGGGGCTTAGCGGGGGGCCCCTGTCCATCTGGCCATTCCCCTGAGCCAAGTATCAGCCTGGCACGAAGGCCCTCACCTCCGTCTGCTGCCCTCCAGGAACCCACTGCTCCAGACACTCTAGAAACCATTCCCCTTTCCTTTAACAGAAAACATCCCTCCTGTCACCATCCTTTTTCACTCTTGTTCTAAATCCCCACAGCTTAATTCATCCAAGATGATTTCCTTAGGCAATTTTCTAGAGTGAGACTATTGGGACAAAGGATATCTATATTTTTTAAGTCTTTTGACATAGAATGCCAATTTGCTTTCCATAAAGGTATGTGAACTCATCAGCAGGTGTGTCTGAATACCCGTTTCCTGACATGTTTATCTAACACTCGGCACTGGATATTATCATTTTTAATTTGGGTGGTGCATTTGGTTGGTCCGCAGGCAGTAGAGCACTATGGAATAAGACCTAGGTTCAAACCGTGGCTCTGACACTTCCTAGCTTTGACATCAAATAATTTTCCCTGTCACAGCCTCGGTTGCCTTATCTGGCAAATGGAGACAAACTTTCCAGGATTGTTATAAGCAAGGTGTAAAGTCCTTAGAATGGCAAACTGGTAAGTAAGATGGCCCGCAGGACGCATCATAATAAAGGTCAGCTATGGTTATCATTTCCCTGTGAGGACGGATGACTGATTTTACCTTCCTGAGCCTGCTTCTTAGTGGGGATCCGTCACCCTACTCCCTTGAGGAGACTGGCCGTGGGGGGAGAAGTTACAAAGACGATGTGCGTGAGGTGCGAAGCCAGTTCCTCCGGGTGTGGTCAACAGACCACTAGAATCAGAATAACCTGAGAGAGTTTGTTACAAACTGCATATTCCTGGTTCCGGACTCAGACCTCCTGAATCAAGACTCTTTGTGGTTGGGGCTCAGGATTCTGTGTTTTTAACAACTCCCAGGTGATTCTGATGCCCTGGCAAGCTGGAGGACTACTGTGCTGAACGCAGGGCCCGGTGTACGGTAGCTGCTCAATTAAGCAGCCAGGATGAGGATTATTAAATATGCTCTAACAATTTCCAGGGCACACCATCCCTGATTCAAAGAAGTTCAAAGGCCATCAAGAGTTCCAGGGACAGACATAATCCTGGATTCCTGGAGCAAAGCCTCAAAGGGTGGTGTGGGGGATATGATGGACTGACGTTGTAGTGGACGATACTGCATAGGCGGGGGAGCTTAACAACTACACTGCCCAGCATCCCTTGCAGCTACGATTCCACTGTGATTTGGGTCTGACGATAAGTTGCATTTTTGTGGGTTCTAGAAGGCAAAAGGTAGTGTCCCCTCTTCTGCCACTTCCGCTGACCAGTTGAGGTCATGAAAGCAATTGGCATTTACTACACTGGTGAGCAGTCATGCACCTTGAAAGGCAAGGGCACAGAGTATTTGTTTTTGGCCAGTGCAAATGTAGCCACTGATGGGTCACTCAGTCCAAAAGAACGTTCTGTGATGATGGCAATGTTCTCTCTTAGTACTTTCCGACATGATAGCCATCAGCCACGTTTGAAATGTAGCTAGTACAACCAAGGAACTGATTTTTAATTCTGTTTACATTTTAAAGTTAATTAAGTTTGACTCTCCACATGTATCAAACAGTGTAGTCTAGAGCCTACACTCACAGCGACCACAGCATCCTATTCCTGACTTGCAGCTCTGACCACAGAGTTTTCTTGAACTCAGTCGTTCCTGGCTCTCCACCCTCCTGCCTGTGGCAGAGGCGGCAGCTCCCATGGTGGTCTGTTCTGTGGTATTGTTCTGGGTGTCCTCCCAGCTGAGAGCCCTCCCTTCTAGCCCTTCCAAGCGAGTATGGAAGCCCCTAATTCCCTGTATTAATTCCCTTCTGCTCAAAGAGACCAGGCACGGGTTCCATCTGATGCTCTGAGTCTTGACACACTGAGGCAAGTCGTTCTGTGAAAACGGTGCGTCACCTCTCCTGTCCCCTTACCTCGATGATCCTGCTCCACAGGGGCTGGTGGGACTCTGCACTCCACAGATGCACCAACTTATCCTGCCCACATGTCACAAACTGTGCCCGGCTGGGGTGCGTGGCCAGGCCCCACAGCTCTTCCATGTGGCCCTGGCAGAAAGGGAAGACAGAAGCATGAAGACCACAGGTCCCAATCCTTCCCCCCGAGCCTGATGCCAAAGAGAAGATCTGGACTAGCCCCGGCAACACACCTGCTCACAGGTGACCCAGGAAAGACCCTTTCCCCCTTGTGTCTTAAGAAGGCTGTGATCGGGCAGACCCCTGCCACCACTGTGTGACTTGAGGCACCCCCCCTGCCCCCCACTCTGCTTTCTAGTTTTCACAGTGGGCGGCAAGAAAGCATGATGGGTAGGAGCTTGACCTTGGGAGTCAGATGGCACCCAGAAGGCCTGGTGGGTCTGACTTCAGCTCTCTCTTACTGACTCTGGTAGTCACCTGGACAGGTGACTTCTCTTGGAGCCTCAGTTTAATCTTCTGTAAAATGGGGCTAATCATCACACATGCTCACTCGAATCATGGATGGAAGGTGTGTGAGGCCACTACAAAGTGCTCACCAACTGGAAGAGGCTAACTATCCTTATTAGTAACATATTAACATCGTCTTAATAATAAGTCATTAAGATTGGTAATCAATGTAATTATCATTGGCATCAGTATAATAACGACGATCTGATTCTAATAACATATTAATATATATTAATAATACAGGATGTTGAGAATATCATTAGGGGTCTCCAAGGTCCCTTCTGGGGACACCTAGACAACCCCTCCAGCCCTCGTTTTTCTTTATCTCTTTCCTACGGACACACGAGCCAGAGGTGGGATCTAAATGCAGCAGCGCTGATTTCAGCTAGCCTGTCCGAGGGCAAATGCACGGAGCAGGTGAAGGGAGGGAGACCATCGAGGCACAGAGAGGTTACTCCCTTGCCTTATGCCACACAGCGAATGAGCGACAGGCCTGTGATTCAATCCTAGGCAGCCGCACTCCAGAATTCATATTCTTAACCATCGTACTATACCACCAATCAGGAGGTGGGATTCTTAAGTGGGTGGGGAAGGTTTTGGCACACCAGGAGGGAGGCGCGGGTATCTGAGCTGCAAGAAGAAAAACAGGAAGACTCCAGAGGGTCCTCCCAGATCCTTGGAGCTGCAGACCTGGGAGGTATATGGCCCAAGGTGTGTGCAGCCTGGGTGACAGCCGGCCAGGGCACTTACCAACAGAAAAGGCCACCACCCTGATCAGAAGAGCTGGGGGCAACACAGCTGGAGCAGGATCCTGAGGACCCTCTGCTGTGCTAGCAGTTACCCTGCTGGCTGCTGAATCATGGGAAGTTCCAGGAGGGGTCCTAGTCAGGGGTGGGGTTATGGAGCGAGAGCAGGTAAACGGAAGGTAAGTGATGTTTGCCAGGTCAGATGAAAAGGGATGGGGCAGGGAGGTGAGGAAAAACCAGAATGGAGAGAGAAGAGGGGTGGGTGGTGCAGGGAAGAGAAGAGAGACTGGGGGT
>NW_006436281.1:1487008-1487994 GCF_000325575.1 Pteropus alecto
GTTCTCCAAACCAATCACAAGTACGCTGGGCTTTCCTGGTGATCATTCATGGGGATGGGGAGGTCCCACCCAGAGGGATCATGTCTCTTTAAATACTCATACAACAAGCTACCCATCCATCCATCCATCCATCCATGCATCCATCCATCCATCCATCCATCCATCCGCCCTTTAATCCATTCAGCTATCTACTGGTCTGTCCATCCATCTATCCGCTCACTCAGCCACTCACCTACCCATCCAACCACCCATTAAAGTACTGATTTATCTAGCCATCCACCCTTCCTTCCATCCAACGATGCATCGATCTGCCTCTCATCCATTCATTCACTCTTTCATCCAAGTACCCATTCACCAGTCAATCAATCCATTCTTTTATCCAAACATCCACCCATTTCCATATATTTCCCCATTCATCTATCCATTCACCCATCTGTCAATCTAACTATCTATTCATTATTCCTTAACCCATTCCACCAGCAATTATTTAACTAGCATTTACTCTGGGCCCAGCCTCATGCTGGGTAATACTGGAGACATAGCAGTGACCAAGACAACCTCAGATCTTACCCTCATGGGGCTCACGGTCCAATTTCGGAGACAGATTTACTACCAGTCAGGGGACAACCCAAGGTGGTTGGTGCTGGGAAGGGGGAAACCCAGGGGACTGTGGGATCCCACAGAGGACACCCAGCCTGGTAGGTCAGGGAGAGCTTCCTGGAGGAGGAGATGGCTGAGCAAGGATCTGAAGGTCGAACAGGAGTCGGCTAGGGCAACAGAGGGTGGCAAAGTGTTGCAAGCAGAAGGAAGAACAGACGCAAAGGGCAGGCAGTAGGACAGAACATGGACAGCTCAGGGGACTAACAGGAGTCTGGTGTGACCCCGTGTGACCTGGAAGGGGAGAGAGAGGGCAGAGCCGGACCAGGCAGGGTCTTCGAGGCCTCAATGAGGAACCTCCCCCTGGTCCTGAGACAACAGGGGCGTGA
>NW_006436281.1:1488013-1506516 GCF_000325575.1 Pteropus alecto
GGGCAGATTTTGGTTCTGAGACCCAGAGGGGGCAGGAATGGAGGGTGTGAGACCAGGGAGGAGCGGGGGACACAGGGGAGAGGAAGAAGGAACCACCCTCTTCGATTCCCATCCTGTAAGACCCAGATACGGTGCCACATGCACGTGCATCATTTTTCCCACCTACCCTTCCACCCACCAACCCAACAAACACCCCAAAGCCCCACGGGCTGGACCTAGTGGTAAAGCTGGGGACATGGAAACGAACCACGGCCAGGCTCTGCCCTCGGAGAGCTTACGGTCTGCTGGGAAGGACACAATGCCAGTTACTCAGAGCTGACTCTCAGCTGTCCAATCCCAAGGAAAGCTCCTCACGACCCTGGGAGGGGAGGCAGTGATATTATAGCCACGTTCCCGATGGGACAGCTGAGTCTCAGAAGGGATGTGACTCTCCCGGCGGCTCCACAGAGCACATGGCACCGCTGAGACCTGAACCCAAGCTTGTCTAATCCCCAAACCCATTCCTTTCCCACTCCCCCTGCCTGGGGTAGCCCCGCTGGGGCCCAAGCTCCCCCAGGTCAGGAGAACTGGCACTTAGAGATAATCCCTGCTTCCCCGAGTCTACAGGCAGAAATCTGAGGCAGCTTTACCCGAGGTCACAGAGTGACACCTGGTTCAAGGCCTGTCTCCCACATACCCGAGTGCGGTGGGGCAGATGGCCTAAAAAGGGCAGGGGCCTTCGAGACCAAGTGCCCTAAGCTCTGAGTAACTGGCAGTGTGCCCTGCCTCTGTCCAGCTCGGCCATCTGCCGGGTCATTGCCCTTCTCAGAGTCTATCGTTTTTCATCTGTGAAATTGGAATATACGCAGCGCGACCTCGCATAAGGAGCATAATGTGTGGGAAAGCGAACGTACCTGGCCGAACACTCGCTCATTTGTTTATGCCATCCACTACGGGACAGCCTATTCATTCCTTGACTCACAATCCACCCAAAGGCTGGGACAACCCATTAAACCATTGGTTGGGATGATCATTTTTCATTTGTTCATCCATCCATTGGCTAGAACAATCAATTCATTTATTTATTTGGTAATCAATCCGCTCCTGGAACAATCCTTTCTTCATAACACATTTATCCACTCATTCATTCGTTCATTCATTCACTCACTCACTCACTCAGTCACTCATCACTTTATAGATCCACTGTCTGGCAAAAGACCTCTTCGTTCACTGACATAGTCATCCATTATGGAACAACCATTCATTTTCCAGTTGTTCATTCGTTCATCTAATCACCATTAAGTAGGACAGCACATTCATTTACTCATTCTTTCATTCACTGGCTAAGACAAGCCCTTAATTCATTCACTCTCTTATTCATTCATTGCTCTAGACAAACCACCTATCCACCCATCCATCATCCATCATCCATCCATCCACCCACCCACCCAGCCATCAACCATCCATCCATCCATCATCCATCCATCCATCCATCCATCATCCATCCATCATCCATCATCCATCCATCCACCCACCCACCCATCCATCATCCATCCATCCACCCATCCATCATCCATCCATCCATCCATCCATCCGCCCATCCATCCACCCACCCATCCATCATCCATCCATCCATCCACCCATCTACCATCCATCCACCCACCACCCACTCACCCACCCATCATTCTCCCATCTACCTCCAACTGGGTTAACCCATCCATCTACACTTCAAACTTGACCCCCAACATACGATATGCAGAGGACGAAGGTGGAAAATAAGTAAAGATTTTGCGGAGGTGGGATATTGGAGCTGAGCCTTGATGGGGGTGTTGGAGTTGAACAAATAAGGATTTAGCCTGTTGGACCATACCTACCATCCACGCAGGGGGCAGAGAAAGGGAGGCACAGCCAAAAGGGGCTAGGGAAGACTGGATTGGGGACCGAACAGGGGGGGTGGCACTGACCTTTGCCCCAGACATAGAGGTTTCCCCCAGAGTCCCCGGTGACCACATCGCCACCCTCCAAAAAGGTCACACACAGCACGTACTTGGCTTTCTCGTGTTTCTAAGGTGGAGAAGGGCAAGTGTCAGAAGGTCGCCGAAGCCGGGGGCGTCCTACAGCGAGGGGACCCCCTCCACCCCTCCATGCTTTCGGGTGAGGCTCTGCGAGACTCCACCCCCGTCTCTACGGGGTGCTCACGTCACCTAGACTTTTGGGCGGTAACGTCTCCCTTCCCCACCCCTGCACACTTCCTGTCTCTCTCCCCTCCCTGATTCCCGTCCCCTCTCTGTCCTTGGTTCCCCCTGCTCTCTTCCTCTTGGATTCGCCCTCTCTGCCCCTGTCCCTCACTTCTCTCCCCTCTCTCCCCATCTTCTGTGTCCGGGTCCCTCTTCCGGCCCCACCCTCTCCTCGGTATATTTCATCTCCAGCTGTGCCTGGTATTCTCTGGGCCTCCCTTTTTGGGATGAAGCCCCAACTCTCACCAAAGAGTTGACATGGCACCTCGGGGAGCCACGTCAGAGGTGCCCCTGCATCTTCTCTCCCAGGCCCTCTGCTTCCCACTCAGCTTCTCTCTCAGTGCCTGTTTCTCTCTGCTTATCTGTGATATCGACAACCGCAATGTTGTCTATTGAGCATTCACTATCCGCCAGGAGCTGCTAGACACGTCATCCATTGAGTCCTCATGACTTCGGAGTTAAGAAAGATCATCCCCACGGTATGAATAAGGACACTGAGGCCCCAGCAGGCAACACTGTAGTGTCCCTGTGATCTCCAGCCTCTGAGACCTTCTGGAGCATCCTGTTGTTTGCCTGGGTGACCCTGCCCGCCTCTTGCAAGCCCGGCCCATCCTCCAACCCCTGGCACTCACCTCAAAGAGGCCCTGCCGCTTGCTTAGGCTGGCCCCCTCCAGGCTCCAAAAGTAGATGTGGGATTTCCCGCAGGTGATGAGCACCGTGGGGTCTGTGGGGTGGAAGGTGGCCACCAGCACGGCCTCGTTGGAGCACTTTGGGGAGTGGGGAGATCTGAATGAGGGCCTCAAAGCCATGAGGGCCGCCACACCCACCCCGCACAGGACTGCCCTATACAGCTTTGTGGGTTGCGCGCTGCACTCCAGACTTGCCCGGATCTTCCCCATCCAGGCAAAGGTAAGTGCAGGAGGCAGGCGAAGCATCGTTGCCTCTTCAGCAGCATAACGGGGAGACACCCGGACAGCCCTCCTCTGCGTCAAGCACTGTGCTGAGCACTTTACATCCAGTACCTCACTGAACCCCACAGCGCCCTGTGAGGTAAGGCTCATCAGTGCCCCCTCTTACAGATTAAGCTTTACTCTCTCAGAGAGGGGAAGTCGCTTGCCAAAGGCCACACAGCCAGATAAGCATCATGTCCAGAATTAACTCATGAAGCTCTGATTCCAGAGCCCAGCCTCTCAACTGCTTCTCCTTCCCCAAACTGTGGGCCCCGATCCAGAACCCAGGTCTCCTGTCCCCAGCCCAGAACAGGTATGTGTCTTCTTTGGGCAAGTAACTCTCCCCTCTACCGGGCCTCAGGCTCCTCATCTGTAAAACAGGCCACTACCCAGGGATGCAAGTCAAAGTCTGCGTAGGACATCGCAGGACTGTAGAATCAGCATCTACCTTATACCAACCCTTCTGCTCAGCCTCGGCCACCCATCCATATCCCAACATCAAGGCCAAGGCCCTGCAAGGAAGATGCTACTGTTATCCCAATTTTACAGGTGGTGCGCCCGGAACTCAGAGAGGGCAAGCCACTTGCCCAAAGTCACACAGCCAGCAAATAAATGGCAAAGCCAGGGATTCAAGGTGAGTCTGTGTGATACCGGGCTCCCACCCACTGAGATCGGCCAGTCCTGCAGGGGAGGGGATGAGAAAAGAGCCGCACCTTGCTGTCCACCACCTTGGCCTCCTTGGCCCAGTCCCACACGGAGAGCATGTGATCGTTGGATTCGTCCACGGCACAGAGCAGATTGCCCCCATTCTGGGAGGAGAAGGGAGGAGGGGGAGGGGCAAGGTGAGTCAGGACCCTGACTCCGCCCCCCTCAACACTTCACCCACTGGGACATTTTCCACTCAGGTCCGTTTGAAGATTTTCAAAGGCTCTGGCCCATGTCACGTGAAGCACATTAAAACACACGCCCCATCCAGCAGCCATACACACATTTAAAAGGTTTTCACAATTTTCCTTTGGAAATGACTCGTCCCTAGGAAATTGATCTAATTCACCCTCAGCTACTCTCTCTGCAGCCAGCACGTGGTCAGGAATTCTTACCGAGACCATGTAACCTGCAATCTCCTATGGAATGACTTTGGTGTAGATGAAATTAAACAATAAAGTTGGTAAAACAATTTTTTTAGTTTAATTTTTAAAAAATTCTTTAATGTCACCACATATCTGACCCCTTTTACCCCATCTAGGTAAAATGTTTTTTCATACCTTTAGTTAAACACAGATTAATTTTGATTTGGCAGGCTCTGTCTCTCTCTCTCTCTCTCTAACACACACACACACAAACACACACACACACACACACACACTTTGGCAACAAAATAGCCTTTTTCCTCCCAAAGCTCTCAGATGTCTCCTTTGGCCTCAGAAAACCTGTGAGACTCTAATCCAGGGTTGTTTCCTAAACTATATGTGGGAGGATGGGCTGATTTTTATTCCCCAATCCATTGTAGACCAACACTTTGGTGAAATATGATAAAAATGTAAAGTAATTTAAAAAAACAACAAAGCCCACCAATCACATACTTGGATGTTAAGGGAATGTCAAATGGCTCTGTAAATTCCTAAAGGCTTACTCTCCATGTCTGTACTTATCTCATCCAGACCCGCCAACACCAGACTTGCCAAAATCCATCTTGGCAATGGTGCCAAGAGCCTCCTCACCAACCTAGATACAGGGCTGAAAATGCCTAAGGGATAAGGACCTTTGGAGAATGAAAGGTGGAGTGAAAAATAATGCAACGAGTGTTAACTGATCTACAAGGGATCACCGAGGGGTTTGGGGCGATCAGAATATATGGGTGTCCATCACAAAGGCTAACAGTGCAGGCCTGTGACACCACAGAGATGGATGCCCAGCCTGGAGGACCCGGAATTCCGCTGGGGGAGGGGGTGTGACCTACACCTGTGACATCCCAAAGGGATGGGTGGGAAGGGGCAGCACGGGCTCTTGATTTTGGAGATGAGGGGCACGTGGGCAGGTGAGGGTCGGTGCAGGACTTACCGATTTGGAAAAGCCCACGCAGCACACGGCTCTGTCAAACACCCCCAGGCCCAGCACGTGTAAGGTAGAGAGAGAGACTGAGTCCCAGATGCGTACATGGGGTGGCAGTGGCTGCAGGAAAGAAATCGGCCTGTTCCCTGGGATCTCAGATGCCTGCCCACCCTCTCTCTCTACTCCCCCACCCTGACCCAAGACGCCACCCCAGTCTGCCAGTCCTGCTTCCTCCACTCCGTTACCTTCCCCTCCTTCGTGGTGCCTGCCACCTGTCCAGTGGCGATGGTGACCATATCAGGATGGACAGCCAGGCTGAAGAGAGAGAGGACAGATGGACAAGGCTCAGTGGGAGGGAATGGACCCAGGACCCCTCCTGCAGTTATTCATTTCACAGGTTGGCTGGCTGAGTTATTTAGTCAATAAACATCTCTTTAGTCTTTCAGTAGCCATAACGAAGTAGCCCCTGGGTACTGCAGCTCAGAAACAAGACTCAGGCCCGGAGTCTGTAACTCAAATGCCTGCAGGGCTCAGGCCTGTACCACAAATGGCCAGGAGAGGGCACCCATTTAAAGGGGCCGCCACCAAAACGGGTCCAACACACTACACTGCAGGATAGTCTGGGGTGCCAGCTCGGAGCTTTCAAAAGTGAAAACTCCAGGCATTTGAATGAATTCACCGATATCTGAAATATAATCAATCTACATTTTTTGCCTCGAGTTCAGCCCTCAGGCCAGCAAAGGTCCCGCCCTGCCCTGCCACCCAAATAGTGAGTGCCCTAGGCCGGAGGGAGCTCTCTCCCGGGGCCTCACCATTTGATGTCATCGTTGTGTCCCAGGTAATGTCGCTGCCTCTGCTCCTCCACGCTGTACAGCACGGCCACTGAGGCCACGAAGTATACTATCTCCCCTGTGGGCAGCAGGTAGAGGTTGGCACGACAGTCTCTGCCACGGTAGCCATAGCTGGAAGCCCCCCGGGGGCCGGTTAAGGAGCCTGTGTGGTGTCGCACGTGCCAACTGAGTGCTGGACTCAACGAGGTACCCGGAGCTAGGTTTTCTCGCTCCCACTCTTAACCCCCACGGAGCCTTGAATGATGGCACCCCCGAAATTAGGTCCACCAAAGTATGAATCCCCCGCCGAATCTGTGAATTAGACCTGACCTGGAAAACGACTCTTTGCGGATGTAATTAAGAATCTCGAGATGAGATCACCTGGGTTATCTGGGTGGGCCCTGGATCCAATGACAAGTGTCCTTATAACCCACAGAGAGAAGACACACACTCAGGGGTGGAAAAGGCCACATGAAGACCATCGGATTGGGGTGATGCAGCTACAAGCCAAGGAACCCTTGGGGTTGTCCGTGGCCACCAGAAGCTAGGAGACAGACGAACCAGTCCTCTTCCACGGGCTCAGGGGGGAGCGTGCCCCCCCGACCCCGACACCGTGATTTGAGAGTCCTGGCCTCCAGAACTGCGAGAGATTTTTGTTGTTTTAAGCCACCAAGTTTGTGGCTTAATTTGTTACAGCAGACACAAGAAATTAATATAAGCTCTAGTCCAGGGGTCCCTATCCCCCAAACCACGGACTAGTACTGGTCCGCAGAGCAGGAGGTGAGCAAGCAAAGCTTTATCCCTTTCCCAGCCTCTCCCCAGCACCAGCATCACCGCCTCAGCCCGGTCCGCACAGCAGGAGGTGAGCTTTCGCAGCCTCTCCCCAGCACCAGCATCACCGCCTCAGCTCCGCCTCAGCTCCTCAGGCATTAGATTCTCGCAGGAGCACCGGCCCCTGGTGCCAAAAAGGTTGGGGACCACGGATATAGCCTATCCTCTTCCCCTGAAAGGGATGCTGTTAAAACCCATTAACACTGAGCCAGCCACATCCTTCCTCTGCTCAGAACCTTCCCATGGGTCCCACCGCACTCAGAGAGGAAGTCAAAGTCCTTACGAAAGCCCAGGCGTGAGGCCTGGCCTGACCCGGGCCCTGGTTCTTTATTCTGCTCATACCTACTCAGCTGCGGTCACAGGAGCCTCCTCCCTGTTCCACCTCAGGGCCTTTGCACTCGCCGCTCCCGCCACCTGCGTACTCCTCCCCATCATCTCCCCCTCTGCTCTGCTTCGGGTCTCTGCTCAACCATCGGCTCCTCAGAGAGGCCTTCCTGCCCGTGCTACTTGAAACTGCAAACTCATGCCCGCTCGCTGCCCTCATCCCTCCCCCACTTCAAATTTCCACAGCGCACTTGTCGGCATCCCATGTGCTATATGTTGAACTTATCTGTCTCAACTAGTTTCTGCTCCAAGAGAGCAGAAATCTTTGTCCGTGTCGTTCACTCCCGTGTCCCTTGTGCCCAGGGCGGCGCCTGATGCACAGCTGACGTATGAATTCAATATCTGCTGAAGGAATGGCTGACTGTCCTGTTTAGAACTTTCTGTGGCTTCCCAGTACTCCTAGGAGAGAGCCAGGGCTCCTGCCTACTCTTACTCTGATTTGGGAGTTGCTAGAATGCCAAGACCATCACCGCCAGCCCAGGCCCTGGCACTAATTTTCGCGTTGCCTAGTACATTCTACCCACCACCCTTCCCAGCCTCAGGCGCTTTCCTCCCCTACACTTAAACCACTTTGTAATTACCTGGTTAATCTGTTTATTAACTGTTCTTACTCCCCCATGGGACTGAGTTCCACGGTAGCTGAGACTGGGCTGTTTTGTTCACTTCTGAAACTACTGTGAGAAGCCCATCCTGACCCCCAGGCTTGGGCAGCTACCCGCGCCCCCATCCCAGTCTTGACCACTCTGAGTTGTCACTGCCAAGGAGTCTGTCTCCACACTGGACTGTGGGCCCACGAGGGCAGGCAGACACTGTCATGGTGACTACTGGGTCAGAGCCCTAGGCCCTGGAAAATGTTCAGAAAAGGTCTGAATGAATGTCAATATGTGTATCCTGACCCCGTGGAAACTGCCCCACCCCGCTGTCATTTCTGAGGTGGGAAATGAGACCCACGCTGACTTTCACGGTCTCAGCTGCCTCTCATCCGATGCTTATCAAGCCCGGCCCGGGGTTGACAGCCTGGAATTCCTCGATTCCCGTGTATATTTCCAGCTGCCTCGAGGAGACCCTGGGCTCTGGCAGCCCTGCCTCTTCCAGAGCTGAAATTGAGGCCAAGAGAGGAGGAAGGGGACTGCGTCCCTAGGGTGCAGATCCCGCCTCAGTGGGCTTTTTGGAAAAAGCTCGGGGCCCAGCGTCAGAGGTCTCGACTCAGATGTGTCGACTCCCTAGGCCCCCTCTCTTGGCCTCAGTTTCCTGACCTGGGAAGTGGCGGTAACACCCACCCTGCAGGCCTCAGGGAACTCTCGGAGGCCGCTGGTTGTAAAAACACATTCTCAACTCCACGGAAGAGAAGGATCCTATGATTCAACATATTTATGCATCAAAGAACTTAGAATAATGCCTGGCATGTAATAAGCGCTCAATGATGATTATTATTTTATCAGTTTTATGGGGCACGTATCATGAACTCGGCCCCTTTACGTATTGTTTCACAGCCTATGAATCTGAGATCAGGAAATCCGTTTTTCAGAGGAGACAACTGAGGCATAGAGGAAAGGTGACTTGTCCGGTGTCGCACAGCCAGCCAGAGGTTAGGCTGGGGTTTCGACCCGTTTCTGCCAGACTCCAAAGACAAGGTTCTTAACCATTACTAACTTCTGTTTCTCAAACATACCGAGCGCACTCTGGCTACAGAGGCCTTGTACCTGAGGCCTTGTACCTAGTTCTTCCTGTGCCAGCTCCTAATTGTACAATTCTCAGCTCAAATGCCCCCTCCTCAGGTCTATGGCCATGCCACCCTGAACTTGCCTGATCTCAGAAGTTAAGCAGGGTCGGTCCTGGTTAGTACTCGGATGGGAGACCCCCTAGGAAGACCAGGTGCTGTAGGCTTTAATAAAAAAAATTTAAAAATAAAAAATGCCCCCTCTTCAGAGAAATCTAGTTATTCCCCTCACATGAGCTTAGGTTATTGTATTCTCAGAATTTACTACTAATTGACATTATCTTGTTTATTTAGTTACTGGCTTCTATCCACTTTAGAACGGGAGCTGCGTGAAGCAGCTTGAACGTAAAAGAGCATCTGACACACCTGACATACAGAAAGTGCTCAGCAAACATTTGCTGCTTTAATGAATTATAAAAGGTCATTTCAGCTAAACTGCTGTCGTCCTTGGCTTTCTCCTGACTACGGGGTCATCCTGCCCCCTCCTGCCACAGGGGCCTGGATGTCCCTCCTTCGGTACAAGGACACTCCCTCCTGCTTAAGTCCGACACCAGAAGGGCTTTTGTCCCCTTCTTACTGGGGGGATGGGGTGTGGGGGAGGGGGAGGGATTAAAGCAAAAGGATACACCCAGTCCAGCTTGAGTCTGCAGGAAGGCAGCTCCGAGCGCGTGTCCAGGCTGTAGGTGGGCGCCAGCTCATCCGGGATCAGCATGGGCACAGGGCGGCCCCTCAGGAACATTTTGACGGAGCCCTCCTCTGCCAGAACACCCCAGGAGTCAGGCGCGGACACCAGCCCCCATCCCTATTTCCTCTCCCCTTCAGTTACTTTAAAAAAAAAAAAAATAGGTGGGGAAACTGAGGCCAGAAAAGCAAAGGCCTAGTAGCCAGGTCCCCTGATCTCCAGCTCGCGGCATCTCACCCCGGCAAGCCCCCAGTCGAGGCCCTCCCGCCCGCCCCACTTACCCATGCTGAAGATAACTTCTTTGGTTTTGCTGTCAGGACAGGACAAACACAATAAAACAAAACAAAAGACACCCTCATCAGCAGGCAGGTCAGAAAAGGGGAGTCAGCACTCCACCGCCCCACCGCTCCCGGGAGGTCGGATGCACCATGGGGGCCGCGAAAGTGCGGAGCGCCGCCTCTCTGCAGGCCGTGTGCTTTGCTCGGTTCATCTTGCAGAGCCTAAGACACAGGCCCAGAGAGGCAGCGATCGCCAAAGATCACACAGACGAAGCGGCAGGGGCGCGATCCTGGAAGAGGGGAGTCAGCAGAGACCCCCTCCCTCCTAACCAGCGCGGCTTTCCCACCGCTCCCCACCCCCACTCCCACAGCGCCCCGAACTGCAAGCACCAAGGGAAGCAGTGAAGGTTTAAGGAAAGGGGCGTGTCTCCACGTTCCCTCTGCGGGGGGAAAGGGGTGAGGCTCGCGGGCCTGGGTCTCTGGCGAAGGCGGAGACCTGGAGTCCAGGCTGCGCGAGCGCGGGGACGAGGGGGGTCTGTGAGAGGGTCTCACCCAGCTCCAAAGCTACTCATGGCGGCGGCTGGTGGAGCTTCGGGACCGGGGGTGGAGCCGGGACCGGCCCCGCCGCTTCCGGCCCTGGGAGGCGCCCGCGCCGCCGCGCCCTGCCCCGCCCTGCGCGACTGACCCCGAGAGCCGGAGGGTCACACTGGGTCTCAGGTCCCGGGCTGCGGGGTCCTGATACCAGGCTCTTTTTTGAGGGTAAGGGAGAATGTCGTTTGAGAACTTGGACTCAGGGGTGTGTCTGCCTGAGTTCAAATCCCAGCTCTGCCATTTCCTAGAAGGTGGGCAAGTCGCCTAACCTCTGCCTTAGTTTCCTCGTTCTTAAAACAAGGATAATAAGAGTATCTCCCTCCCGGGGTGGTTGCGAGGGTTAAATTGGTCACATCGCTGTGCCTGGAGTAGTACCTGGCACAGCGCTATGTAGGTGTTTGCTATTATTTGAGTGGGGTTGAAATGTATGGGTTTCGACCGGGGTTCTGCCTTGGGCCGGCCCCCAGGATCCGACCACGCCCACTGCACCATGACTCCGCCCATCATTCGGTAAGGCCCTGACTCCACGAAGTTGATAACTCCCAGCGTTCTGATCACACCCACCTCTCCCCTGAGTTGACTCGTCTCTTGATAATTGATCGCACCCCCTGAGCCCTCTTCCCTGCCCCTGGTCCCGCCAGGCATTCGGACAACGACCACTTTCACGCGACCCAATCTCTGAGTTGAGTCCCTTCAAGCCTCCAGGTTGGCTCAGCCTCCTGAGACTTGACCACGCCCACCTGCGGCCCCGCCCAATCTCCGCCTGGCAGAGACCCAGGCTCCGCTCCGCCCCACTCCTTGCATCTGACACGCCCCCACCCAGTCGAAGCCCCAGTGACCCCCCAGCCCAGGTTCTCATCAGACCAGGTTAACCCTTCTGGCCACGCTCTCAAATTCAAATCACGCCCCTCCCTCTGACTCCCCTCCATTCCCTGCAAAAACTTCTCTGAGGCTTCTGCCCTGGCAGCACCCCTGAGATTCAGTGGGGACTCTCTACTCTCTAAGGACAGAGTTTACCTTAATAGCCACGCCCACAATCTTGGCTCCTCTGGGACCTCTACTCTGGCTCATCCAGGAGGCCCTGACCTTTTATGTTCTGGTCTGTCCCCTTAACGCTTTGACTACGCCCCTCAGGGTTGGCTCCCCCTTTCCAGGCCCTTCCCTTCGACCACACTATCCAAAGATTGGTCCCTCCAATTCTCCGGCACTGTTCCCGCATCCTAAAACTAGATGACCCCGCTCTAGGTTATCACCTCATGGCCTGGGGTATCGCCCTAAATTCCTCAACCTTTACGATGCCTATTTGGGGTTCTGGCCCCACCATCTGTGACATGGCTCCGCCTCGGACACTTACCCTTCCTTTTTGGCGCTACAATTGCTGCTAGAGGATGTGGTGCGGCTGCGGGGGTCCTCGCGACGCACCGAGGCGAGGCGCTCCGGTGACAAGTAGCGGCGGGCACTGCAAAGAGAGAGCACACAGCTAGGGCTGGAGCCTGCGAGGCCAGCAGGCGAGTGCGGGTGCGGGCGAGAACCTGCCCGCACCTTCCACTGCTGGAGTTCAGGCACCTGAGTCCATCCCTTTCCGTATAAACTCGGTCTCCCACAAGGTCTTGAAGGAGGCTGGGATCCCGGCTTTCGTGCCTTACCTGCGCCCGGAAGTCGCCTCCTTCTTGGGGGAGGAAGGGGACGTGGCATAGCCGCCCACGCGCCGCGGGGGTACTGAGCCATTGAGGGGCGTCCTGGTGGGAAGGCCTTTCAAGAGCTGACACACTAGAAGGATGAAGTGAAGAGGACAGAAGCGGGTGAGTGCGAGATCCGAGCACCGGTCCCCTCTCCATCTCACCTCTCCAGTCTAGCGAAGATAGGTACCCGAGGCTGTGGTGCCTAGGCGCGGAGGCGCCCGGCCCTTGGGGGTGCCCCGCGCGCGCAGTGCAGCGCCCTGCTCTTCGCATGCCCGTAGGCGACGCAGCGCGTCAGCCAGCGCCGCCTTTAGGACCGCCAGCTCGTCTTCCTGCAGCTGCAGCCGCTGCTCCAGCGCCGACACGCGGTCGTCCACCTCCATGCCGCTCGTGCCTGACAAATTGTCATCTGGAAGGCAGGGGAGGGCTGGCTGCGGGGGGCCACCCAGGAACTCCAACGCCCGAGGTGTCCCTACGGCCTTCCCAGGACTAAGCGGGGCCAGCCACGCCCTCTTCCTCTCGCGCAACCTGGGGCTGGGTAGCTTGGCGATGGGCCGAGAAGAGGGCTTCCAAAGGGTATGGAAATCCCCTCAGCTCTCAGCCCTTGCCCCCACACTCCTCTCTGCCGCTGCGCCCTAGAGGTGTGACCTTAGGGAAGTCCCTTCCTCTCTTACTTTCTAAGAGTCTACGAATCAAGAGCCTCTCGACTCTGGTTTTAAGGCTCTATGACTAAGATGCTAAATATTTATGAGTGACATCAACATTGTCAAGATGACATCGACTTATTCCTACTGACACCAACGTTCTAGAATTGGTCCCCAGTATTCTGTGACGAATATCAACATTTTATCGCGAATACTAATGTTCCCTCTCTGTTTCTAAGACTTTCCAAACTAAAAGGTCGTTCCTGGTACCTCCCCTTTCCAATCTCTCCCCACCAGGGGATTCGACCCCAAACCCGCAGCAAGGACAGAGTTTCTGCGGCCCCTGGCGGCAGAATTGGGAATTGCAGGCAGCGTATCGCAGACCCAAGAGACCCACGCGAGGGAGACCTGACATCCAAACTCTCTTCTCCAGCCGGAGCGTCTCTCCTCTGTTCCCCTTCTTTATTTCGCTGTGTACCCCATGCCCCAGATTCCGCTCTCCCTCTCTTCTCCAACCCAAGGGTGCAGGCAAATAACTTCTCCACTCCCCACCTCCCCCCGCCCATTTTCCCGAAATGGGAGGGGCGGAAGACCGAGGTGGTCCCCTTCTCCCCTTCCTCCCAGATTACTCACACCCAGACTCATTGCTGGCAACAACCGAAGAAACCCCAGCTCCCAGCCGGGCGGACGTAAATGTGGTAACACTGACAGGGACGGTGCGTGGAGGTCGCACCTGCCATCCCACAGCCCCAGGCTGCCCCGCCTGTCCGCTGGGCTCCGCAGTGCAGCCTTCGGTCCCTCCCCGCCCTCCCCCCTGCCCAATCGCCTGCCGGGCTTTGCCCGCCCTTCCCCCCGCCCCCACCCACAGCCTCTCTGGTCCGGGGCCAGGACCTGCAGAGGTAAGTGGGGGCCTCCCAAGGTCGGAGGGGGAGATAGCTGTCTGGACTTGCAACTCAAGAGAAGGGAACCTCAGGGTCCCATTGGCACCAAGCGTGCCAAGGAGGGAAACTAAGGACGGAGGCTGAGGGAGTGTGCAGACTCGCCAAAGGTCACAAAGCCGATAAGTGAGGGGCAGGAGGGCGCAATCACCTCGTTGTGCCGAACTCCCTCTTACCTACTGCTAACAATACTACCAAAAAAATGAGATCTGGTGAACTTACATGCGGCAAACACTGTTCGTGCAAAAAAGAGCACATTTCTCTGCTCATGGTATGTACTCAGTAAATCCAGAATACAATCAACTGTTATCATGGCACCTAACGCTCCTAGCAACTCAGTAGTTGTACCATGATACCGGCTTCGGGAGGAAGGTGACTGAGGCCCAGAGAGGTGAAGTTACTTGTACACGACACACAGCCTTTCAGCAGCAAAACAGACACTGGACTCAGGCTTAGGCACCCCATCACCCTGCCTCTTAGACGGGCAGAGGACAAAATGAGCGAGCATCCTAGTCCTCTGCCAACTCCAGTGGTCTCTGGCACTGGGGGGTATGTCCAGGGGAGTGAGCCTCCAAACTGGAAAAGAGTCCCTTCTCAGAAGGGCCCCCTGAGTGAAATAGAGAAGCTTTCACCTTGGCCCTTCGACCCCCCACCCAGAGAGGCAGGATGCATTCTGAGGCCTTAGCCTGCCTTGCCCCCCACGATTCAAGTCCTCTGATCCCTCCAGACTATTCCCCCACCCTCAGTCCATTGACCTGGAGACCAGCCCCCCACTTCCCACGTCTCCTCCCGTGTCTCCTCTCTGCCTCCAGCTCCCCTCATCTGGGCCTGACACCTACAATGGCCCTTCTGATACCATAACCATTTGTCTAGGGAGAAGGAATGAGTCCTAATGGGTGGGAGGGGTGGGGCCGAAGGATTTGGGGGTAGAGTGGAGGCAAAGTCCTCTGGTGGTCCTCCTCAGTCCTACAGACAGCCCACCAGCCAACACCAAATCCCACCCTCCCCTGAACGTCTTTTCCTCTGCCAGGAAGAAGGGGGAGGGTCCCAGAGGATTGAGAGGAGATAGGGAAGACAGTCCCAGATCTCCAGGCCTTCAACCCTTCAAACCCAAGCTCCTGAAGGTTCTTCCCCCTTCTCTCCATTCTGGGGTGGGAGACTGGGATCCGAGCTTTGGGGATCAGGGACCTTGCTCTGGGGTCAGGGTCCTGCTGGGGGGCGGGGGGAACGGGCAATCTTCAGCCGGGGGCGAGAATGGGGACTTGAAAGCTGGAGGTTGGGGCAGGAGGAGATGGGTCCAGCCCTGGGCGGGGCCAAGGTCGGAAGTGAGGAGGGGTCTCACCGTTGCAGTATTGAAGCAGGGAAGACGTGTCGTAGAGGCCGCAGAAGGCCGGGCCGCGCTCCGCCATCGCCCCGCCACAGCCACCGCCGGCCCCCCCGGCCCCAGCTCGGGCCCGGTCCCCTCCCCAGGCCTTGCCTCCCGTTGCCATAGCAACGCCCTTCGTTCCAGCATCCCCGGCTCCGCCCGCCCGGCATCAGGCGGCCGGCGCCGGGCCTGGCACTGGGATCATCCCCCAGGATGCTTAGAAAGGGGGGTCAGGACACCCCCTGCCAGGCTCCCCAACACAATCCTCGGGCCCAGATTGGTTACGCCGAGATCCCCCTCGGTACCGTCTGGTCCCGCCCACAACCGGTGCGTACGCTCTCTAGACCCCTACCTTGCGTGTTCAGGACCAATGAGAGCCTGTCGCGCAGGCCCCTCCGCCAATAGGGACACAGAAGGATTGGAAGGGGCAGGGCCTTCCCAGCTTTTCAGCCTGAAGCATAACCCCCGACTCCGAGAGGAAGATGGGGTGGAGGAAGACACTCCCATATCCTCAAAACCTTCTCCCTAACCTTTCACTGGATTTCCCAAAAGCCCCTTGCAAGACTAGAACTCGACCCTAGAGTCTTAAATTCGCTCAGATATCCACTAGCTCCTCCCTAGCCCAGTTCTTAGAGCCCTTGTTTATTAGATCTAGACCCGCCCCCAGGGGTCTTAGCTCCATCCACAGAATCCGGCGGGAACTAACGTTCTATTCCCACCCCCAGAGCCTTTGGCACCGCTCCCTAAGCGTCCAAGGGCTACAGGACTTATCCCAGAGCCCTTAACCCGGCCTTCTTATAGGGTTAGCTCCGCCCCAGAGTTTAGACCCCTCCACTAAGTTTGTTGTTCCTCCCTAACCTTTCTCTTTACCTTCTCTTTAGTTCCTCCTCGACGTCCTTCATCTCCCACGACTTCATTATCCAGTCCCGGTTTTGACACAGGTCCAGCTGTGACGCCTGGCCGGCTGGCAGTGTCAGTCGGAGCTGGCTCCAATGTTGGGGGAAGATGGGAGGGTAAAAAACTTGACAATGGATGTAAAGAATAGTGGAGCACCTTCCCCAAGTCCGCAGTGAGGGTCAGCACCTAGACATGACCCAGACCATGTTTTATAGTTAGAGGAAACAAGCCCACAGTAGGGAGAGATTTGCCTTTGGACACACAGGCAGACCTTAAAAGCACAGGACGTTGGAAACAGAATGATCCGGGTTTGAATACCGACTCCACTACTTTCTGTTTGGGACTCTGTCCGTTTCCACGTGTGGGAGGTGTGTGTGTGTGTGGGGGGTCCTATCTGCCTACCTGTTTCATTCATTTAAAAATGTTTACCGAGTGCCTACTCTGTCCTAGGTCCTGGAGTTTCGGTATTAACCAAGTCAACTCCAGTTTGTTGAGGATGTATAATAATAGCTAACATTTATTGAGCACCTACTGCATGTGAAGCGGTCATTGATCTTCACCACAAGCCCTATTTCCATCACCATTTTACAGATGAAGAAACAGGCGTGGAGCTGGTAAGATAATTTCAGACCCTGGTATTACAGAGATAAGACAAAATGATCTGATCGAGGGCAGGAGGTTGAGGTTCATTTAGGGAAAGTGGAGCCAGGGAAGATCTCTCTGAGTGACACATGAATTGAGATGTGAATCATAAGAAAGAAGCAATCGCTCATGGAGTTGGAAAAGGGAGAAGCTTCCAGGCGGAGGAAACAGGAAGTGCAAAGGTCCGGAGGTAGGTATGAGTTTGGCATGTTCTCGGGGCAACGAGAAGACTGGTGAGGATGGAGCTGCAGAGGGAGAGGAGGGCGGGAGGTAGGTGAGGTCGGGAAGGTAACGGACCCACCAGAGTTTGCACAGCGCTCCCCAACATGTTTGGCACCAGGGACTGGTGCTCCTATGAAGATCTAACACCCAATGATCTGAAGGGGAGCTGAGGCGGTGATGCTGGCGCTGGGGAGCAGCTGCCAATACCAGCGAAGCTTTGCTCACCCGCAGCTCACCTCCTGCTGTGCAGCCTGGTTCCTAACAGTCCATAGACAGGTACCAGTCTGAGGCTTGAGGCTGGGGGTGGGGGCGGTTAGGGACCACTGTTGTAGGTCCTCGAAGGCTATGGAAAGATGTTTGTGGTTTGTCACTGTAACCAAGTCCCATTGAGGCCACCGATGTAAATCACACATAAGTATAGTGCTTGGCACACAGTAGGCCCACATAAATGATAGCAACTCCTAGCATTTCCCAGTGAACACCTACTATGTAGGGTACCAAAGTCCCGTTGACCTTAATAAAAGTTATTTTACCAGCAAAAATTGAAAATGGATTTATTGGGGAGTAGCAAAGAATTGCAATTCAGGACACGCAAGCTACAGCTAAAGCCGCAGGCAAGTCCAACAAGCAAAGGAGAGGAATGTTATTTTATGAAGAAAAAGGAGGAAGTTGGGAGGGGGTGTTTTGAATGAAAGTCCACTGGAGAAAAGTAAGCATTCACAAAGATGATGGTTCCTCACTGGAGGAGTTGCTGGCACTGTCAATTTCAATGCACGCCTTTTCCAGTTGGGGTCTATAACTGATGATTCTTTCCAGTGTGGGTGTTTGTAATGGACACAGCTTCCATTGACATAGAGCGGCACTGTGTTAGAGCTCCCCCTTCTGGCCTCCCAACATCATTTTAGTGGTTTCCCTTGATTAATTTTCACAATCAATAATGGGTTCGAAGTGATGACCAAAATAGATGCGGGCCATTATTCTGTGATCACAGCTAATTGTGTTAGTGATAGAAGCGAAGCAGGAATTCAGATTTCCTGCCTCCCAAACTCCCACTTCTGCCACCCTCCACCCGGATGAGCTCAGATTCTGAGAAAGTCAGACACCTACAAACGGAACTCTGCTGCAGGATGCATTGTGCTAAGGGTGTTACCGGAGCATCCCCAGGGGACTGTGGGAGCCCAGGGGAGTTCAGATCCTGTGTGCTCCCTGTGTTGGGTGGGGGAAGTGAGACCAGGGTGTGGATGAAGGAACCACAGGCAGTTTAGGCTGGTAGGTTGTGTGTTGGGGGGGGGGAGGGAGTGGGGGTGACACACGAAGATGAATCAGTCCTTGCCCTTGAGGTGTCAAGATCCATGTGAGCACAGTGACCTTGGCCAAATAGCTTGGCTTTTCCTTCTCTGCAAAATGGGAGTCATCCCAGCACCCACTCCCCCGGGGGAAGAAAAGCCGCTTCAGTGAGCTCCTGCCTGGCTCAGCAAAGTGGTTTTTGGGTACAGCTAATGGAGATGATTTTATTACAAGTGTTTCGCAGGGAGATGTCAATAGCAGGAGTGGGGAGGGGGTGACTCTGCTGGGGGTGGG
>NW_006436281.1:1506554-1507921 GCF_000325575.1 Pteropus alecto
TGGTCATGCTTTGTCTTTTCGCTCTGCCTCTGGGCTGCCTTCTCCATGCTACTTGTCTCTCTCGTCTCTGTCTCTGTCTCTCTTGATGTCTCTGTCTGGGAATTGTGTCCTCGATCTATCACGTATGAGCTGTGTCATTACGTATGTCGTCTTTAGCAAGTTATTTACTCTCTCTGAGCTCAGTTTCTTCATCTGGAAAATGGAAGTGAAATACCTCTGCTGCAGGTCCGTTATGGCTTAAGTGAGATACATGTAAAATGGCCAATATATGGTAATTATTATGATGATTATTATTACCACTGCTACTACTTCTGATCTGGGACTCCACTTTTTCTCAGCCTCTTTTCCCCCCTCTGTCTTTCTGACTCTTTCTTTCTTCGTGTTTCTCTTTCTACCTCTCCTCCCATTAGTCTGTCTCCCTATTCGGGCCTGTGCTTGGGGTGAGAGTTCCATGAGGACAGGGCAAGCGCTATCTCGGCCACCTGGGTCCCCGATATAATGAATTGAACCCTACTATGTGCCAAATCAACGTTGGGCAACACTGGGGACAAAGCAATGACTGAGACAGCCCCAGCCCTACCCTCACAGAGCTCACAGTCCAGGAGAAACGAGTATTTGTTAAATTTGCTAACTTTGAGGTGGGCTTGGCAAGACTCAACAAAAATTGGGGGGAGACATTCGAGGCAGAGAAAACCAGTTGAAGGACTGGGAAGAGTTTGAAGAGTTGGGAATACATGGAGAGTAGGCTGCAGAGCTCGGAAAAGGCCTTGTAAGCTGTAGGGAGGAGCCTGAGCTTTCTCCTGAGAGTACTGGGGAGCCACGGCAGGTCCTGAGCAGGGGAGCAACAGGGTCAAGTTTGTGCTCTGGCTGCCTGCTGCCCTTTTGGAGGTTGGGGGCGTGGATGGAAAGGAGAAAAAGCCCAACTTGGGCAGGAATCCGGAAGAGGAGGGTACTGGACCACAGAAGGGACTTCAGGGAGAGGGAAGAGGGAAGAGGAGCCAGATTCTAGACATTTGAAGGAAAATGCCTAGGCCAGCCCGCTCTACTTGAGCCAGAAAAGGGCATCAGAGCTCACCCACCACCACCACCACCACCACCAGGGGGCAGCCAAGGTCACAGGTTTGAATCTCAGCGACTCCTCCCAGCACAGGGAGGTGAGTCCGCGATTTGGAGGTGGGGGGAGGTTGGAGCTGTCTGTGGGGCCCCATCTGAGAGCCCCTCTGCTCTCCTGTCCCGTCCTGGCCTGGCCTCTCGGGCCCCTGGAGCCCCCACCCCAACAGGGCGAGATTATGTCAACACAGCCCTGCTGCTTCTGGCCAGGATAATATTTGCCCTCAGGATCTGGGGAGGTCGCTATGGAGACGTGC
>NW_006436281.1:1524160-1555304 GCF_000325575.1 Pteropus alecto
AGGCGGGGAGGGAAGAGCACCCCCCCGCCCCCCGTGGAAGTGGGCGAAGGGAGCCAGGCATCTTTGCTTCATCTCTGTCTGATTGTGTCTTTGAGATTTACCCGCGGCCACATCTATTTGCATTCCAAGCCTCTATCTCTGCTTCTCTGGATAGTGTCTCTCAGATCTCAACGCTCTGGGTCTCTTTCTCTGTTCTCTCTCTCCCTCCCCATCTCTATGTTTCTCCACGTCTCTGTCTCTGTCTCTCTCTGAGTTTCATGTCTCTATGTCTCTGTCTTTCCTGGATCCCATGTTTTTCGTGTTTGTCTCTGGATCGCGTGTGTGTGGTCCCGTCTCTGCAGCTCCGTGCCTCTGTTTCCCTGGATCCCATGAGCCTGTGTCACAGGCTCTCGGTCTCTCTCTCTGCGTCTTTGTGTCTCTGCCTCTCTTTGGACCCCCGCGTTTGTGGGTTTGTCTCTTTCGGTCTCTGTCTCTCTATTGCTATCTCTCTCGCGATCTCTGTCTCTCTCCCTTGATCTCTTTCTTCCAGGCCTCCTCTCAGCAGTCCTGAATCTCAGGGGGCCATCTCAGACTCCCATTTCTGGCCTCTGTCCCCATGGGGCGCCCCCTCTCCCCATCCCTCTCTGCCTCATTTCTCCGGCACCATCTGCTAGCACTACAGGCCCCCGCCCGCTCTCACAGGCTCTGCTCGGCCTGGCAGCTCCATGCGGGAGGCCGGGCCCCCCAGCATCCTCCCCACCAATGCATCCTAAGGTGGGGGGCACTGCCTGGTCATTGCTGGGGTGGGGAGAGGGGACAACAGCCTGGAAACCCAGGACCAGGGGCAATGGAGAGAGAGAAACAGCAGACACCCCGTGAGAAGATGGGGGGGGAAGGGGGAAGAGAAAGGAGAAAGTATAAAGGAAGGCAAAAAGAGATCGGTCTGGGGAATGAGAGAGAGCAAGACAAATAAGCAGAGCAGCAAAATGATACCGAAGAAGAGAGAAAAGACAGACAGACGAGAAAGAAAGCAAGACAGACGAACTGAGTGCGGACGGGCAGAAAAGGAGAAAAGAGAGATTCGGCCCAAAGAGAGAGAAAGGGTGGCCGGGGCGAGATGGACGACAGAGAGAGAAGGGCAGAGGGAGTGGGCACGGCTGTTCTCTCTCTGAAGTTTCCAGAAGCTCTGAGCGTGAGAACTGGCTCTCTCCAAAGAGTGCCCGCACGGCTCCCCCGTGGCCCTGCTGTCCCCTCCTCCACCCCGGGAGATGGCAGAGGACCCCCAGGAGGGCCGAAACGGGCCGGGGGACACTCAGAGGCCCAGACATCTCCCCTCCTGCTCTGTTCTGCCCTGTGTTCTTCCAGAGGGTCTGAGGAGGGCTGAGGGGCTCCGAGCCCAGCGCTGGGCTCGTGTCCATGGCTCCTGGCTCCGGGGTTCAGGCTCTCTCCCTCCACACCTCCCCATCTTTATCTCTCCATCTCTCAGTTTGTAGCTCTTCTCTGTCTCTCTCTCTCTCTTGGTCTCTATTTTTTTCTCCCCTTTTTTTTTTCCCCTCCCTCTCTCTGTATTTCTATTTCTGTCTGCCTGTCTGTCTGTCTGTCTCTTTCTCTTGGTCTCTCTCATCTGTCTTTTCCTGTCTCTGGTCTTTCTTGGTTTTGTTTCCTGTCTCTCAGCACCTCGGTTCCTCCGCACTGCGTCCACCTCCCTCTTAGTCTCTCTCCTCCCTGGTCCCAGCCCCCCACCCCCCGACCTTTCCAGTCCCAGCAGAGAGACCCCCAAGCCCTCTGGGGGGCCAAGCAGAGACTCCCTTCCAACCCCAGCCTCTCTCCGAGGTGCTGGGCAATCCCAGACCCCTGTCCCTCTCCACCCCATGAACTGAGACTTTCCCAGGACCCAGAGGGCGCCAGGAATTTGGGGCAGAGAGCAGGGAGGCCAGCCGGAGGCCAGGAAGCCAGGACCCCCGTGTTACTCTCTTCCCCCAGACTTGTCTCCATTCCAGCCTCTGGAGCTGGACCTCATACCACCCCTTACTCCCTGCCCTTTCTGGGGCCTCTGGGCCTCAGTTTGTCCTCTGCAAAATGGGTAGACTCGCCTCTGACCCACTCATCTTATAGGCCCCAGGGGAATGTGTGCTCGCGAATGTCAGTTATGATTGATGTGCGTGAATTGGTGGTTTGTGTTAAGAGGAGAGGGCTGAGAGCTGGATGGGACTTCGTTTCTCAGCCTCTCCCCACGCGTACAGACATCCCCCCTATTGCAGGCAAGGGAAGCGCCTGGAAGCGGAGGTTGTGAGGCCGTGGGTTCGTGCGATTGTGGGATGATGGCGTGTGATCCCGAGTGACGTGTGAGTGTGGGCGAGGCTGTGGTGGAAAGAGTTGTGTGTCCGTATGACCACGGCACTGGATGTGACTGCATCACGGTGACGTATGACAGACGACGCGACATTGGGAACCTGCGAGAGCGTGTGCCTCAGTGACAGTTGGGGAATGTGTGTTGTTTGGATGTGACAGACCCTGTAGGTGATCATGTGGGGTGTGCGAAACAATGCGTAAGTGTTAATGGGTGTGGTTGTGTAACCTTGTGTGTGACCTTCAGATTGTGTCATCAGAGGCGTATTTGAGCATGCGAGGAACCATATAACTGTGTGCATTTATTTCATCAACGATCATTCTCTCGGCCTTTCCGCTCGTGTGCCCAGACCTGTGCCGAGTGACACGGGGGCCCCTGGCTTGTCTTCACGGGGCGCACGGGTGGGTGGGGAGAGACAGATGATCGTGTGAGCTAGTGCCTGCGTGCAGGTGTGTGTGATTGGCACAGCATCTCCGGAACTGTGGAAGGTCATGGTTTTGTTACTGTGTGAGTAAAAGTGTCCACGCCCTAGATATGTGGCTGTGTGTCACTGCGGGTGACTGTCAACCTCTGGGTGAGAGACCTTGGCTCTCTGGGTGTGACTGTAGCTTGTCTGACTATGAATGAACGTGAGAAACATGTTCTCTGAGGAACGGTGTGTGAGACTCTGTGCTGAGCCGCTCTGAGGCTGAGTGAATGGGATTGTGTGTGACAACGTGCCTGTGACTTCGTGACTGCCTGCAGCTCTGTGGGCGATGGCTGGATGGGACAGTGTGAGAGACTGCACTGGGGGAAAGGAGTCCTCAGGACAAAGACTCCGAGACTGTTCTCGCACATGACCTTGAGTGACTGATATTCACAAGAGACTGGCCTCCTGCTCTGGGTCCTGCCCCAGAGCTTCCCCCTCCCCCGGCCCGGTCCTGGCCCCGCCCCCTCCCACCACCAGGGCTGTAACCTCTCACGGAGCCCAGGCGAGGCGGTGGAGGCAGCAGCAGACCAGCAGTGGGACAGGTAAGGGCTCCCCCCACGTCCCCGCCCGTCCTCCCTGCCCTACGACCCCCTCAAGTCTCTGGGTCCCCCGCTTTCTTTTTCTTAGTCTATGCGGTTGTCCATCTCTCTGTGCCCACAGTCTCCTCCCGTCTCTCTCGGTCTCCATGTCTCCCAATCTCTGTGTAGCTTCTAGGTAGTGTCGTACCCTTATTTCTCTGTCCCCTATTCTCTGTGTCTCTCTCCATGTTTCTAGCTCCCCTTTGTCCCCTAGCCCACATTTTTGGCTGTCTTTCTCTGTCTCTTGCCATGTATCTCTTCTGTCTCAGTGTCTGTGTCTCTCTGTCTCCATATTTCATCTCATGCATCTCTGACTCCCTGTCTTTCTGGGGGTCCATCTGAGATGCTCCCTGACTCCCCTCCCTTTCCCTGCGGTGCTGCTGGGTGGAGGGTGTTGGGAGTCCAGACACTTGGGTCCTTGTAGATCGGAGCCCAGAGTCGGACGCCTCTCTAGTCCCTAAGGAGAGTGTTGTCCCATCCACTACAGGCTCATCCACAGCGAAGAAAGTTTTATAAGGTCGGGTTCCCATCGGCGATTTGAAAACCCTTTGGGCTCGGAGAGTGGGAACTGCGGGGGTCGTTTCAAGCTCCGCGCCTGACGGTTTCTGTGGCCGCCTTTCCAAGGCTGTGCCCAGGTTCCCCAGAGTCTCCGGGTGTAGACTCAGAGTGACATTAGCGCTTCCGCCCAGCAGAGCTCTAGGGCAACAGCGCCCTCGGCAAACACCCCCCCCTCACCCCCAACGCGGCGGCTCCAGCAGCAGCTGGGGGGCGGGCCCGAGGTCACGTGTTGAGTCCCAGCTCACCCCCTCCTCATGCGTCTGCTGCCCCAAATCATCACGGGTGGGGGCGGCGGGGGCACTTCCTCGGAGTCTGCGTGTATGAACTCCGGAGCCGGTGCCCTGGGGCTGGGAGCGGAGGGCCAAGGCTCCTGACTCTGCCCTCGGACCCTCCAGGCCCGGCTGCCCCCGCGTGACCGGACCCTTCGCCCCCCATGCCCCGCCGCCCTCACGATGCCGAACTGTCCGCCCCGGCGGCGGCTGCTGCTGCTGCTCTCGCTTTGGGAACTGCTGCCCCGGAGGGCGGAGGTGAGGACTGTCGGAGCCACGGGGAGTTCAAGGCTTGGAGGGAGGTTTGGAGGTGGTTTTAAGTCTTCCCCAGCTGCAGAGAGAGTTTTAAGACTACCCCGCTCACCCGGATTCCAGTTTTGATGGTTGCCAGCCACCCAGTCAGTCTCTCCTAATCTTCCTGGAGGTTTGCAGTCCCCCACACAGCTCCCTGGTGGTATCTAGGCACCCCTCAAGCGTTAGAAGAGGTTTCTCAGCCACCCAAGACTCCCGGGGAAAAGGACAGCCTCTCCAAGTTCCTCTAGGGTTTCTGGCCCGCACGACCCATGGCTGCCTGGGAGGGGGCTCGATCGCGGGGTGGGGGTGGGGGATCCTCCCTTCTCTCTTTCCGTAGACAGGCTTTGAGGGGCAGACGGCGGGAGAGTTGTACCAGCGCTGGGAACGCTACCGCAGACAGTGTCAGGAGACCCTGGAGACCGCGGGGCCCCCAGCAGGTGTGACTGCGCAGGGGGCTCGGGCTGGGTGGATGAGAGGGGCCGGGCCTGGGACTCACGGGTGGGGCCTGAAAGAGGAGATGTCTGTGGTAGACGTGGGTGGGCTGGGGCGGGGAGGCCTGGGTGGGCTTGGCCTTGGTGGGAAGGGCTTAGGCCTGAGTGCGTGGGGACCGGGTAGCAGCTCGGATTAGTGGGAGAGGCCTGGGAAGAAGCTTAAAACGGGCGGGATACTGGCCAGCGCCACACTGGGCGGTGGAGCCTGAAGTGGGCCGCGAAGGGGGTGAGGTTTGGGGTGGCGCCTAGGAAGTGGGAAGCAGAGTGGGAAGCACGTGCGCGGGGAACTCGCTTGGGGCACGGGAGGGAGCTCAGAATAGGGCTGCGGGATGGGCAGGGCCTTGGGGTGTGATGAGGATGAGGGTGTGATGAGCAGAGCTCTGGCGAAGCCGGTGGACCACTTCCCATGGGCGGGGCGGGGCAGGGCAGGGCAGGGCTTGTGGTCTTAGGCGGAGAAGCATAGTGTGCAGGGCGCAGTAGGTACGTCCGACCTCTGGTCCCCATGCCCACCGCAGGCCTCGCCTGTAACGGGTCCTTCGATATGTACGTCTGCTGGGACTACGCTGCACCCAACGCCACTGCTCGTGCGTCCTGCCCCTGGTATCTGCCCTGGCACCACCATGGTGAGGTTCCCCCTGGCCCGCGGGCCCTCCCTGACACGAACAGCTTCTAACCTTTGCCCCGGACACCACTGCCCCGAAGCTCACCTACACCCCATCTCTTGTCTGGATGTCTCCTGTCTGTCCGACCCTGGCTGGGTCGCCCTGATCCTGGCTCTGTCATACAATGCCACTTCTCTGTCTCTGTTTCTCTGAGGACCGCTGCGTTATTTTCTCTCCTTTTGCTGAGTCTATCTCTGGGCATCCAGGTCTCTCTGTCCTAACTAGCTATGTGGCCCAGGGCAGTTTCTTTAACTTCTTTATGCCTCAGCCTCCTCGTCTGTAAAATGAGACTGATTGATGATAGTACCCATTTCATAGGCTCTTTATAAATATTAAATTAACTAATACATTTAAAATGCTGTAGAAGGGTTTACCGTGATCATCATCATCGCCTAGGTTACCTCTCTCTGCCTTTGTCTCACAGTTAGTCTTTCTGTCTCCATCTCTTTCTCTGTATTTATTATTTCCTCCCTCAACTCCCCACAGTGGCTGCAGGCTTCGTCCTCCGCCAGTGTGGCAGTGATGGCCAATGGGGACCTTGGAGAGACCATTCTCAGTGTGAGAACCCAGAGAAGAATGGGACCTTTCAGGTAAGAAGAAGCGAGGGATTCTGTTTGGATGTCCAAGGAGAGGTGAAAGGCAGAAGCCCCGGATCTAGCCTGAAACCCCTTGTACTGCTCAGGACTCTAGGTTCCAAGGGACAGAAACTCAACTTAAACTTGCTTGATGGAGGAAAGAAAAAAAGAAATGTATTGGCTATTGTGATTAAAAAGTTGAAGGCTACAGCTTCAGGCACAGCTGGATCTAGGTTTCAAATGATGTTGGGAGTCTCTTTGTCTCTCACCATGTCGTGCCTATTGTTTCTCTCTTCTGTCTCATCTTTTGTGGGGTGGAGAGGAAAAGGTGTTCCCCATAGGCTCCAGGCCCACATCCCACCAACCAAGCAACACAGTGGGGAGACTGAGCTCTGTTCACATAGTGCCAGCAGAATGGCCCAGGACTCACTCTTATTGGCCTGGTTTGGGTCCTATGCCCGCCTTGGACTAATCACTGTGTGAGTGTGTGTGTGAGTGTGTGAGTGCGTGTGTGGCAGGGGGTGGGGTAGATGGAATGCTCTGACAGGCTGGTCACATTCCAGGCCTGGAGCTGACTGGTGGAGTCGGCCTCACTGAAATAAGGGTAGTTGGGCCTCCAGAAAAAAAGAGAAAAAAGAGAAAACTGGGGTGCGGGGCAGGACCAAAGAGCAGACGTCCTTCCACCGCTTCCGGCCTTCGGGGAAGAACTGAGCTCTGTTCCCGTGCCCTCCCCCGCCTCATCTCCTAGGACCAAAGGCTGGTCTTAGAACGGCTACAGGCTGTGTACACCGTGGGCTACTCCGTGTCCCTGGCCACGCTGCTGCTCGCCCTGCTCATCCTGAGTTTCTTCAGGTGGGACCCGACCCCCTCCCCGCCCCGGCCCCCAGCAACAGTGGCAGGGACTGGGCCTCGGTTTGCCCAGTAAGAAGGAGTGGTCAGACTCCAGGAGTAACAGGCAGCCATGGTGGCTCTGTGGGAAGAAGGGCTGGGGGTGCTCCAACGAGCTCTGTGGAGCCAAGAACAGGTCTCCAGGGGTCTCCGGACGGTCTCCCAAACCCTCCCCCCTCCTCACAGGCGGCTGCGCTGCACTCGCAACTACATCCACATCAATCTGTTCGCGTCTTTCATGCTGCGGGCGGCAGCCATCCTCACCCGAGACAGGCTGCTGCCTCCCCCTGGCCCCTCCCCCGGGGACCAGGCTCCTCCCCTTTGGAACCAGGTGAGCGTCATTCCCCCCTTCTCAAACTGCCTCCTCTGCGGGGCGGGGAGATTCCCAAACTATTTACTACCTCCTGCACTTTTGGAGAGGGAACCCCCCCAAATCAGCCTCCTCCACTGTTGACCCCACCACTTCCTTTACTGCGATTTCCCCTTCCCTTTCTCTCGTTATCTTACCCATCACTGGACTTTTCTACCAATGAGAGAGCCTTCTGCTGGAGATGAGGTGCAGACCGGATAGGAGAAACTAACTGGGGGGAGGTGAAGGTTGATAGATATCAGTTTGCTACTGAGAGACAAATGAGAGAGACAAGAGGCCGAAGTCAGCGGTCAGAAAAACTGGTAGTGAGCTGGGCCATACCAATTATCAGAGAGTCATGGGGTGGGAGAGGCCGGACGCTGGTGGGGGAGGCATGATGAGAGGAAGAAACCTTTGGATAGGTGGAGTAGCTGAGTTCAATTCTTAGAAGGAGATGGAATGGGAGAGGCCATATTTGGGGGCTCGGGGGGGAACTCTGATAGCAAGATGGAAGATACAAATCGTTTTAAGAGGTCAGAGTGGGAGAGATCATGTAGGGTGAGAGAAACCATCCTTGGTTATAATGGAGTGGGAGAATATTTGATGGCACGAGATGGGGGTGGAAGCGCCGCCAGGTGGAGGAAGGCTTAGGGGCACCCGGTTGCCCTGACTGCCTGTCCCCCTGTCTGGCCATCCCCTAGGCTCTAGCCGCCTGCCGAACAGCCCAGATTGTGACCCAGTACTGCGTGGGCGCCAACTACACGTGGCTGCTGGTGGAGGGCATCTACCTGCACAGCCTTCTGGCGCTCGTGGGAGGCTCCGAGGGGGGCCACTTCCGCTGCTACCTGCTCCTTGGCTGGGGTGAGCCTCGACCCTGTCCCTGCCCAGCCCGGCGCACCTCGGCTGCCCCACTCCCCTGCTGGTTTGTGTCAGGGGGTCTCCCTCTGTCCCGGCTTTTGCCTCCTTACCCCGGCGAGGGAATTCCGCGGGTCTTGGGCCTGGCGGGGCCCGTGCGTACGCTGACAGCTGCGGCGGGGTGGGGGGCGGGGGTCGGGGTCTGCACAGGGGCCCCCGCGCTTTTCGTCATTCCCTGGGTGATCGTCAGGTACCTGTACGAGAATACGCAGTGAGTCGCGGGGTTTGGGGCTTGGCCTGGGAAATGGGCGGGGCTTTGAGGGACATGGGCGGGGCGTGCTGGGAACGAGGGTGGGCCTGGTGGCACCTCTGGGTTCGGAGGGAACGTGGGTGGGGTCTAAAGGAATGCGAGCTTGGAAAGATAGTGTTTGAGGACTACTGGAAAGGGCGGGATGGGGGGCTTTAAAGGAATGTGGGTGTGGCATCAAGGAAGGGAGGCGGGGCCTGCGGGTGAGCGTGAGTGATTCCGTTCATCTAATGGTTTTCAATCGCAGCTCTACAACCTCTCCTCCAGGTGCTGGGAGCGGAACGATGTCAAGGCCATTTGGTGGATCATACGCACCCCTATCCTGATGACCATCTTGGTACGACCGGCCCCGCCTTCTCCAGGCGGTCCGCAGGCATTTCCTATCCTAGGAATCGAGGGCTCCACCCTCTACCTCCCGGGACGGGATGGGGCTGGCTCAGCCTCTGTTTCTCCCCACAGATTAATTTCATCATCTTTATCCGCATTCTTGGTATTCTCCTGTCCAAGCTGAGGACGCGGCAGATGCGCTGCCCGGACTACCGGCTGAGGTGGGGCCGAAGGGGAAGGGGGCCGGGTGCAGGATGGAGGACCTGGGGCCGCGGATCCACTGCCACCCTCTCCCCCCAGGCTGGCTCGCTCCACGCTGACGCTGGTGCCCCTGCTGGGTGTCCACGAGGTGGTGTTTGCTCCCGTGACGGAGGAACAGGCCCGGGGCGCCCTGCGCTTGGCCAAACTCGGCTTTGAGATCTTCTTCAGCTCCTTCCAGGTGCTCAGGCTGGGTGTGGCAGGGCGGCTGCGGCCATTCTCCAGCACAGCCACCGATGGGGTGTGACGATGGGATTTTGTTCATTCATTCCATACAAAACACTGAGCTAGCGCTCTCCTGAGCTGGGGAAGCAGCAGGGACCAAGACAGGAGACAGGTGGCCTCAGTTCTACTGCTTCCTGGTGAAGATCCGGGGCTCTCTGACCAGACAGGGCTGGGGCCAAATTCAGGTCTGTCACTTCCCAGCTCCGTGCCTGTCACCTCAGGGTTCAAAGAAGCTAGGCTGAGGCAAGAGAGATGCTTAAAGTGCAAAATGAAATTTAAAACTGATGCTGCACTTGCTTCCCCTACCCTCGTCCCTACCCTGCTTTACCTCATTGGGCCTCAGTTTTCTCATCTCTAAAGTGGGGGCAACACTGGTCTCGCCCCACAAGGCTGTTCATTCAGTAAAGTCAGCAAACATTTATTGAACACTTATTATATGCTAAGCACTGTTCCGGGTTTACTGTGGGGATAGGGCCAAGAACCAAATGGTCCCTACCCTCTAATGGGAGAGACAGATGCTAAATATGCTTTATGAGTGAAATATACAGAATAGCAGATGGTGAGATGTGCCTAGAGAAAGAAAAGCAAGAGAACAGAGGTGAGGATCAAAAGATGGGGTTATAGACAGGGGGTCAGGGAAGGCCCCCCTCAGAAGATGTCGGAGCAGAGATGGGAAGGTGAGGGATCAAACAAGGCAGATATTTACAGGAAATATTCCAGAAAGAGAAAGCTCAGGTGCAAGATTCCCGAGGTGGGAGAGAGAGCCTGTCAGGATGGAGGAAGGAAGGCCTGCAGGAAGCAGTGGGAGCCGGCGACCGCAAGGGGGAGACAGGACAAGTAATATCTTAACAGTAACATATAAATAATCGATTTGTATTAATTTATCAAGTAATCTATTATAAATTATAAATGTTTTAATAGTTACTTAAATTGATGTGTAAAGCAAATTTATACAAATATAAAACAATGATTATTAAATTAACTCAATAATTTATACTAATCATTAATTAAAAGTAAATATTAATAACTAATCATAATTGATCTATTAACAATTCATAATGATTATATACTATTATATAATAATGGTAAGATACGTAACAATGAAATTAAGAAAAAAGTTTAACACTATGTGCCAGGCACTAGTTTCTAGCATAGTAACACAACCACCATTGTTACCCCATTTTCCAGATGAGGAAACTGAGGCCTAGGTTAAGCAGCTTGCCCAAGTGGGGAAGAAAGTAGGGAAGCGGTTATCACATCCAGGGGCCCCTGTTCTCAGCCTCTTTATTGCTCAGCAAACCGCGGAGGACAGAGGGAGGGGTGGGGAGCCAGGGAGTTAACTGCAGAAGTCTAGGACAAGGGCGGCGGCAGCCGGAGTGATCTGGAGCCTGGCAAGGGTCAGAGCTTTTGAAGGGGTGTTTATAATCCTGCCCCCGCCCCCGATGTAACCCGGCGCCTCATCTGGCAGGGATTGCTGGTCAGCGTCCTCTACTGCTTCATCAACAAGGAGGTAGGGAGAGTCCCGGCCCGCCGCCCGCGCCCTCTGGCGGCCGCGCAGCGAACGGCGCGCCCGGCGCCGCCTCTGAGCGCCGTCCCGTTGCAGGTGCAGTCGGAGATCCGCCGTGGCTGGCACCGCTGCCGCCTGCGCCGCAGCCTCCGCGAGGGGCAGCGCCAGCCCCCCGAGCGCGCCTCTGGGACCCTGCCCTTGGGGTCCGGACCCAGCCAGGTCGCCACTGGCCGCACCCTATCCTCGGGGACCCTCCCAGGGTCCGGGGATGAGGCCAGCCGGGTCTTGGAAAGTTACTGCTAGGCAGCCGGATTCCCGTGTTCATTCGGTTAGCATGTATTTATTGAGCGCCTACTGCGTACCAAGCCCTGTGTGGAGGGCATGGGGAAATGAGGGGTAAGGGAACGAGACAGGTCCCTGTCTTCCTAGAGTTCACAATTAGGTGGTGGAAACAGACCGCGAAAACAATGCACCAAGTTTATATACACTGTGGAATAGCTTATGAAAAAACTCGAAGGGGTCCTAAGGTGGTCTGGGAGGGTGTCTCTGAGGAGGTGACTTTAAACCATGACTGCAAGAGGTGAAGGAGACAGCTTTGGGAAGAACTGGCAGACAAGATCCTAGGCAGAAGGAACAGCATCTGCAAAGGCCCTGGGGTCAGGAAGGAGCTCGGCCCTCTTAGGAACAGCGAGGTGGCCTGCACAGCTGGAGTGGCATGAGTCAGAGCCACCTACTGGGGAGAGAGCAATGGGAAGGGGCACAGAGGTTGGGGTTTTGTTCCAGGTGCACTGAAAATTCTTAGGAGCATCTCATGGGCTAATGTTTTAAACAGTCTTCTGTCTACCCTGTAGGGGACCAATTAGGGGTAGGGGTGGAAGCTGGGAGCACTGTGAGCAGAATGTAGGTGGGAGGAGATGGTGGCTGGACCAGGCGGGGGCCACGGAGGGGTGTGCAGTGGTTGGATTCTCAAGCTATTTTAAAGGCGGAACTAAGGATCTGGCAATGGAGTGCACGAGGAAAGTGTAGCGTTCTTTGACTTGTACCAGGACCAAGGGTCTGGAGCTCGTGGGAGAGGTCAGAGCTGGGGACAGAAATGTGAGTGACACTGGGGTCCAGAAAGGGTTGTGTGTGTAGATATGAATATCGGCAATTCGGGGAAGGCCAAGAGAGCTGAAACCCGACATCCAGAGAGGCCGGACCACTGCGAGCTGTGGAGTGTGGCTGCACATCCTGCCCGCCCCTCCCTGCCCCCAGGTGGCCCCTGGGAACTGGGAGAATTTTGGGGAAGCCAACGGCTTCATTGTAGCTGGACCACCTGCACACATGCAAGACCCTTATTGTTAACCCCCCCAGATACACACTTAGGTCATTAGTTCCTGGGTCTTGTTATTTTCCTTGGGGTCCCCAGCTCCCTGGACAGACACTGAGAGTCCTTTAAGCATGAGGTGGCCCTGCTGTGCCCCCATTGTGAGTTCTGGGAAGGCAGGGACCCTAGGGCAGGGCCCTCATAAATAAAGCATGAGAAACAGCTTTTCGTTTTTTGCTTTGTGGGGTGAATCCTGGAGAGGCCACTGAGGGAAATGACTGAGGCGGGCTGCACGACTTGGTGCCTGTGGTGGCCTCACGGCCCCTGGAGGGCAGCACTGCTCATCTTCAGCCACAAGTTGCCACAAGAAGACGGACATCGTGCTGCCACTGTCGCCCCTAAGAGAAGCCCCAACTGGAGATGTTCACATGACCTCCTGATACTTGGCCATTTGCAGTGTATACAACTGAGTGTGTGCACGCGCCAAACGTTCTCCGAGGGCTTTTTCCCTAGGAAGGCAGTGTGAGCGAAGCTGCAGGAGGCAGCCTGGTTCAAATCTTAGTTTGGCTACTTATTAGTGGCGTGGCTCGGGGGAAATTCTCAGCGTGTCTGTGTGTCAGTTTCCACTTCTGGAAAATGGGTTCCCTTGCCTGTCGCTCTTAGGGGACCGCCTGGTGCGCGATGCACAGCGAACACTTGGCCCGTGTGCCCAGTGCTGTTCCCGTGACCTCTGCTTTCGCTTTCACCAACGAAGGGAGAGGCGATAAGCAACCATTTGGACGGGGAGGTGAGGACGGAAATTCAGACTGATGCCAAGCAGGGTGCCGGGCTGGAATCTTTGCCGCCCGCCTGCCAGGCACAAAAACCAAGTCCCAGTTCCCAGGAAGGGCAAGTCAACAACCAGGGGGAGGTGTGGCGGATCAGAACACAGAGCTGTGACTCCGAATTGCCATGGAAGTCCCCTGAGGCAGCACCACTGTCCCCACTTTACAGATCGATATATCGTGGCTCCATCCTGCTCCCTCACGGTCAAGACTGTTCACAAGGACCTGGCTCCCTGCGTCTAAACGTGGCTCCATCATTTCCCAAGTGATGCTGGGCAAGTCATTACCCTCTCTGGGCCTTAACTGTCTCATCTATAAAATGAGATGGTTCTCGTATCCACCCCAGGTGGCCATTCCAATTAGACCACCTAGTAAATACATGACTTTATCATCCCCACGGCCGCCGTCCTGTGTGTGTCAGGCCCTCTCCTGCGGCAAGGCCTCCAGATCCGCCACTAAGGGGCTCACAGGGTGACTCGGGCTGTGTCTTCACAGCTGGGTCAGACACAGATCCTGACCTCGAACTCCTGCACCCACCTGGCGTCTGGCCCTGAGAACAGAGACAGAGACGCGGGCAGAGACAGAACACAGCAATCTCGGTTGGGGAGAGCCCAGTGTATATCGGAGGAGGGCAGGGGGCTTCCCTAATCCTCCCACGAGGCCCCCCTTTCTCCCCTCCATCTCCCTGTGCTTGTCAGAGAATTCCTCTCAAGGGTAATTGGGTTGTCATTTGAGGGCAGTGGAGCTCAGGGGTTAAGCTGCCGGCTCAGGAGCAGGGGCGTTTGAAGCACAGCATAACCACTCCCTGGCCGGGTGTCCCGGGGAAGTGACACCACTTCTCTGTACCTCAGTTCCATCTTCTGGAACCTGGGGGTAATAAATAAGAAAGCCTGCTCCGAGCTGTTGGGAGACAATCTAAACAGCACCGAGCCTCAGGCTGGCGCCCTAACCAGTGACAGCATGATGGCCATCGCCACGTAGGCACCGGCTGTCTAAACCTGGACCCCGTCCTGTCGGTGGGGGCAGGTCGGGGCTCTGCCAGGCGCTGATGCCCAATGCGCTGCAACACGGCGCTGGAGGCGGCGCCTGGGGGATGGTTCCTGACGGGACAAACGGGAAATAAAGACCGGAAGACACTGCGAGCAAGACTGACCCACTGAGAGAGAGGCAGGAAGAAAGGAGAGACAGATTGATGAGGAGACGCTAGAAAATATTAAAAAAGGAAGGAACAAAAGCTCCATCCGATTCACGTCGCAGGTGGGGAAACTGAGGCCAGGAAGGGGCCGACACGGGGCCTCTTCCCCTGCTCAGAGAGCTCCTGATCCCAGCGCGTGGCCCTACACCCAGCTGCCTCCCTCCCCCCGAGTCTGCCCCACTCACGAGGCCCTGGGAACAGACAGAGGCCCCTAGAAAATACACAGGACTTTTATTCCCATCTCACAGGCAAGGCCCCCACAGCTCGGGGCCGCGCTCCGCCGCAGGGAGGACGCCCCTACTTGCCGGCGATGAGCGGGTTCCGCAGGACCACGATGACCGAGTCCCCGCGCAGGAACATCTTGGAGATGTAGCGGTCCTTGTTGACGGGCTTGGACTTCTTCTTGCCCTTGCCACTCTTGGGGACCTCGGTCCACATCTCCTTCACATTCTCCAGCACCATGTTGCAGTGCCTGGTGGGGACAGGGGTGGAGAGGCACCAGGAGTGAGGGGGCAGCCTTCTGACCACCCCTTCTCTGCCAGCGCTGCCTCCCCATCCAGCACGGCCACGCCGGGCCACCAGTGCCACCGCCGCAAGTCCTCAGGTCGAGGCTTGGGCACAGGACTTTCCCCCTCCATGCCTCAATGTCCACCTCTCTGAAATGGATGTATTCATGGCATAGGGTGGAGGCAAACGAAATGGTTCTACTTGTCCCTTTTAACTCCAAGTACTTCTAAAGGCATCAGCAAAGGAGCGGCCTCTCTTTGGAGACCTGGAGACCTCTGGGGCCTGAGGTGGCACTAGAGCCTCCACCGCAGTCTCGCTTCATCCCTGTCCTCAGACTGCCGGGTGGGCCCGTGTGACGATAGCACGGATTGGCTCAGTCAACAAACGCAATGACTATGGCAATGACTAAAACATGATGTCCCTGCCCTCATGGGGTGTGTCGTCTAGACGCTAAGCAAGTGAACAACACCTGTTAAGACGTTGTCAGGTGGTGGTAACTGCTACGAAGGAAAAAGCAAGGCGAAGGGACAGAAGGGGACTGGGAAATATCCCCGAGTGGTAAGAAAAAAAGAAAAAGATGAAGAACGAGGAAGCTCTGTGCCTTGCTATGGGGTAACCTCCAGGGGACCCCGTTGCATGAAAAAGGCGCGGAGGGCAGGATGCACAGAAGTTACCCACTGTAGGAAAACGAGGGGTAGGAGGAGAATACAGACTGCCCGCTTGTCCAGATGATACAGAATCCTTGGAAGACACCTAGAGATTGGTGGCAATAAAGTGACCTAGGGAGACCGGAAACAAGCTGGATGAAAACTTTTCATTGAACCGTTATTACTGATTTTGGAAACATGTGACTATATTACCAATTCGGAGAAAATAAAGTAAAAAATGAAGTAACATACCAATATGGAAACGTTTCTGAGATATACAGTTAAGGGGAAAAGCCAAGGTCTAAAACTATGCACTATGCCATTAGCAGCGATTTAAAAATAAACAAAACGCGCCCTCCTGTCTCTATACATGTGATGCTATATTCAAGTGATACTCCAGAAGGAGACGTGAGAAATGAGTCACGGTGACGCCCCTGGAGGGCAACTGGGGGGCGGGGGGACTTGCTCTTCATTGGGCACGTTTTATATCTTTCGAATTCTGCTTCAACTATATACACTGCTCACTCAATAAAAGCAACACGATTAATAAATCAATAATTTAGCTGATTTGCAGCGATGTCCTCAGACCACCGATATATGTGAAATACGAGACACGTAAGGGCATACAGAAGATTCTATTTTAAAAACAATTTTATGATATCATGACAAGTCAATTATACCTCAATAAAGCTGTTAGCTACCACCACAAAGAATTCTCCAGATCTATGAACGAATCAAAGGTGGCAGGATACGTACTAGGATGGGGCGGAGGGGTGGGAGGCTGATACAGGGGCTGAGGAGGAACTAGGGGAAAAGGAAGAAGACTCAACTCAAAAGGAAAAAAATATATACGATCTATACACATATGACCACCTAACGAGCACCCGCCACATGCCCACGCCTCTTCTAAGCGCTTTCTAAGCATTAAGCCATCAATCCTCACTGCACCTCACCCGGGAGGTAAACACCAGTGTTCTCTGCCACCCCTAGAGCAGGAAACCAAACATAGCAGGGTGGCGGGACTCACCCCGGGTCACGCATTTTGGAAGCGGCAGAGCCTGTGTTTGAATCCAGGTCTGCCTCCGTGCGCTCGGCGCTTCCTACAGTTTTTATTCTCATTTTATTCAAGAGGAAACTGAGGTTCAGAGGGAAAGACTCGTTCATGGTCACATAGTAGCAAGTGGCCAAAACATTCCCAAGCTTCGGCACAGGGCTTTGAGGAGAGCACTTCCCAGATGCCACCTAAAGGCTGCGGCTTCTATGTTCACTGAACGTTTATCACGTGTCAGGTACTGAGCCAAGCGCTCCTCACACGCATTATCATTTAGGTCTCACGACTGTTCTATCCGGGGTATTCTAAGGAAACCGAAGCCCCGAGAGAAAAATCTCTCGCTGCTCCCTCCGACTGAAACACTCAGGCCCTCGCTCACTCCTTCATTTTATTCAGGTCTATTCACCGCCACCTCTTCCAATGGGGCCTTTCTGATTACCCGCCTAAGCGAGCGCCCCCTTCCCACTCTTACCTGGCTTTACTTTCCTTCGTAGGACGTATCATCTCGTCTTTTTGATACATTATCTATGTGCTTGCTGTTGGCTTCCCCACCCACAGTATGGGATCCCTGAGTACAGGAACCATGCGTTTTAGTCATTGCCGTGTGTCCCTCCAGAGCCTGAAACAGGACCTGGCACGGGCGCACGTTCTGATTACAAAATGACTAGGTTAAGAGCATCCTGTGTGCAGGATGAACTTCTGGTGACTTACTACACTTCACATCTATTAAGCCACTGAATCTCTGCAACCACCACCACGATTACTGCCACTGTACAGATGAGAAAGCCACTTGCCGAAGGTCACATGGCTGATAAGAGGCAGAGCTGGGATGTGAACCCAGGCGGACTGGCTCCTAAGTACATGCCCATAACCACTGTACGGCACAGCTGGAGGGGCAGCAAGAGACAGTCACATTTCGGGGTTATAAGGTGCTTACTCTCCCAGCTTCTGAGAAACCTGGTATTCGGGCTCCTCGGACTATAGCTGGGGCCGCTTCTCTGGGCCTGGAGAGAACACCTCCCAAGACCCAGGCGCTCACCTGTCAAAGGCCTTCACACGGCCCAGGAGTTTCTTGTTGTTGCGACAGTTGATGAGCACCTGGGTGTTGTTCTTGACCGACTGCGTGAGCACAGAGAGTGGACCCGTGTTAAACTCCTCCTCTTCCCGCTTCTGCAGCTCCTCCGGGGTCATCTCACTCTTGGGCTTGTTGAGGAGGCTCCTGAGTGGGCAAGTATGGAGTCCACAGGTGAGAGGGCCCGAAGCTGGAGCACGGGTGGCCATGGCCTTGCACTCAGTGTCCTCCAATCTTCCCCCAACAAGCCCGCCCTCCTGCTCGGTGCTCACTTGGCATCGCCATTTGGATGCCTGACAGATTTCCAATCTTGCACGGCCCGGATTGAGCACCGCAACCAATGCCCAACCGCTTCAACTGATTCTATCCACAGGCTTCATCTCTGTCGATGGCAACTCCATCCTTCCAGTTCTTTGAGCAAAAACGCTGACGTCGACTTGACTGTTTCTCTCATGCCCTACATTCAATCTGTCCGCAAATCCCGTCATCTGCCTCTAAACTATATCCGGAATCTGACCATTTCTTACCACGATCTGAACGTCCATCATCCCTCTCCTAGAGTCTTATTGGTCTCCCTGCCCATTCTCCCCAACAGGATACTCCTCACGAAGCAGCGCCAGGGGTTGTGCCAAGACCTAATTACATCATCTCACTCTTCAAAACCCTCCCATGGCTCCCATCTCAGTGTACAAAGTAAAACCCAAAGTTTTTACCTCGCCCTACATCTACCCCTCTCTCTCTGTCCCAGCCACAGTGGCCACCCGGGTGGGCCTTGAAGATATTAGGCCAATGTTCATCTTGGGCCTCTGCATTTGCTTTCTCTCCTGCCTGGATGCCTCCCCGGGTATCTCTGTGGTTTGCTCTTTCATTTTCTTCTGGTCTTTGCTCAACCGTTGCCTTCCCAATGTGCTCTTCTGTGCTAGTTACCAAGTCGCTGTTTCTCAAAACTGGCATTCTCCATTGTTTTTCCCCGGCTCTATTGTTTATTTTATTTTCTTTTATTTACAGCCCTGGTTACCTAATGCACCATATACTTTGCCTCTTTAGTAGCATTACATCAATCACCTGCCTCTTCCCACTCCATAAGCTACAGCCAGGGACTTTTCTTGGGAAGGAGTATTCACTGATATATCCCATGTATCTAAAGCAGTGCCTGATAAATAAATACTTAGTAATTACTTAATAGATAAGTAAGTAAAATCATTCCTGTGACTCATTATCCGTAAACGTTGCGAATTCGGTCCAAAAGCCAACCGTCTCCAGCTCAAATTACTCCGATAGCCCCTCACCTCTAATCGTTATTCCTAAAAGTCCGCACTCCCTTCTCCCAGATTCGTTCTTTGTAAAGCCCTCAGCCCGTTATCCGATAAAGCTGCTCCCTCTCCCGAACACAGTCAAAGGCCCCCATGGCTGTTCTCAAAATCAACGAGAGAAAAGTACGCCACTTGGCCCCTAAAATCTCCGTTCTGCCCATCCCCTTCCACTAGTCAGTGGCCAAATTTACACCCTCCATCCCACTCCCGCCGCTTAAGCCTCGCCCGGCCTCACATGGTGGTAGCGGCTGCGTTCTCGAAATGCTCGCGTTCCCTCCGCGTTGCTTCTGCCTCTGAAGAGAGAGCGCGAGAGGCGGGACTTCCGCTTCCTTCTGCTCACTTCCGTAGGCGCCTGCGCAAATCCAACTAGCGGGGAGGGCGTGGCCTGTTGCTATAGCGACCCCGGTCAGCCCTGTGCACGCTGGCGTAAAAGCCTTGCTTAAGTGGTTCACGACCATTCAGGACCGTACGGGGCAGATGTTCACAGCAACGGAGAGAAAAAGAAAGCTGGTCCGACTCAAAACATTTCGTCGTAGAACGGCACAGGTTGCAGGAGGGAGAGGACAAGCCATTTTCAAATGCCCGCCGGCCCTCCCTTCGGGGGCGAGGTCTCCGAGAAGCCAATCCACTCCTCACTTTAGGGGTAGACTCCGCCCCTTTTCCTTTAGGGACCGTTCGTTTACGTGTCAATTGATCTTTCCGACTCCGCGAAACCAATCCTTTGCTTACATCCGGGAGGGGCGTGGACCTACGCCCCGGAGGCCGATTGTTTTCCATGGTAAAACGGTTCTCATTGGCTTCCTCTCCAACGCTGAGGCGGAGCCTACCCCTTTCGCTCTCCCTTTTGGGTCTTGCAACACTCAGGGGAACCAAACCCGAAAGCCCCAGGGAGATGGGGAGGCGTGTCCTCAGAACCCGAGTCCCCATTGGCTTCACTGCTTAACAGGAGGGTGGGATGGGGCAGCCGCTCTTCTTGTTCATTGGTCTGGCGATTCCATGGGGTGGGACTTGGCTAGGCCTAAATTCGATCCGCGGTCCGGGACCGGTTTCAGGGCTGAGCTGCCATGCGTTCCGGGGGCCGCGGGCGGCCCCGGCTACGGCTTGGGGAACGGGGCCTCTTGGGGCCACCGTCAACGCCCAGTCGCCGCCTGCTACCACGGGCGCAGCTGTTGCCCCTGCTGCTGGCGCTGGCCGTGGCCTCCGCGTTCTACACCATCTGGAGCGGCTGGCATCGCGGGACTGAGGAGCTGCCAACAGGCCGGGAGCTGCGGGTGAGGCCGGGCGGAGGCGCAGGCACCGCGGGGGACCTCGTTCTCCTTCTCCCCTTTGCTAAGGTCTCAGGTTGACGTGGCTTTTTCGTATGGCCCTAGCGCAGGTGCTGCGGTTTCCGTCATTAGGACGCATGCCCCTTGTCAAAGGGATGAGGCTTCGGGCTTGTTCTGTAATAGTGACTCCCCCTTATGGATCTGAAGTAAAATTGGGAGTTCTGGGTTCTAATACTAGAGTCAACTATTTGGAAGAGGCAAAAGCAGCCCCATTTACCTTCCTCTCGCTGGGCCTCGATTTTCCCTTCAGGATTGGGGTGGGCTGGACCGGAGGTGCTTGGGAGGACTTTTCCTGCGCCTAGAATTTATCCTAAAAACCTCCGATGCTGGAGGCCGCGATTAGGGAAAGGAACCGGGGCTTTTTAGCGGCGACGGCAGAAGTTCATCCCGCACACAGGTCAGCGTGAGGGTTGCTTTCACACTCTGCTCTTCTCTTCCCCATCCCGCCCCCCACCCAAGGGCCCGTTGATCGGAAGCCTCCCCGAAGCGCGAATGAGGAGGGTGGTGGGGCAACTGGATCCACAGCGTCTCTGGAACACTCATCTGCGCCCCCTGCTGGTTGTGCGGACCCCGGGCAGCCCTGGCAATCTCCAAGCCAGAAAGGTAAAGGGCGGCGCCTGACCCCGATGACTGCCAGGGAATGGGGACTAGGCCTTGTGTCCAACATCCCAAAGCGCTAAGAGGCAGAGCTGGAGGTCTGAGTGGAGCTAATCTGACGCTAGAGTAACCAGCAGATTGTAGTGCCCCCACTAAAAGCTTACTACGTGCTAGGCACAAGTTACAGCCCTGTGAAGTTGGTACCTACGTGATCTTCATTATGCAGATGGAGAAACTGAGGCCCAGAGCATTTTGCCAAAATCTCACAGCTAATATATGGTGTACCTAGGGTTTCAACCCAAACAGGTTGGCTCTGGCTGGAACTGGTTCTAATAACATGCTTCCCAGAAAGCATCAAGAGTCATTTTAATACTGCCTGAGTTCAAATCCCATTTCAGCCACTTGGGGTATGATGTCGAAGTAGTTTAAGCTCTCTGCGCCTCAGTTTTCTCATGTGCGAATTGAGCCATCGATGGTCCCTACCTCATAGGGTTCCTAGAATAGGGATTGGCACACAGTCAGTGCTACTGAAGAGTGAGCTGTGATTAGTCTTGGCATCAAGAGGCGGGGGTCACTGCAAGCCTGGCACATAGTAGACACTCTGCAGAAGTGTGTCAAAGGAATGATTTGAACCAAAGTAGGTCTTGTGAGTCAACCCGACTGCTCTGCGTGGCTCTGGTCACATGGCCCTTCTCCCGACCTCCTCCCCAGTCCCCACCTACCCGCCCACCTCTCTCTTGCCACTAGTTCCTGGAGACCACTTTGCGGGCCCTGACGGCAGGCTGGCATGTGGAGCTGGACCCTTTCACAGCCTCAACGCCCCTGGGGCCACGGGACTTTGCCAACGTGGTGGCCACACTGGACCCAGGGGCTGCCCGTCACCTCACCCTTGCTTGCCATTATGACTCGAAGCTCTTCCCATCTGGGTCGGCCCCCTTTGTGGGGGCCACGGATTCAGCTGTGCCCTGCGCCCTGCTGCTGGAGCTGGCTCAGGCCCTTGACCAGGAGCTGAGCAAAGCCAAGGATCAGGTGAGGAGCAGGGTGGGGGTGGAGGGTGGGGTCCGCTTTTCCTTGGTCTAAGCCACCACCGTCCCTTGCCCGATCTGTCTCCTGACTCCACTTCACGCACAAAGCCACACACACACAAAGGTGGATATTTCCACCTCCTGAATGTCAGATCCTGTCCTTCCTCTGCCCTAAACCCTCCCACAGCTCCTACCTCGTTCCATGCTTAAGCCAGAGTCCTTGTAGTGGCCCATGAGGTGTGCCCTGTCACCTCTCTAGTCTCACCTGCCACCCCTCACTCACTCTGCTCTAGCCACCCACCGCCTCTGTGTACTTCAAACTCACAAGATTCACATTCACCTCAGGGCATTTGCACTTGCTGTTTGCTCTGTCCAGAATGTGCTTTTCTCAGATATCTTCCTAGTTGGCTCCCATTCTTCAGGTGTCCACTCCAATGTCACCTCAGAGAGGCCTTCCCAACCACCCTAAGATAGTTCTTTGTCACTGTCCCATGGTTTGTGGTGCTTTATGTTGATGTGTCTGTCTGATGCCCAATTAGAATAAGTTCCATCTAGGCAGAGACTGGCTGCTTTTGTCTCCTGCTCAGTTCCCTGGGCCCAGAATATCACCTGGCATAAAGCAGGATGTCAATAAAAATGTGTGGAATGAATGAATAAATGAATGAATGAAAACACAAGTCTCTTCGTGCTCCCTCCCCATTCAGCTCCCTTCCATGGCTTGAACCCCAGTGTCCTAAAGCCCAAGCTTCCTGACCTTGCCAACCCCCCAGGCCTCTTCTCAAGCCTCTCTGGCCCCAGCTCTGGCCCACATCGCTTCATTGCCTGGGAACATTCTTCTCTCTGCTTCATTTGCCAGGCCAGCTCACCCTCACCCTCAGTGCAAACATCCTTTTCCAACAGACCGGAAGTCTCCCCAGGCCACGTTATCCCCCGCCCACTTCCTGTGCCTTTTCAGGTCCCTGTAGCTCTTGGAAGCATTCGTCTCAACTGCATTTCATTCATTTGTGGTCTGTCTCTTTTGCCAAAGGAGCTCGAAGGATAACCATAGTGATCAGAGCTGGTCCTTATTTAGTGACTATATGCCAGGCGCTGTTCTGGGACCTGGATTCGAATCCTGCCCTAGGAATAGAACTGTTACTAACCCCATTTCTACATGAGGACACCGGTGCTTTGAGAAGTTAGTAACTCACCTGTGACTGCTGGGCCAGGAAGTGGCTGAGCCAGGATCTGAACCCAGGTGGTCTGGCTCAGAGTCTGTATCCTTGGCCTCCTTGCTCTAGAGTGAGGAGACCTGGTTTGTCTCATTCACGTGGGCAGGAAACAGGGTGAGGAGGGTGAGGCAAGGTCTAGCACTGAGCTGGCCCTGACCACCCGCTTTCACAGGCAGCCCCGGTGACCCTACAGCTGCTCTTCTTGGATGGTGAAGAGGCTCTGAAGGAGTGGGGACCCAAGGACTCTCTCTATGGCTCCCGGCACCTGGCCAAGCTCATGGAGTCTGCACCCCACAGTCCCGGCCCCTCCAGGATCCAGGCTATTGTAAGACAAGGGCCCCACTGGGTTCTGGCAAGGGGTGGGGAGCGGGTGGTGAGGCAAGGTTGGCAGCATCCCGCCCGGCCTCTTTCCCCAGGAGCTCTTTATACTTCTCGATCTCCTGGGAGCCCCCAATCCGACTTTCTATAGTCACTTTCCTCGCACGGCCCGCTGGTTCCATCGGCTGAAGAGCATAGGTAAGCGTGAGGGTGGACGCAGGCGCCAGCCTGGAATGCGGGCGGGAGGGTCAGAGTAAGGCAGGCCCCTCGAAGGGGCCATCCAGCCTTGCCTCCACTGACCACCCTTGCCTCTCTCTAAGGCACTGACACAAAGGGCAAAACACAAGAAGATCCCATAGTATAGTGACTACAAACGGGTTGGGGGTCAGAGAGCCCTGAGTTCAAATCCTGACTGCCTTTACTAGCTGCGTAAACTTGGGCAAGTGGCTTCATCTCTCTAAGCCTCGATTTCCTATCTGTAAAGTGGACATGATGGTAATATTAGGGGTGTCTACCTACTAGACTCAGAGGGATCGAATGAGACCAGGAACATGGCACAGCTGCAGTAAGGGGTGACTAACATTCATTCTTGTTGGGGGATGACCGGATCTTTACCTTCGGACCCCCTGCCCTCCTCTGGTTTGTGAGCAGGGGAACCCTGGACCCCTGAGGCTGATCCTTGCTCTCTGATCCCCAACCTGCAGAGAAGCGGCTGCACCGTTTGAACCTGCTGCAGTCTCATCCTCAGGAAGTGATGTACTTCCAGCCCGGGGAGCCCCTGGGCTCCGTGGAAGACGACCACATCCCCTTCCTACGCCGAGGTACTTGTCGCAGGGAGGGGTGGGGGCGCAGGAGTCCAAGGGAGACACAGATGGGACGTGGCCCTGGCCCCTTCCCGGGGCGGAGGACTGGTGGCTGATTGCTTAACCTCTTCGTGCCTCTATTTCCTCATCTGTAAAATGGGGATGACAGTAGCCCCTGTCTTGTGGAGAGGACTAAATGTGCTAATATACAAAGTAAAGACCTCTTTCGGACCAGTGTCCGGCACACGAGCATTGAATACTGTGAGCTATCACTGTTTCTAGCTCTTGCCTTTCAAGGCCCTGGCGGCCTAGCAAAATCACTTGAGGAGCTTCAAAAAATGCCCGGTCACCTTTCAGGCCCACCAAAGTGTTGTCTCGGGTCTCTGCGTCATTTTCACAAAACTCCCAGGTGACTCCGATGCATAGCCAGAGCTGAAGACACCTGGTACAAGGGTTCAGAGCATAGGTTTTAGAACTGGACAGGTCTGGGTTCTAGGATCTGCAGCTCACCACTGGTAGACCTAAGGCAAATTACTTAGCCTCTCTGGTCCCGTTTCTTCTGGAAAACGAAGAGAGATATACATACAAAACATGTCTACGCGTACATTCATAATCACAGGCTTGGGAGGGTCAGATGAGATTAGGTATATGAAATGCCCGCTTACACAGTGCTTGCCATATAGTGTTAAAAACTGCTTTTAAATTTTTTACCCCGTAATTTACTCATTCAACAAATATGCATTCCATACGACGCCTTCTTTATTGATTCGCTCAGTGAATACTTCCCAAGGCAGGTGCTGAATGAGATGTCAGGGATATAGTGATGGGCCATAACCTGCCCGCCTCCTGTCTAGTGGGGGCACTGATATTTACCAAATCTGGACAAACGCAGAGGGAGGTGCGCTGGGGACGAGAACCCAATGCAGTGCAGAGGTCAGGGACACAGATTGCCGAGACGAGACAGGTGGCCTGGGTGCAAATTCAGACTGCGCTGTTTACTAGAGGCAGTAAACTAGTGCCTCAGTGTCCACATCCGTAAAATGGGGGTAATTACGGTACCCACCTGAAAGAATTATCGTAAGGATAAAACGGGGTGTGTCTGTGTGTGATGTATGGCCTTAGCCTGGGGCCTGGAATGGAATCAGTACTATAGACATCCTGTCAGTAAAGAGGAAGAGAGCCTAACAGCATACCTGGTGAGGAGGGTCAAAGACATCTTTCCCTTCTTCTGATTTTTCCATAATCCATTAAGTTTTGAGTTTCTAATTCGTGTTACGAAAGCAATAGATATATCAGATACATTTTTTATTTTTATTTATTTGTTTATTTACTTTAGGTGAGGCAACCCTTGGCTGACCTCACGGATTGCAAAGACCTTGTCAGTTTACGATCCCTTATTTTTTAAGCCTACAGCACCTGGTCTTCCTAGGTGGTCTCCCTTCCAAGTACTAACCGGGCCCGACCCTGCTTAGCTTCTGAGATCACACGGGATCGGGCTTGTTCAGGGTGGCGTGGCTGTAGACTCTGGATATGTTCTTTAAACTAACATATACCCTCATCCATTTAAAATCATCGTTCAGAGTTCTTCAAGTGCCAGAACGGAGTGGGTTCCGGGGGTTGGGGCGGGCCGGGCCGGGGCTCCTGGTGTAGCTGCGGCTCTGACCGCGTCTGCCCTGTCCCGCAGGAGTCCCGGTGCTCCACCTCATCTCTACGCCCTTCCCTTCCGTCTGGCACACACCCGAGGACTCCGAAGCCAACCTGCACCCACCCACGGTGCACAACCTCAGCCGCATCCTCATCGTGTTCCTGGCTGAATACCTGGGGCTCTAGCCTGCCTGGCTGACTCTGAAGGAGAAGCACCCAGCGGGGGATGTGCCAAGGGCACCTGGAGCCAGCGGAGATGGGGCCGGGCCCGCCTTGCGTGTGCCGGCTTGTCCTTTTTTAATACCTTTGGCTCATCTCGTGCTATGACTGGAAAACCCTCTTTCCTTTCGCTCTCTCAAGCCACCACTCTTCAAAGACGTGGAAGAGAACACTGTGGGGTGAGAGCCAAAGGAATAAGAGCTCGGCCCCTGCTCTGGGGTAAACACTTGGGATGCAAGTTTGCAGGGGCCGAATGCTGTTCTCGGTTTTAGTCAGCAAACCACGGACTGGCAGATGGACCGGCAACACCGCCCGACCAAATGAATTCTCTATGGCTTACATTTTTGGGTCAGTTCATTTTCCATAATGGCAGCTTTGCTACTGCACCAGTCCAAGCCATGTGAGGCCCACAGAGGATATGCTCATAAACAAGAACAAAGGAGATGGAAGCCAGTACTTGGCAACTCCATATTCTGCATGGTCCTGTGGGCAATAAACCAGTGTTTCTGCAAAATACTTTCCACAGAACTAGCCTAATAGGTATTGCATGAAAAAAAGGACCAAAGAAACAGGGTGAGACATTAGATGAGTTTCTTCATTGCATGTGAACTGTGAAGGGTAAGACAGAATTCAGTGTTTTCCTAAAGTATTTCACCACGGAACCCCTTTATTAGACAGCACCTCACAGAACTAGGGTACTTCAGAATATACTTTGGGAAACACTGGGTTTTGATCGTTTGCATACATTTGTGGACTACGACAGACCTAGAATCACTGCAGATTAGTTCTAGCAAACCACCCTGTCCTTTTAGCTGTGGGTACAGGAGTGTGAGATGGTGGGCGTAACTGCAGCTCTAGTGGTGACCTGATTTTCGCTCAAGTGGGGTGCTTATTAAAAAGTGCAGACTCCTAGGTTTCACCCAGACCTAATGAATCAGAACTCCAGGCAGAGGCTGGGACTCCGTAATGAGCACCTGAGAAGTCCCATGATCAGCAACGTCTGGGACATGCTGTCCTTGAGGATAGCTCGGTGCGTTCCCAGCTGCTTAGCAAACCTACTCCAAAGCAAGCTGTAACATGGAGGGCACCTAGGGAGTCCTGTGCCTGCTGGCTTCGTGACTCATAGGTGGCGGGGATGTCAGATGAGGATGGAGGGTTATTAAGTAGTAAAGTGAGCATCGGCCTTCCGAGCCAACTCAAAGCCGGAGAAGACTCAAGAACTCATGGACTGAAACTCAGGATATTTAATGAGAGAAGATAGATTCTTCGACAGCAGCTGGCATTTCCTGGGCACCTACTACGTGCCAGGTACCATGAGCAATTTACACATTATCAACGCAGTCTCCCCTAAATCCTCAGGTAGGTATAAATTTTGGTTCTCGTTTCACAGATGAGAGGGCCAGGTGTGAGATTTATGAATCAGTGGTTTACAGAGCCGATTCTCACACGTGGCTGTGCTCCTAACCTCATGCCCCACCTCCCTTCCAAAACTCACCTGTGCTGGACCAAGAATTTGTTGACAAAAAGCAGCTCCTCCCGAGGCTCTGAATTAGCTGCAATTCAAAGAATGGGGTTGGGGAGGGGACCATGGTGGCCTTAGAGGTGGAACTGGCAAAGTCCAGGGTTCAGAAAGGGAAAGTGATTGACATGTCAACAGGGTGGCAAGGTCTCAAACACGGGGAGCCTCCTGTCTGTTCATTTTTGTGTGGCAGGCACGCTAGCAAACACTTAAAAGTGTACCACGTCCCTTCAGCCTTGCAGCCACCCAAAAGTAATTGAGGTGTTAGCAGAAGCAGTGTCTGGCTACATCCCGGCCTCCATGCCTCGTTGCAAGGTGTCCTGGTTGAGTGCACAACACGCACATTTTCTGCGTGCATCCAGGGTCAGGAGTGTAAGCCCCATTTTACAGATGAGGTTTGGAAAGGTGTTCTCCCCAGCTCCCATCCATCTCCTAATCTTGGGGTTCCCCAGCCTCACACGATGAAGGGTCCACCAGGTGTTTTCGATGAGCACTCTAGATGTGACATCTCATGTGTCAATCTTTTTAGCAACCGTCAGTATTCTCATTTTTCAGATTAAGGAACAGCTTCAGAGAAATCCGCTGAGGGTCACGTAGCCAGACACTGTCACTGCAGTGTGTCCAAGTGTATGTTTCTTTGTATTTATCCTGCTTAGGACTCATTGGGCTTATTGATCTTTTATCAGCCTGGAATTTGGAACCATCGTCTTTAAATTCTTTACACTATTCTCTTTTGAGTCTAGAACGCCAATTAAATATTAAACTTTCTCACTCTATCCTCTATAACCTTTCATATCTTCTTTCGTCTCTGCTACTTTTCGGACTTATCTCTGGTTCAATAAATCTTTCTTCAGTTGTGTCTAATTTGTTGTTTAGCCCAGCCACTGAGTTATTACTCTTGATTATATGTTTGTGGGTTTTTCTCTTTCATATATGCTTAGGCAATTATTTAGTTCTGGGTTCCCGATATTTAGCTCTATTTCTAGGCTTTAATGTATTCTAATTTGTGACTGACAGTCTCACCATCTGAAGCCTTCGTGGGTCTGTTTTTGCTCTGTCGTTTCTTGCTCATGCTGATTTACTTCCAGGCATGTCTGGGTGTCTATATACTACTCTGTCCGAAAATCATTTCTGGGATCCTAGATGACAGTTCTTTGCACCAGAGGGTTTATGTTTGTTTCAGCCATAAATCTCAGCTAGAAGTACCGTGGACACACAAGTGATGTACACCTGGGCTGCAAACCAGCCAAAGGCCAGTCTGTGACCATAAATTCTCAAATCTGCTTTTACCCTTTCCCTTGGTCTAGTGTTCCCCTCTCAGCGTTTAGAACATCTCTGCAGTCTTCTGGGCCATCCTTACCTCGGTGGGATCCCAGCTATTAGATTCTCCGTCTTGGGCAGGCTTTGGCCTTGACTCCTGCCTGCTTGTCCCAATAAGACTACAAATAGGAAACCCAAGTTTGTCCGTATCAGCAAATGCCTTCAGAGCAGAAATGGCTTCAGGGTCCCATGTACCTTTCCCTTAACTTTTTGGCTTAGTGCGTCTTTAACTATTTTATTGGCTATTTGATGCTTTTAAGATTCCTTCCTGTTCTCAGCAGGAGAGTCCAAATAATCTGGCCCTCCCTCTACGGGAAACTGAAGTCCCACAAAATCCAGCCAAGGGTCAAACCCAGATCTCTTTGATTCTAAAATGTCAGCATTGAATAACTACTACGATATATTTTAGTTTCTCTGGAAACTTTGATTCCCTGATAAGGATATCACAGACTGTTTGCTGATTCTCAATATCCATTTTTCCCTCTTCTTTTATACTTGAATTTTTATATGTCTTAATTCCCCCCTTTTTATTTAGTAAATAATTAAGTGAATATTTTAAAGCTTTCGTTATAGGAATTTTAACAAGAGTTTTTTGTTGGGCATAATCACACAGCTAAAAGACCACGTTTGCCAGTCTCCTCTGCAGCCCTTCCATATGGCTAAGTTCTGACCAGTGAGAAGTATACAGAAGTACAGTAAGTCCTTAACACAGTCGATAGCTAAGGTTCTGCAATGTTAAGCGAGATAACGTATAAGAAAAAGTTTTACCATAGGCTAATTGATATAAACAAGAGTTAACTTCCTACAGCATCTCATCATTATGATGAAGTGATGTTGAGCAAAATGATGCTGAGGACCTGCCTGCTGTATGGTGCAGTGCACCTGGAAGGAAGGGGGCTTCTCTTCCTGCAACATGGTGATGACTGGCATTCTCGCAGCCATCTTGGACCATGAGGATGAGAGCCGCAGATGAAGAATGATGGAATAGTGAGCTAGAAAGAGCCTGGGTCCCTGATGACATCAGGGCCTGTCCAACACTGGATTTCTACAGAAATAAAAACTATCTTGCTTAAACTACTACTATTTTGAGATTTCTGAGTCCAGACTGACATAGATCAAGAGTCGGAAATCTCATGCTAAGGGATGTGGCTAAGGATCCTTTTCTTTCAACTTTTTCCATTTCACCAGGCGTGGGGCCCACGTCTCCCTTCTTTCCCAAACACCCTCCCTGAACAACACACAAACCAGTCTGGGGCCAGCCTTATAAATATGGATTTTATAGAAAGGACCAATTCAAAACTGGTCAGATGCCACACGCCAGAAGCTTCCAGAACCACAAGGATGAAAAAACAACAAAAAACCCCACCTAAACAGAATAAACAGAAACACCCCCACCCAAATTGCCTGAAAATCAAGGTCGCAGTTGACCAAAGGATTCTAAAGGAACACATGTGGCTGAGGGTGGAGACCCCAGTGCCTGAACAAGTACCCAGAGCGGAAGGAAAAACAACCCAGAAGTTCAAACCCACAGTCCCTGCCCACCGGCCCCCCACGCTGTCAAGAGCGAGGCAAAGGGCTTCACAGCTTTTTTGGGGGGGAGGGGGAGGAGTGATAAAATAGCTTAAATAATGGGAGGAGGGAAATTTTTATCCTTCAACTTGTTTCTTTCTCTTCCCCTTTGGGGGAAGTGGAGAGACTGGTAGCTTGAGGTTCAGGAGAAAGAGTGATTTTTATTGTCTTAATGGGGAAAACATCTAGCTATGGCAGGCGGGCTGCCACGAAACATGCCCAGTTTGTTCTGCGATCGGATGGCCCCCGATTCCTAGACAGAAGGTAAGCCCTGGTGTGGCAGGTTTGGAGAGGTACCAGCCTTCGGTGCTGCAGCCTCTTGGTAGGACATGGCTCCAGAGACAGAGAGCTGGGGGGAGGAGCAGAAGGGGGCCAGGATGGGGAAACCCTTAAGTAGTACCAAAATTAGCTGCCGTCTGCTCCCTGCTGGCAGGTTCCTGGGGTGTAGTGGCAGGGAGGGTGCTGGGGCTGAGTGGAGAAGAAAGTTGAGATGCTGATAAAAAAACACCCTCCTTGAGGGTCCCCGGCCCTGGGTCGGAAGAATAGAAAATAGGGATCAATCGGAGTGCTTTCTTGGGTCGTCCCCTGGAACCCCACCTCAGTTCTGGAGGGGGATCGATGCTGCCTGGACTAGGGGTGCAGGCTGGCGACCCAGTCCTGGCCCTCGGCTCCCAGGGGGAGGGGTGGGGGTGGGCAGGGCGGGCTCTCCCCCCACCCGCCCCCGGCTTCACCTCCCCT
>NW_006436281.1:1555324-1560733 GCF_000325575.1 Pteropus alecto
CACCCAGTTGTTGTCGTGCAGCCCCAGGCGGCAGCCGGGCGTCTCGCGGTCGGCTCGGCGGCAGCACATCCAGTAAGAACGTCCGTAAGGCAGGTCGTGGTGGTAGGGCTTGGGATGCCAGCGGCAGAGCGACACGTCGCCCTTCTCGTATCTCTTGCGGCACTGCTTGCAAGGGTCATCACGGTAGAGTGGGTCGCGGCTCCAACGCGAGTCTGTGGCCCGCACACCGAACGCCTCGATGATGCCCTTGAAGTGGTGGCAGGTGCACTTGAGGGCTGCCAGGGCCCGCGTGGGCAGGAAGCTGAAGATCTTGACCAGCACGTGCTCGGGCAGCAGCAGCATGTACTGTCGTGGCTCCAGCAGCCTCTGGATCTTGAAGCGTATCTCCAGGAAGTCGTGCGACACGTGCCGGTACAGGCGACACAGAGAGGTGTCCGCCGTGCCCTCTGCGTCATCCGGGCCGGGCGCGGTGGCCGGTGAGTCGGCCGGGGGTGGCTCGGGGGGCCCGTCCGGCCCACGGGACTGGAGGAAGAAGAGCTGGCCGGGTGGGGGAGGCTCCTCGGGGCTGACCGTCAGGCACACCGTCTCCTCCTTCACGTTCTTGGTGCCATCCTTGCCAAAAAAGATGCACTCGTCCACCACACCCGTCACCACCACGTCCACGTGGAAGCCAGATGCTCCGCAGTCCCGGGCAGGGGGTGGGGGCGGGGCCGGGGGCGTGTCCTCGGGCCTGGCAGGGGCTGGGGTCTCGCCCTCGCTGGCTTCGTCCGCCCTGGCCAGAAGGAACTCCACGTTGCTGGGGAGGGCGTCCCGAGAGGGGCTGATGAGCTGGTACAGGTCGCAGGTGATCTTGTCCTTGGCTCGGGTCCCGGGCCCCGGGCTGCCAGGGTAGGCACAGCCGGGCCGGCCCCCACTCCCGTTGGGCAAGCTGCCATCCGGTGCCCGGGGCTCTCGGCCATTGGAGATACGGAAGGCGATGCGCACCTCCCCGGGGCCTGGCCCAGGCCGCTCCTCCTTGCGGAGACCCTTGGCCGGAGGGTTGTCCCGCTGGGCCTCGAAGTGGGCCACCGCCTCAGCTACACGGCTGCAGTCCCCTCCGCCAGACCGCCGTTCCGACCCCAGGCCCTTGGCAGGCCCACCCTGCTCTGCCGACACGAAGACCACGGGCGCCGGGGCGCCGGGGCGCGGGTAGTTCTGCAGCGCCAGCGCGGCCCGCTGTTCCACCAAGGCCACCATCTCGGCCACAGAGAGCAGGTCCACATCCTCACCGGCTGAGGCTGGGGTCCCCTCAGAAGCTGGGGGCCCCTCTCGGCCCCCTGGGTCGGGCGGAGCTTTAGTAGGCTCAAGACAGCGCCTCCTCCGCTTGGCCTTGGAGCTGTCACTACCCCAGTGCCCCTTGACCTTCATGGAGCTGGCCCGGCTGCCGCCACCACACTGGTGGGCCACAAAGAAGGCCACCTTCTCCTTTGTATTCCCGGGCTTGATAACATACCACGTGTCCAGCAGGACTCGACCCTCGTCACCAGCAGCTGCGGCTGAGAGGAGCGGGGCGGGCTGGGGGGCAGGGGCCTCCGTGGCCAAGGCGGGTGGCGTGTTCTCTGAATGCGCAGGCCCGTGGTCCGGCTCGGCCCCACCGCCTGGCTCGGGGCAGGCCGGCGGCTTGAGGGCTGCAGAAGGCGGGCGTGGCTGATTCTGTGAGTAGGTACCAAAGGGACGGGGGCACCACAGCTGGAAGGGCAGGAGACTGCCGCGGTCCATTCTGGGGAACGGTGGCAGACAGGCAGGGGCTCACTGCATCTTAGGATCTGGATGGTGGTAAGGGACTCCACAGGCCACCTGGAGACAGAGAAGAGTAGGTTGGGGAGCTGGGGGAGCCTGCCCTCTACACCACCCTGACCTCAACCTCTCCTGATGGGACGGACTAAGTTAGATCACCAAGAACTCCATTCCTGCCCCACTGCACAGGTGAGCAAATGGCAGGTTGCAGAGGGGACGGGACCTACACTTTTAACGCCTAGAGCCTGATCGGAGCTGGCAGCTTGCCCTAGCCCTAGAGATCACACTTCACTGCCTGACCGCCTTCACTCCCGGTCCAGAGGCCTCCTGATGCCATAACCCTTAAACTTCAGTGAGAATACCAACTGACAGCTCCTCCTTTTTCTATTTGCTCCCCCCGTAGCCAGTTCTTGAAAAGACAAGAATTCCCAGCCCTGCCCACAGCTATGGCTGCTTGAGCCCACAGAGGAAGGAACGAGGTGGGCTGGGTGGGGGAAGAAAAAAATCTGAGGTCGAGCCAGACAGGCCCTTAAGAAATCAGCTCTTCACTTTGTTTGGGTCATGGGACTCTTTGAGAACTTCTTGATGCTGTGTTATCTTCCTCCAGAAAAATGCAGGTAATTCCAGACTGTGCAGGTAATTCCCTTAAGCAGAGCCACAGATCCCCAGAATAAGAAGCCCTCCCCCGCAAGCTGCATACAAGTAAACTGAGGCTCAGAGTGGGAAAGGGTTACGTCGTGCAAACCCAGGCCCTCAAACTTGATTTCTGGACTTTTCAATTCAGAACTTTCTTAATAACAACCATTCTATTTGGCAACGACAACCTGTGCATGAGCTGATCTGGGGGCAATTCTGTTGAGTCCAACACGACCACTTTCCACTGCAGGACACATCCCTCAAGTCTCAATCCTTCCCTCACCCTTCCCCCTCTAGACACCTGGAAACCGAAATCCCCTCCAAGTCTCAAACCTTCTCCATGCCTATAAACCAGGCAGGCAAACTATGGCCCATAGGCCAAATGTGGCCCACTGCCTGACTCTGCAAATAAAGTTTTATTGAAACATGCTCATTTGTTTATTGCTGCTTTCATGCTGCTACAGCAGAGTTGAGTGGTTGCAATAGAGAACATGTGACCTTGCACAGCCCTGTATGGAAAAAGTTTGCTAATCTCTGCATTATAGATTCTCTAAATACAGGCAATTCCCACAGACACCGCTAAAACCCATCACTTCATGGTCCTGTAGACACTATTCAAAATCCAGACAGCCTCCAAACACCTAGAGATAACAGTCACAAAGGGAGTCCTAATCCTAAAAATTCTTACCCCATAATCCCTAATCCCACCTACCCTTCAAACACTTACAGCCCCTGCTGAAATTCTAGTTCTTTGCTTAAAACAAACAAAAAAAAGAAACAAAAAGAAACCCACCACCATATGGCCCCTAAAACTAATAGATGGCTAAGTTTACCAATCACCAATGCATCTAAATGTCCAGGAACAGATGCTAACACAGCAAAGACCATTTTCTGTAGATGCCATCCCTCTATGACTTGACTGTCCCCTGGAATCCCCCAATCAGTTTCTACCCTTATCTCCAGAATATCAATGCCCCCCAAAGTATCAACCCTTCCAAATTTTACTTTAAACCTCCAAACCTATAAATATCTCCTCTGGTCTACAGCCATGCCACCCTTAAGCCCAATCCCATCTGATCTCGGACGCTAAGCAGGGTCGAGCCTGGTTAGTACTTGGATGGGAGACCACCTAGGAAGACCAGGTGCTGTAGGCAGAAAAAATAAAAATAAGGGATTGTAAGCTGACAAGGTCCTTGCAATCTGTGAGGTCAACCAAGGGTTGCCTCGCCAAATACATACATACATACGTACATACATACATACATACATACATACATACATATCCCCTCTGGCACAGAAGGCTCCAATTTCAAAGAACCCCTCACAAACCCACACCTACCAAGAACTCCTACATAGCAATTTCCCAACCTCACAGATGCCCCCAAAGACTAGTTTCCTGAAATCCTATGCTCACCTCAAACTCTTCCTAAACCCTTGACATGTATCCCCTAATTCCACAGAAGTTCGCCCCAACCGCAAAAGAACTCACTAAAACATAAAAAGCTCCTTAATACGTAAGGCTAATCCCAAACCATACATTTTTCAAAGCCATAAGAGCCCCCCAAATACTCCCAAAGAAACCCTACAAATGTTATAATAGCAGACACGCGCTTATTGTAGGCGCATTGCAGCTAATTAGGTACTGTTCAAAAATTCCTGCTAATCTTCCCAGTCCCTAGGAAGCAGGCAGTGTATTTAGTCACTGTGTCTGGATGAGGCACAGAGAGGCTGGAGTCAGAGGTAAAAGTCGGGACAGGCGAAAGCCCAGGCATTCTGGTAGTCAGTCCTGGATCCTTCACTTTGCTTCTAAGTCTCTCTTTGAGCTCCCAAGTCATATACCCACCAAACATCCCAAACCTTAAAGGAGACCCCTACAATACAACCAAACCCACCACATTACAAGAGAACCCAAACTCAAAACCCAAGCCACCCTCTAAGCTCAAGGGAACCCCAAGTATATCGCACACCCATGCAAACACTTCCCAAGTCCCAAAATATCGCTTCGATGCAAATTAACCTCTCAAATATTGTAACCGCCCCCCGGAATCCGCCAACCCCCACTGACGACCCTTGAAACCTAGACACGCCCCCAAAGGGCCCTCACCCGCGAGCCCCGCCCCCTGCAACGGGGAGCAGACGGAGGCCCACACGCATGCGCAGGAGACGGAAGCCGGCCCGCCCCCTCGCTCTTAGTTTCCCTCCGCCTCTTTGTTGACAGACTCGCGCGTGACGCCCCCAGCCAATGAGCGGCTGCCGTTCGAGGCCGTGCCCATATAAGGAAGGCCTTGGCGAAAGGGCCCAACTTCGAAAGAGGGAGGAGTAGGCGAGAGGTGACGAAGGAGGTGTGCAAACAGCCGTCCTGTGTAAGAGAGCGTGGAGCAATTCCCAACTTCCTGCTAAACGGAGGAACAGAGCCGGGACAGAGGCCACCGCATTCGAGGAGAGGTTTATTACACGACGTTCCCTCTAAACTGGAGCCCTGATGGACGGTTGGCGATTTAAAGAGCCAAGCAGCTCCAGGATAGAGACTCTGGGAAGGAAAGAAGCGAGCAGGAAGATCTGAGCGTGCCCAGCTTTGGTTGGGAACCCTGGGGCCCGAGATTTCCTGCGGGAGAAACGGGGCAGCGAGATCACCTCACCCTGAAAACCAAATGGCAGAACCTGCGACGGCTCCCGCGGCACTGAGTCTAAGTCTCTGGGCTTGGCATTCAAGGCTGACGCCATGGTGTCAAACGGACATCTCTCTCAGTTCAGTCTCTGCAGCCAGCCGCCCCAAATCTGACTCAGCCTTAATACAAGAAAAGATAATATCTAGTATATAATTTAATTAAATAAAATATTTAAAATTAACTTCTCTTTCCTTTGACTTTTAAAATGTGACTACCAGAAGATTTTAAATTACACATACGCCACTCACTATATTTCTGCTGAACAGCCCTGGTCTAGATCCTTTCAATGCCAGGCTAATTCGGGAGACACCAAACCCAAAGGTGGCCT
>NW_006436281.1:1560772-1579236 GCF_000325575.1 Pteropus alecto
TGCTTCCAACCACCCCGCACATCACAGCCAGAAGGATCTTCTTAAAGCATAAACCTGACCCTGTCCAAAACCTGCCATGACCCCCCAGTGCCCTTGGGGAAAAGCCCAGGTACCTCACCGGTTTGGCTTCATCCCTCCCTCTTCACTCCACACCCCCAGTGCACCCAGGTGGGCACCTGATCTGGCATAGAGAGTAGTTAGACTACTAGGCCCGTCTGATCCTCAGTAGGAGCTATTATCATCTCCATTGTATGGATGAAGAAAATGAAGCAGGAGAGGTTGCCTAACCAGCCCAAGGTCACACACAGCCTGTGTGACTTAGAGCAGGGATGCGAACCCTGGGAATCTGATCCCAGATCACTGAGCTCTATTGTTTCACTACATATTCTGAGGTCTCTGCTCAGCCATGCCCTCCTCCAAGAAGCTAAGCCACCAAACTGGGTCAGGCTCCACCTCTGGGCTCCCACCCTGAACTCCTTGCTTTCTATTCCTCGGAGCCACCTAGCTCTTCCCTTCCATGTTCTTTGCATTTGCTGTTCCCCTTAACTAAAATGTCCCCCCACCACCCCAATCTCCACATGGTTCGACTCTTTGTTTTATTCTGGTCTTTGCTCAAATATAACTTTAAAGGGGAGGCTTTCCCTGAGCCCTCTTCCTGGAAGCCACTCACCTGGAACAGTTCCCTTGTCCCAGCCCTGCCCACTCTGAGTCATCAGTGTCTAAGGATGGATCTGTCTCCTCTACTGGATCATAAACCCCCCAGGGGAGAGAGGAAGGGCCAGAACTTTCATGGTCATCATGGTGTCCCCATTAGCACTGCCCAGCATGGGACTGGATATATCAAATCTCTCTTCCCCGAGGCTCCAGGTCCTAAACTTCATGAGGCCTTGGCAGTGTAAACTCTATTTCACACCCAGGTTCTGTCTGTGTCCTAGCCAGCGGGGTCACTGGGGCAGAATCTTCTAACTCCTCACACGCTGAGCCCAGAAAGAGGTTCTACATTAGGTCGGCTTTCAGAGAATGCTCCATGAAGATCCACTTATTGTAAAACATCACAACGCAGATAGACTGCAAGTAAAAAGATGAAAAAAAAAAAAACAAAACACAACTGACCAGGCAAATATGAACCAAGAGACAAGTTGAGTGATATTGCCACTTAAAAAAAAACAAAAAACAAAAAAACAAAAAACCCAAAACAAAACAAAACTGACCAGGCAAATATGAACCAAGAGACAAGCTGAGTGATATTGCCACTTAAAAAAAACAAAAAACAAAAAAACAAAAAACCGGCAAAAGCAAAAGGTATTATTAGGGACAAAGAGAGTGACAAAACAAACTGACCCATTAAACAAAAAAGTTCTCAACAAGTGTCCTAATACTATGGCCTCAAAATATGTACAGCAAGAAAACAAGATGACAAAGAGAGTTGGGCACATTCACAACTGTAACGGGAAACCTTAACATCTCTCTCCATAGAGATCGGTTGAAATGATAAAATTAGTAAGGACCCGAACTACATAATCAATACCCTTGATGGAATGCCCTCAACAATTAGAGAATCCACATTTCACATCCCTAGTCTGACATTCAGAGGTCCTCATGCACGCTGGCCCTGGGTTGGGCGCTGGGGACACAGAGATGACACTGAGCTCACCAGGAAGAGCTCATGGGAAAGGGGGCAGACATCCAAATAAACAGTCATGACCAACATGCATATATTAGAGAGAAAATGATCACAAGAGCAGTTAACACTTGAGCACTCACTGTGAGCCAGGCTTTGCTCTAAGTGCTCTATACATATTAACTCGTTCAATTCTCACATCTCACTATTTTTAATCTGATGTCAAAGATTAGGAAATAGAGATATAAAACGGCTAAGTAATTGGCTTTGAACGCAGCTTGAGGCAGAGCTTTGAATCACACGAGCTTGGCTGCCTGCAGAGCACAAGTGCATGATCCACTAGCAGCCTCATTCACTGAGTATACCGAGCTCTTTGCAAGGACATCTTGTTCAGTCCTCAAGGCATTCGCGCTCTCTGTTCCCTCTGCCCAGAATGCTCTTCCCAGGTACCCACAGTCTTGCCCCCTCACTTCCTCTGGGTTTTGCTCAGAAATCAACTGCACGAGACCTTCCTTGATCTCAAACTGCAGCCCCACCACAGGCAGACACACCGTTCCCTCTCCTTCTCGATTATTTTTCTCCTTAGCACACATTACCTTCGAATATACTGTAAACTTTGTTTATAAAGTTTATTGTCAGTCTCCCTTCACTAAAACGAAAGCTCCTCCAAGGCTGGTATTTTTGTCTAGTTTCGTCAGTGGTGTATCCCCAGATTTTAGAACAGCACCGAGCACTTGGCCACCCTACGGGTGGTCCCGGGGCAGCAGCCCCTGGGAGTGTGTTAGAAAGGCGCTCTCAGGCTCCAGCCCACACCTGCTGAATCAGAACGTGATCTTCAGCAAGGTCTCCAGGGCAACTGCAGGCACATTTAAGTTTGAGAAGCAATGCCTTAGCACACGGTAGGTGTGCAACGCATATTTGTTTGACTGAATAAATGCCTCATAAAGCCATGCTTTCTGCCTTTAGCACATTTGATACTGGGGACCTGTTAGAAAAAGCCGACTGATTTCAGCCAAGTCCACCTGGGGAAATCCTGCTCCCAGGACCGAAGCAGCATGCCACCTCTTCCAGGAGCTGTCCTGGTGGCCTCCTGAGGCCTCTTCTTGCAGCACTTGTCACCTGTCATTGCTGAATGACAATGACCTGGGTAAAGGCTTCTCATCCCTCAACCTGTGGTTTCTGGAAGGCTGGGACCCCTCCTCCTCCAAAGCGCAGCTGCTCCAGCCTCCACACCTGGCTAACTGGGCTAGTTTAGCTCTCCCCGCTCCATCCTAGCCCGCGGGAGCTTTCCAATCACGAATGAGACCCTCCCACTCTCCTGCTTAAAACCCTTCCAAGAAGTGCAAGTTTGCAAAAAAACAAAGACACGTCCATGAACCCTTTCTCAGAAAGCAACTAGAAGATTTGCTTCTATAAAATGAAGGAGTAAACCAAGAAAAAGGCAGGGATCAGATCAGGGAAATAAGATCTAGCTCAGAAGGGAGGCAAAAGGCATCCCCAGGTGAAGGTAAACAAAGTGCTAGGACAGCTGTGTGGCAGGTCTAGGGCGAACCTGTCTCCATAAAGGCACAAAGACCAGAGAAAGGTTGACAATTAACAAGATAAGCGTACAACTTAAGCCGTCTGAAACATCAACAACAACAAACCAAAGAAAGAAGGAAGGAAATGACAAAAAAAAAAAACCAGACGTCCGATCCCCTATGCTGACTCAGGTAACACACCTCCCCCCACCTTGGGGCGCCTCCATCCCAGGGTTGAGGCTGTCTGGGTCATGTCCAGGACAGGGCTGGGCACAGAGCAGGTGCTCAGGGAAGACGCTTGCCCACAGTCACAAAGGAATTGGTAGCAGGACACCAAGGCCCTATTCCTGGTCCTGCTCCTTCTGTTCCACATCGCCCACCCTGCCACCATATGTCCACGATCCTCACCCATCCGTCCCCTTTTCTCGGCTTTTTGGCCTCAGGGTCTGCTGGTCTTTCTCCCTGGCAAATTTTTCTGACTAAAAGCTCCGTAATGGGAGGAATCATCTAAATCCAACTTGTCGGGATCTAGAGATCCAAGATGCAGATGGAATCTAGGCAGGGCCTGCCAGCACCCCAGCTCGCCCACTTCTGGGGGTGTGACCTCAGGCAGTGTGCTCACCCTCCACGTTTCAGTTTCCCCCACTGTAAAATGCAGGTAACAGCATCCACCCACAGGCTGGTTGAACAGTCACTGAGATACAACCCAGGAGAGCGCTCAGTGCCAACTAGGCACTGAAGAAAGGCTCACTATTCAGATGCTGGGATTATTAAGAAAAAGTGAGGCTACTTAAGAGTTTGGAAATCACAGACCGGGCCAAAGCCTTCTTCCCTCTTTATTTCACGTACTGAAATTAAATTGATCCTAGTCCCTTACAATAGCCAAATTATGGCCACTCCTTTGTTACGGTTCGGTATTGGGTCTCACTTATTAATTGAACAGATATTTATAGAGTAGCTACTCTGTGCAAGGCACTGTTCCAAGCACTGGGGATATGCAGGGCAAAGAAGAAAGAAATCCTTGTCCTCATGGGGCTGATATCCTAATGGGGGAGAGGGACAATACATATCTAGTAAGTTTCAAGGTGGTGAGTGCTATGGGAAACGAACAGCAAGTAAGAGGGATCAGGAGCACATGGAGGGAGAGGTTATGATCTGAATGATGGGGTCAGGATGACATCACAGAGCAGGTGACGGGCCAAGCCTTTTATAGAAAACCTGTGCTTTTAGGAATAATACGGCTTTACCACAACTGCTAGAAATAACACCATTAAAAATGGTAAAAATATCATCTCGTCTGAGTAAGCTTCAGACAAGCAGAGGTTGAAAATACATTTGAGATTTTAAGAAAAGGCAAAATGACTTGGAAAGCAGACATATTTTCTAAGACAAATAAATAAAAGGGGAAAAAAAGCGTCACATCACCCCGGGGTGCTCCGATGTGACATACGGGTACAAGGATGAGTGAGAGGTTGACAACTTTTCCCCAAACCAATATGATTTCAGATAAAAGCTAGTGAAAAATGGTTAAAAAGCCATGAAAATGATGACGCGCAGGCAAAGCTGGCATGAGGGGCTGAAAATGAATCAGTGAGAGAAAAACCCCCAAACTGAAAATGAGCACAAACACTACCAGCATTGGGACAACAGTGAGTTCTCCAAGGGCAGGATGTCAGCCTGCAGCTGGTACAGGCACTGGCGCACAGTAGGTGCTCTACGGACACTGTGGACTACTCAAGGAATAAACCCGCATTTTCCAGAAGAGGAAACTGAGGTCCAAAAGGGTTAAGTGATCCGCCCAAAGTCACACACTGGTAGGTGACTGAGCCAGGATTCAAATCTGGGTATTCTGGTTCTAGAGCACACGGCTCAATAAATTTTGCTTGAAATCAAAATCACTAAAAGAATTTGCACTTATCGAGGGCTTTATAAGCACTGGGGATTTTATATATGTTACCTCATCAACTCCTTACGAGAGCCTTATTGGTTGGAACGTGGCCCCATTTTACATGAGAAAACTGAGGCCGGGAGTGGGAATGCAACTTGGCCAAGGACACAGCGGCAGAGGTGGGGGTTCGAACCTGGGCCTGACGCCAGTGCTTTCCTATCAGAGTCAGAGAACTTTTGTGATACTCAGGAAGCCGCACAACAAATGAATCAAGATGAATTACAAAGTTGCGCATCTGCCCAGCAAGGCCCTACTGACCAAAAGGCCGCCCTTGGGAAAGTCGGGGGAGAAACGACAAGTAGTTGTTAGAAATATTTCCTATTCACTGGAATACCTGGAGTTAGGCCAGGCTGGGCATTGGCAAGTGAATTATTTATATTTAGCTGGGGATGGGAATGGGAATGGGGACAGATTGAGTTTCTGAGCACCCCCTTGGAGAGCCATCCGTGCACTTGGGAGCCCAGGGGTTAGAAGCTGGGGAACTAGAAGAGTCGGGATAAGTAGAGCGACCTGGGAGCGAAAGGAATGGAGGCCACCTGGCTGATGTCTCACTCACCTCCCTCGGGTCTGCTTCCCATTCACGTTAAAAAACAACTCTCATGTACTGAGCACTTACTCCGAGCACTTTGCGTGCTTACCTTCGAGAACCTTCTAACCGTCCTAGGGTTACTCATCCTATTTTATAGTCGAGGAGAGGACGAAAGACTTGTTCAAGGTCACACAGCACGAAAATGGCAGAACTAAAATTCAAACTGAAGACTGCTTCAGTTCTGGAGTCTCTGTCCCACTCATAATTCTACTCATGACACTGTACTTCAGTACAAGGAGAAGAGACTAAATTATAGCGGTGAAAGCACAGATTCTGAGCCAAGATGCCTAAGTTGGAATCCTGAGTCTACCATTTAATGCTGGACAACCTTTGGAAAATTGCTTAACTTCTCTGTGCCTCTGCTTCCTTTCTACAGAATGGAGATAATAACAGCATCTACACCTTAGGAGGGTTTTCAGAATTAAATGAGTTAATACTCACAACAGCTAAGAACAGGGCCAGGCACTTCCTAAACAGTAAGTGTTAGCCATAACGACTGCATGCTTCTGACCTGGGGTGTGCCCAGATCAGTGCCAGGTTTTGGGAAAACACCCCTGGGGCTGAACTGAAAAGGAGGGAATCTATTAGCACCTGTGACCTAGTCGCATTCCTGGGGTGGGGAACTTGCCACCAACAACTCTGAGACGGAAGACTGATTGCCAGCCAGGGCAACAATCTTCCGGCGCCTCCCCTCCTCTTGGTGCCTTGCTATTCCCACAATACAGATAAGGGCACTGAGTTTCAGAGAGTGGAGACTTGCCCAGGTCACAAAGGAGTGGCGGAACAGGAGATCTGAACGCTGGACTGCCCGGACACATAAACCACTACTCTTTTCTAAACCCCACTGGAGAAATGAGCGTTCAAAAGGTTGTCTCTACGGGCCCTCTGGCCATGTTATCTTACAGTTCTGGGACTGTCCGGTTTATCAGGAGTCTCTGGCTGGACTAGGCAAAAACTATCACTACATCCCGGCCCCTAATCTCAAACTCCCCATCTCACCCGGTCCTGGACCCTAATCTACACACCACTCTACCATTGATTCCTCTCTCCCACCATCTCAACTTGCTCTCCTGTCCCCGGTCTGGTCCAGAGGCCCCAATTCACCGCATCCACAACTGGCCTCTCGCTCGAAGCCTCCAGACCCCTTCATTCATCTAGCCCTGACCCCCATGCCTTGCATATCCCCCAAGCTAAACCTCTTAAAATTGCCCCTTTCAGGGCCTCTGCCTGGACGCCTAGCCCCTTCTGCAACTCGGAACCCCCTTCCCCAACTCCGAGCTCCCTACAATCAATTCCAAAGCTCGACTCCCTCCCCACCTCCAAGACCCGTCCCCAGCCCCCATTCTTTTACTATTCCCTCCGGCTCTCATTCTTCTCAACCCCCTCCCCCAAGCGATTTCCCCTCGTCTAGCCCCTTCTTTGGCCCCCGCCTCTTGCCTCTCGCCACCCGGTCCCGAACCTCCGCCCCGGCTCTCAAGCGCCCCCGGCCCCCGCTCTGGGTTCTCACCATCTCCCTGCGCCGCAGCTCCTTCGGCTACGCGGGTTTCCCCCACTCGCTCCTCTCCAACCTCCCCTTCCGGGTTCCCGCCCCGAAGCCCGCTGGGAATTGGAGTCCAGGCAGCCACGGACTACACCTCCCAGAAGGCAGCACGGCCAAGTTTGGCGGTGGGGATGGAAGCAAACTGGGCGGGCTTTGGAAAAGGACGACTCAAACTCCCTGGAGGGAGACTGGGCGCTCGGCAGCGCAGGCGCAAAGAGCGCCCCCGCCTGGCGCGCTGGGAGATGGAGTCCAGCCTCCTCCATTTTGGCCGGGGGCCCTTGGAATGGGAGTTGAGAAAATTGCAAAGGAGCATTTGTGAGGGGTGGAGAGTTAGGAAAGAGCAAGTTTAACGTTTTATTTAAACTGATTAACACAATGATTAACAGTGACTTGTACTTTCTCACTTTCCCATCCATTCTCTGAGCAGAAGCTCCACGAGGACAGGCATCTTTGTGTATCTTGTTCAGGCACCCAGGACAGCGTAAATAAGTGCTGAGTAAATATCGCATGCTACATTTATGCCAGACACCCTGCGGACAACCTTAGTAAGAATCATTCCAAATTTACAAATTAAGACAAGTGATTAAGCCTCTTCTCCATGGCAACACAGCAAGAATGATTGGAACTGAAATGTGTTGGACACCAGGGCCGCTGCTCTCCCCACGAGGTCTCTAGATCACCTTTTAAGCTATATTTTCCAGTCCATCCTCCTCACAGACCATGAGAACGAGCTTTTTAAAATGGAGAGTTTGCTGTATCAAGGCGCATACATCTTTGTGAGGGGAACTGCCAAGGCACAATTCCGATGGCCTTCCTCTTTGAATCTTTAACCGCAACCCCTGCCTCGCTAGATTCTCATGGTCTGTGGGCCTTCCAGACTGCACTGGAAAGACTGTGGCTAAATTCCCAACTTCCAGCATGGTGCTTGGCACACGTTAGCCATACGCTGAAGGAAAAAGGGACACCTGAGGGGCCTGAAGGGAGACTGGCCAGATCTCTCTTCTGGAAGGTTGGCAGTTGGGAAGATCCCGCCTCCTCGTTAGTAACTAGCGGGCCCAGTAACCCGGGGAATCGTCCGAGGGCGTGGTCAGGTGGGCGTGGCCCGCCGAAAAGGCGGGCAGCTGAGCGAGCGCGGATTGGTTGGCACTTTGGCGCGCACCAGCAAGAGCTGTGTCAGGAGGCACGAGGCCGAGCTCGCGCTGTGCTAGAAGACAGGGCCATTCCGCAGGCGCGCGTGCGCACGGCCACTTGCACCCTGCCCTTTCCCATTTCCAGTCTCGCTCCCAGCACACTTGGCGGGAACTGGTGGGGGCGTGGTCAGGCTTCGGGAGCGCACTCTTGCTCTTCTCCTCAGGCCTCACTCAGGAGCCTCACACCCAGGGGATTCGCGCCCACTCCACGCCCGGGTTGGGAACGTGGTGACCGAGCTTGGCCTGGAGTCCGCACGCGCCGCCATCCTCCTTGGACCGGCGGGAGACGCTGTGTGATCGAGCTCCCAAGTGTGGGACTGGCAAGAAACCAGAAGGGTGGCCTCACGCCATTTTGCACGTCTTGAGGCGGGTGCTGGAGGCCGAGGAAAATCGGGGTGGGGAACTGACCGACTCTACCGGCCAGAGGGGAGCCTGAGGTCCACTCAGAAGCGGCACTTTGTGGCCGTGGCCTCCCTCTGAGGGTCCCAGGGGGACAAAGGCGAGCGTACCCGGGGTGCAGGGTTGCGGGTGAGGCAGGAACGGGGCAGGAGGGCCGAGTCTGGGTTTGAGGCCTGGCCCAGGTTTTGGGATCTGGGCTCAAGTTTGAGATCCTGGAAGGCTCTGTTTGAATAGCATTGGGGACCTGGAAGCTCAAGGTAGGAAATGGGGGGTCTCAGGATTTGTGTCTGGATATAACTAGTTTTGGAATCTGAAGGTCTTGGGTTTCATGACTTGAAGCTTTCCCGTTGGATCCTTATTTGGGGATCTGAAAATCGTTGTTTTGAGTTCTGGAGTATCATTTCAGGGGCCCAGGGTCTGATTATAGTTTTAGGATCTAAAATCTCAATGCAGAATATGAGGTCTGGAGTCAGTTTGGGACCTCAAGAATTAAGTTTTACAGCCTGGAGTCCAGGGGAGTATGGAGCTTCAATTTTAGAGTCGATGTCAGAGCGGGACTCATATATGAGATCTTCATTTTAAGGTTGGGGTCACGACTTGAGGGTCTGAAATGACAGTCTGAGGTTCTTCAAGTCTTTATTTTAGGATATGAGATCAACTGGGGAGCTGAGGTTTGCTTTAGAGGGGCCTAGATTTCTTACCTTAGGATTTGGGTTCTCAGTGCTAAGGTTTGTGGTCTGTGATCTCAATATTAGGATTGGGGTCATAATCGGGTATCGTAAGTTGACAGTTGAGGGGTCTAGGGTATCTCAGTATTAGAATTTAGGGTTCCTAGGTTTGGAAGGGCTCCTTTATGGGTTCTAGGTCCTCTTTTTTGAGTTTAAAGTCATTGTTTTAGTGTCTCGATATCAGTTTAGAGAGCTCAAGCCACAGTTTTCGGGCCTGGTGTTCCCCATTTCAAGGTCTGCCATCTCACTATTAAGACTGAAATTCTAAAGTCAGTTTTTGGGAATCTTTAGTTTTAGGTCTGGATCATGACTTAGGGGCCCAAATTTATAATTTGGGATTCATAGACTTCAGTGTAGTTTTGAGGTTTTAATTTGGTCTCTGGGCCCATATTCGTGAGGCTTGGGGACTCCATTTTGGGATCTCTAGTGCTCAAAGGAGCACCAAAGGGAAAATGAAGCCTGCCTATCATGCTGTTCATTTCTCCCAGAATCTCAGAGGTCACTAATAAGTCTTTCTTTTCCCCACTTTGCAGATGTGGGGTTCCAGCAGATATTTGTGTTACCCTGGATGGCCCAGAGCCAGTTCCCTGGGTTCCAGTGACAGGTAAGGGCTCCGCCCCCGACCCCTATTTCTCTTACAGCTCCAGCCACTCTGGTCAAATAATAATAACAATAATGTTTACTGAGCACTTTCTGTTTTGTCAGATTCTTTGCTAAACCTTTTGTTTGTATGATATCTTTTAATCCTAATGGCTCCACAAGGAAGTAGATGTGACTATAGCCACCATTTTCAAGAGGAGAGAACCGTGAGGTGTTTCACAAAACCTTTACAGGCTTTGGCATTCCAAGTGTCTTAAATACTCTTCCTTCCTTTCTTTTATTCACATTCATTTATCCATCAAACACCTACCAAATGCCAGGCATCTTACAAGAGGAGATTTTCACAGCAGATGGAGAGCTGGATCAGGTTTCTCTCTCCCTCCAAAGTCTGGATAACAAAAAAAATAGCCAGAATTCATCTTATCCCCTACTGTCCCCCACCCTGCCCCATGACTTTCTGTCAATTCATCTCTTCATTCATTTATTAACTCCAAAAATAAGTGTCTACTTTGTCGAGATTCTCCACTTAGGTGCTGTGCTCAGGAGCACCATGAAGAAAAGGAAGAATGCCTGTCCTGCTGCCCATTCCTTCTGGAATCCCAGAAGTCACCAGCAATGCATCTCTTTTCCTCCTTTCTAGATGTAGGGTTCTTAAATTAGTAAAGACTCTTAGTTGAAATTAATAGAAACCAACCTGAAACCAGCTTAAGCACAAAAGGAGATTTATTGGATCCTTAAAACAAAAACATTCAGGGGCATCAGGCTTGGCTGGTTCCAGATGGGGGTCAAACGATGTTGCCAGGGATGTGCCTCTCTCAGCTCTGCTATTGCCTGGTGTTGGCTTCCTTCTCAAGCAGGCTCTCCTCCTAGCGAGGCCAAGGTGGCTCCCAGCAGCTCCAAGTCCACACCTTGCTAACTTGACAAACCCAGCACAGAGTCTTGTACCAGAATCCATTGACTTGTAATTGGCCAAACCTGGGTTACAACCCCAATGCTGAACCAATCACTGTGACTCTTCTTGAGTGGACCTTGCTTTTATGCTCCCTAGTGGAAGGAGAGGTTGGCATTAGCCTCTCTGAACCACGTGGACTGAGAGTACGAGACGGATAGTTCCCCAAAGGAAACTATTACCAGAAAAGGGGGGATTGGATGTTGGTCAACCCAAAGCAACAGTTTTATCAAGCATAGTCATACAATAGCTCCGCCCCATTCTCCAGTATCCCTTATCCTTAAATCATTCTGACAAATGACTGTCTATCTTCTGTCTTGAACTAACATTTTGTGAGCGCTCCCTATGTGCCAGGTACTATGTTAAACATTCCTGACAAGATCAAACTTCCTAGCCACATGCATTTTATAAATGAGTTAAAAACAAGCTCAGAGAGATAAAAGTACTTGCCTAAAGTCACACAGCAAGTGGCAGAGCTGGAATTTTGATTTAGGTCTGTCTGGTTCAAAAGCTGGAGCTTATAACCAACTATTCTGCTGCCTTTTGGGACTGCTCCCCGATCTGTCCCACTTTGGGGAAGTTCTAACTCTTAAGTTTCTGTGCATGTCAAAGCACATTGGGAACCAGGCCTTGGTTTTCCCATACTAAATATGAGAAATTTGGACTGGTTCTTGGTGAAGGCTCCTTCCAACTCCCATGAAATAAAGGTACTAGGGAGCATTTAGGCTGATCAGCTCACGGAAGAGGAAACCCGGGAATTAGAGTCATTTGTCATTTCAAAGCCTGAGAGGCCATCACAAGACAGAATGAGCATTCATTAATTCAACAATCTTTTATTGAGCATCCACTAAATACCAGGCATTATTTTAGGAGCTTGGGATACAGCCAGGGCCACGTTATGATTTTCACGGGCCCTAGGCAATTTTGCCTTCTTGGGCCCCTTCTTCCATAAAAAAAAAGAAAATTAAAAATTGTAGTCAATAACAGCATTGGTATGAAGATGAATATAATCTAAGTTGGTTATATCCATTTTTTTCTTATTTTAAAAGAAATTAAAATATTTTCATAAGCCCTTAAAAGTATCACGGGCCCTAAGCACTGTGCTTACTATGCCTAATGGACAAGTCAGCTTGTCATAAAACAACAAATGAAAAAGATAAAATCCCTCCCCTTGTGGAGTTTATAATAAAGCAAGGAAGGAAGGAAGGAAGAAAAAGATTTCAGATGCTGATAAATGATATGGAGATGTGACAGAGAACATGTTTATTTAGATTAAGTGGTCAAGAAAGGCCTCTGAAGAGGTTAATTTAAGCTAAGTGGTGAGTGGCAAAGAAGCCAGCCTTGCAAAAATCAAGGCAAAAGAACCTTCCAGGTAGAGGGAATACTGAAGACCCTAAGGCAGAAATAAACTTGGCAGTTTAGAGAAACAAATAAGGGACCCATGTGGCTGGAGCTGACTTGTTCCTGGCAGACCGAGAGGGCAGAGCTGGGATTAGAGGGTGAAAAGCGTAAAGACTGTGAGGAAAGAACTTGGCTAAAACCAGAACAGCCCAGCAAGGACAGGGGCAGACTTAGGATGGTGTTCCTGGCTCCCAGAGGCCCCTGTGAGCAGACCCCAGGTTGCACCCGTTCAGGACTGCCGCCCAGGACATGCCAAGATATTGTGATTTTTAGTCGCCCTTTTGTTCTCTCCAGAATTTTCTTCTGGAACTTCTCCGTTTGCACAGAAGGCTCTGTTGGTGCTTTGCAAAACCCTGAGTAAACATCCAGGGACTACGGTTGATAAGAAACCCTTCTTCTCAGACGTAGTCAAATAACGCCTTGACCTTAAACAGAGCTGGACACTTTTTCTTCCTTGCTTTCTATATTGTTTGTCACCGGGGCTTCTCTAGAACAAAAGGAAAGTAGTATGCAAAAAAGTAAATATCAGGGCTAGACAGGACTTTAGAGGCCAGCCTACCCAATTTTTCTCCAAGGAGAGAACCCCAGAACCCTTGCCCCTCAAAGTATGTTTTCTACCAGGAGACAAATTGGTGATTTTTCCTCTTCCGTTCCTTCATTCAGTCTTCTGTGTTCACAGTGGTTTTGAGGGGATGAACTAATGATGTCATCTCCTGTCTGAAGCCCTTTAATGGCTTCCCAGTGGTCTCAGGAAAAAGACAAAACTCTTCTGTACTGTGAACCTACGGGGCTCATCTGGCTCGCATCTCCAGCCTCGTCTCACCCTACAGGACTCCTTGCTTTCTGTGCTATAGACACCCCAGCTTTCTTTCTTTTTAATTCTCCATGCTCCCTCATGCCACAGGACCTTTGCACGAGTTCCCTCTATCTGAAATGTGCTCTTTCCATCTTCGCCTATGCATTCCATTAATCCTTCAGAACAGGTTCTGGCCAGGTTTACTTCCTCAGAGAAGACCTCATCGGTTGGGCCAAATCCGCCTATTACAAGCTTCCATGACATCAAGCAACATCTCTCCTTTGTCTCTATCAGGGTCAACTTTGTGGGCATGTGACCCACGCAGTCACACTGTCCTGTATTTAGAAGAGTTTGATGCTCTGCTCTCACCATCTTGAAGTCTCAAGTTTTGAACAAAGGGCCCCACATTTTCATCAGTAGTACCCCTCCCCAGCAAATTACGTAGCTGGTTCTGACCCTTGTTGCAATTTTATGTTTGTTCGTGTGACAATTTGATTAACAACTTTATCCCCGAGTATACTGTGGGCTCTAGAAGGGGCCGTATTTGTTTTTTATACTTTTATCCCTCTCTCCTATCACAGTTCCTGGTACAGAGTAGGTGCTCAATAAGTAATTGCCGAATGAATGAGTGAGAAAGATTCTTTCAAGATGTCAGAGTTTAGATAAAGAGATGTATGTCTCCACACCGCTCCCCCATCTCTTTGAGGATGTGATTTCTCTCTGTTTCCACGTCTCTGTTTCCACGGTATCCGGCACAGGGCCTGGCAGGAAGGCAAGGGAGGTTGGGGAGGCTTGCTGGGGCAGGTGGTGATTGACCTGGGCCCTGAAGGACCACAAGCTAAGGATTGGTGGAGATGGAGGCGTTTGGGCATTCTCGAAGGAGTGGCAGGAGCAGTGGCAGTGGCGTGTCATTTGGGAGAGAGGCTTCAACATCTTTGTGTCTCCATCTGTCATGAGAGAGGGTGGAGGTGTGCGTGCACGGGTATATTATGAATTATGAATTCAGGGATTAGATCCCGGAAGTTCATCATCTGCCCAGAAGTCAACTGTTTTCATGCCCTTATTTATTCATTCATTTGGCAAATATACAGTAAGTTCCCACAATGTGGCAGACCTTGTTCTAGGTGCCGGAGATACAATGGTGCCCCCCACCCAGCTCTCAGGCCAGTGCAGGGATCAGAGAAATACATGAGCCCAGGGGGACCTTAGCAGAGGTACCTCACCTGTCCTTTGGAGTTAGGGGTCAGGCTATGTGAGAGAACCAAAGGAAGTAAGAGACGAGGCCAGATGGTCAGCTGGGCCGGGCCGTGAGGGGCACTATAAGCCATGATGAGGGTTTAAACACGATCTTTAATAATGGAATGGCATTGAGAGGTTCAAAGCACTTATCAGGCAACTAATGTCTCAGGTTCTGTGCTGAGCGATTTCACAGACACTAATTTATTTTAGTCCTATTGATAATCCTCTGAGCCAGAATGAATATCCTCACTACCATCGCACAGTTGAGAAAAGTGTGGTCAGATTCGTATTTCAGAAAGATGACTCTGACTCTACTAGAGAGTATGGATTGGAGGAGGCTAGCAGGGAGGCCGGGAAGCCTATGAGGATGTCAGTACGTAGACTAGGGCAAGAGCCGTGGGGATGCAGGGGAGGAATGGGCAAGATTTGGTGACCGATTGGATAAGGAGATAAGTGATAATGTCCAGATGATGCTGGGGACCGTGCCTTGGGTGCCCGAGGCGGGGGAACACCAAGGCAGGAGGTTTGGGAGTCAGATGCCAAATTCCATTTTGGATGTCCCAACCAAAACCAGCTCTTATCCCAAAACAGGAAGCAGAGGAAAAACCACACCAGCAAACTCCATGAGCTGGCATTGCTGCTACCTGTGGGCCTGAAGGCAGGTGGCAGGAAGCTCACCAAGGTAAGGGGACTGAAGGAGAGGAGGTGGATTTGGGAGGCAGGTCTTAAAATGGCAAGAAGCGAGACAGACCCCTTCGGTGACAGCACTGCGATGGGTATGGTCAATCCTGCTCTGAATGGGAATTCCTGTGAGCCCGCGAGTAGAAGGCTGTGGGCTTCTTTCTTGCAAAGGAGACCCGGGGAACTGGGAGGGGGAAATAGGCAAGGAGCCAGGCGAAGGGCATTGCTTTGGGAGTCAGACAGCCATGAGTTTGAGCCTTCCAGCTCCACAGCCGCAGAACTCGGGGCAGGATGCTCCCCTTATCAGCTTCTCAAGCCTTGGGTTTCTCAGCTATAAAAGGAGGAAAGAGATCTCTTCCTAGCCAGAGATATTGTGAGGCTAAAATGACCTAATAGCTGTGACAGGCCCCGAATAAATGTCGGTTCTCTCTCTGAGAGGAAATTAGGACATGGACATCTCTGGGGAGAGACATTATACAGACCACTACAGGTTCTCAAAAGTATTTGAGAAATTTTACCTTCTGTCCTCAAACATTTGAGTATTTGGGGTGCTAGGTGCTGTCATAAACTTTTGGCAGAGCGAGCAGAGATGTCTGGGACACAGTCCCTGCCCTGGAGGAATGACAGTCTAGTCAGGGGACAGGCATCGTTTCGTCACTGACCAGATGACCACATCTCATGGAATTCTCCCCAGGCCACTCTCTTTACCATTGATTCTCCACTGTCTGAATGATCCCTCTTCTTCCCCATCTTCATTCTGCCTTAAGTTCAGTCCTGGGCCCTCTGCTCCACATACAGCCTGCGTCCCTGTCAGTCCCCAGGCTGAAGTGCATCATCGCAACTCTTCCAGGGCTGTGGGACCTGCTCAGTCCGCTGCTCAGTGAACTAACGGAACTATTACGTGTGGCCTCCCGTGCTTGTGACGGGGTGCGGCTCGGATCTGTGGCACCCTTCCCTGCCATTCTGGCTGATTAACTGCCCCTGCCCTATATGATGCTGTGGCTTCTTCTCCCTCTGAGCAGCAAAGCCCCCAGCATATTACTGTGATTGTTACCTTATCTCTGGCCCACTTTAGATGAATTCTGAGATGACAAGGACCATAATGGATAAATCTCTATCCCCGGTGCCCGCAGGGCCTAGCGTAGAGCCGATAACAATAAAAATTGTTCCCAATTTACTGAAGGTGACTAGGAGTGCTGAGTGTTCTATACACATTTTCTCATTTAACCCTCCCCACATCCCTTTTGAGATGCATATGGGAATGCTCATTTTTTGGTTTGAGGAAACTGAAACTCAGAGGGGTCATATTACCCACAGGGACACAGCCAGCTAGTGGCAGAGTGGGAGTCAGATGTGTCTCTCTCCAAAGGCCCACACCCTTGACCACTTTGTCAGTGAATGCTCAGTAGATATTTGTGGAACGAATGAATGAATGAATTCTCTCTGTTGAGGCAGTTGCAGGCCCTGCCCATCTCACCCTCCCATCTCTGGTATTTGAACCTGTGGTGCAGCCCCCAAGCTAACCTTCCCGAAGTTTCAATTACCGAGCCTTCTGTCCTGAAATCGGAGATGATGCCCAACTGCCTTCTGCAAAAGACCTTTCTACTAGTAACATTTTATGTTACATTACAGTTTACAAAGACTTCAGCACAGTGATTGCTGACTATGTGCCAAGGCTTGGTGTGGGAGATACTAAGCTTAAAAGACTGTATCTGCTCTGGAAAAGCCCTTTTAGGAAAGGTTTTCATTTAATCCCTTGAAAACCTGGTAAAGCTGTTCTCGTCCCATCATCAACGAAGCATTCATTAGGCAACTAACGGGTCAGGCTCTGTGCCGGAGGAACTGCTGGGGTGGGCGACGGGGTCCCGGGGCCCTTCTGTCCCTGATCTCCAGCAGAAACATGTCATCTTGGGCCCCTACCCCTGTGCGTAACCCCGTCTCTCTCTTGGGGGGCAGAAGGAGATTCTGCTGCACGTGCTGCACTACATCCACTACCTGCAGAGAAGCATCGCCGTGGCCAAGGCCTTGCTCAAGCTCCACGCCGCCGATGGGAAAGGCGGACTTGGGGGTAAGTCATTCGGCCAGCGTTTCTCGGGGCTTCCTTCATGCTAAGTGTTGTCCTGGTTGCCAGGGTGACTTAGTGACTTAGCCGAGTCCAGGACCTCCCCTCCGCCTGCCCCCCCATCTCAAAGCCTCAAGGAGGGGACAGAGTCAGAGGAAGCTGTCTGGGAAGACTGTAGGGGGAGGGATTTTGGAAGACAGTGGAGCGGGGAGCCCTGCCAGGCAGAAGGGACAACCTGGGGAGAGCGTGCAGGCGTGAGGAGACACGTGTGGAATGTCTGGGGCCAGGCAAGCGGTGGGTGTGATTGGAGGGACCTCGTGACATCGAGATGACGTGCTCAGGCTCTCGAGCCAGGTCCGGACGCAGATCCAGGTCTCGTTACCTCAACTTTTGTGCTTCGGTTTCCTCATCTGCAAAACGGGAACGACGCTAGTACTTCCCCTTCTGTGATTGTCATGAAAATTAAACGCGTTCACACATCTAGGGAGTGTTGTAACAGTGCCGGGAACAGGCCGGTCATCCGGCACCACGTGCGCTGGGTGCTGTCATTCCTGGCGTGAAAAATACACAGGCGAGAAAAGTAAGAGACGAGGCGAGGACAAGGTCCTGAGGGGCTGAGGAGAGCGATGAGGGAGAGGAGAGTTACCGCAGGACCGGAAGCGGGGGGCAAGCCGTGATCAGAATTGTTTTTTAGAGAGTCCCTGACATCTAATGTGAAGGACTGGTTATTAGCTGACAAGCTGGAGTCAGGGAGATTGGGGAAGATACTGTTAGGAGTGATCCAGTCAGGAGAAGATGAGGCCCCATCTGACACTGGCTGAGCGTGGACAGAAGTGGGTTCATTTGGGAGATGGGAAGAACCGCGAGGCGTGAGCGAGAGGCTCCGGGTGACCCCAGGGAGGTCGGGGGCTGATGGAGCCCTCGCTGTCTTGATGCAGGAAGGAAAAGGAATTAATTTGGGGTCGGGAAGATGGGGGCACATTTGAGAAGAAGGGAGACTGTCTTCCCCCTCGGCAAGGCCCGGAATGACCTAGGGAAACCCGTTTTCTCCCTGTACTTTTGCCGCCTGACTGTGCAGCCTCAGACGAGTCCAATCCCCTCATGGGAACTCAGTTTCCACCTTTGTAAACTGGAGCCCTCGGCAGCCTGACCCCCACCCCTGCCAGGACCGGGAAGCATCATCTGGAAGGCAGCGGTTGGG
>NW_006436281.1:1579748-1585707 GCF_000325575.1 Pteropus alecto
GCAGGGTGGACCTAAGGATTAAGAGCCTGAGAACGTACTGTTGGAGCAATGCTTAAATGGAGAGGCGCATGGTCAGGGCCCAGCGAAGGGAAGCTGCTGGCAGCATTTATTGTCTTCGCGGCCGGTCATTCATCCCCAGGTCAAGGCATCAGGGGCACGGGGTGGAAGAAAGACCCAAGTCTGGGAAGCTGGCGTCCTGGGTCCGGCTTTGGCCTTGCTCCCACTCACTACACATCCCTTCCCTTTTGTGGGCCTCAGTTTCCATGTCTTTAAAATGGGAGTTGAACCTCACTCATGGTTTCCAGCCCCGGCTGCACATCTGAATCACCCAGGTACTTAAAAAAAATGCCCGTGCCTGCGCTTCACACCCAGAAGGTTGGGTTTCAGTGTCTGGAATGGAAGTTGGACTTCGGTGTTTTTTCAGAGCTCGCTAGGTGATTTGAACCTGTGAGGGAAAGGGAGTGTCGGACTAGGTGATCTCTAATTCAGGATCCGGGCTTCCCCAGGAAGCACTGAGAAGTAACCAGGCCAGGCAAAGCTTTGAAACAGGTGGTTGGGCCCAGAGCAAAGAAGACCCCCACCTGAGCCATCTTCTGGTGACGGGCAGGTTCCCAGCCCCATCTGATGTCATCTCTCCGCTCTCCCAGACCGCCAGACCCGGGCCCAGCACCCCCGCCGCTGTCTGGCCCTGGACAAGCTCAGGAAACAGGTGACCCCTTGTGCAGACCAGAAAGGAGGACATGTGGGAGTGACCACCATTCCTCCAAGATGCTTCGACTCCTGCATTCACCCCAAGGCTGCATCGTCCCCACCTCAAGGTGACATAAAGGGAGAAAGATCCTGGCTGGCATTGCCAGATGTGGCTGAGGACAGCATCCACTGTGACCTTTCAAGTTGGTCTCTTTCCTCACCATTCATTTACCAGTCATTTGCACACCACTTACGAGGCACCCGCAGCATCCCGGGCACAGTCCTAGTAGCTGGAGTTTCAGCGGTGAACGAGAGAGATACTGTCCCCGGCTTCACACGGCTTGTGACCTCTCTCCCCGTTTTCTTTTCCCTTCAGGCTCCGCTGTGGGTGTGAGGGCAGGAGAGGGTCAGTGCCGCCCTTGTGTGAGGGCTGCAGATCACAGTCGGGATAAGAGCAGGGCCTCCTGTGAGACTTCGCTCGAAGCAGCCACACAGTTGCTCCGGTGGCTCCCCGTCCCTGTGCCATCTTGAAAACGTGTCATGGCACACCCAGCAGAGCCGGGCGAGAAAGGGAGCAGTTGGCAGGCAGGGCCTCGCGTCATCTCATCCTCTATTCGTCCCCTCAGCCCGTGCACCCTGAGCAGCACCTCCGTGCCAGGCCGTGTGCTGGGCACTGGTGACGTAGTCCAGTGAGAGAGCCACACACTCTCACTGATGGCCCAGAGCGAGCCAGACTTCCCGGGGTTGCCCAGGAGGCTGCGGAGCCCAGAGGAAAAGGCTGACTCACCTGGGGAGAGAGGGCTCCCCAGATCTGCTGGCTGTGTAACTTGGGACAAGTTACCTGGTAGCCTGATGCCTCGGTTTACTTAACTGTAAAGTAGGTGCAGCGACGGTGCTCCTCCCCAGAGGGTTACTGAACAGCGTGTAAAACGCTTGAGACCCTCTGGCCGTGGGAAAGCACTTGGTACTTGTTCGCTATTATCGTCCTCACTGCCGCTTAAGGATTGTATCTGCCTTACAGCTTCTGGTAAGGATGTGAGATCCCAGAAACCTAGCGGTGATTCTGGTTACCCCCGCGCCTCCTGCAGAGGCCACAAAGCTTGAGGTTTTGGCTAGGGTGGGGGAGGGAGAGGCCGTGGCCGACTCTGGCACCTCCTCACCCCTCCATCTGCGAGTCTGGAATTTGTTCCGGTCTGAGGTGTGATCACCCCGACTTGCCTCCTTAGGCTGCTATTTCGGACAGAGAGCCCAGGACGATGGGCATTATCCCACCTTTAAGGCCCAGCAAAGGGCTGAGAGGATCCATTTCCTCAATCGGACACAGTCCTGTCCCAGGTAAGGGAACCCCAAGGGCTTTGAGTGGGGGAGGCTGAGGCGTTCGGTCCGGAATGGCTGAGGGGCAGCGAGAAATGAGGGGGATTTACATCCTCTGCTGGTGCCAGAGCATCGTAAGCCGGGAGGAGAGCCCTGCTTCCTGTCTGCCGCCCTGGCTGGTCTGCCTGCCTCCCATCACACCTTCCTCCCTAGTCGACTGACTGGCCTTTCTCACACAGAGACCTTGACCCTGCCAGTCCGTGGCTTAAAGCCCTCCCTCAGTGCCCGCAGGTAGAAGCCCAGATATTTTCACTGGCATTTGAGAACTTTTCCAGCCCGAGCCCCTCTTGCCAGCACCCCCTCCTGCCCCTCCCCGGTGACTCTTACCCTTAACACCTCCAAATATTCGCCACTCACTCGGCCCCTCTGGGCTCTTCATCATCCGGTCCCTTTTCCCAGAAAGCCTGTTCCCGGGTACACATGGGAAACGCTGGGTCATTCAGGCTGTACCCACTCCTGCCCTACCTACTCACCCCCTCCGTCCCCCGCCCCCAGCTCCCCTTCAGCTGCCTCTCCTCACAAGCCTCAAGGCTCCTCGAGGGCAGCACCTCAGCTCACCAAAGCTTTCTGCCCCCCAACGCTCCCCAACAGCCAGCACGAGGGATCCCGTCTTATTTTACAGTGGCCGACACTGAGTCACCCAACGGGGAGGCAGCTGACCCAAGGTCACAGCGATTCCCAGCCTAGGGCTCCGGGTCTGCCTCTTGAACTCCACCTTTTACAGGCAGAAGCTGGTGTTCTACGAGTCCAGCGAGGAAGCGGACAAGGAGTCCCCAGATGCTGACCCTTGGCTTCCCACCTGCACCCCAGAGGGCGGCCACCACGGTGACTGAAACGCCCTCTCTCTGTGTGGGCTGGTCTGGGGCCTTCTTGGTACCTTCCTTGTGAGGAGTTCAGTGGAAGGGGGACAAGCAGGAAGGGGAGGGACGTCTGCTACGCACGGAGATGTCAAACGCAGTGTGCCCTCTGTCACTGAGTAATCTGTGGCCCTGGCAGACATTGCTAGCCAAGCGTCACCCTTTGCAGGGATCCCAGACACTGTCTCGGAATTTTTCTTAACACAGAGCCGCAGGCAGCTACAACCTGTCTATCAGATCTGGCACATGATGATACTGATTTTTCTTTTTTCTTTTTTTGCCATCCTTGACATAATGCCAGGGACTGTGCCTCTTAATTTTTTCGACCAAGCACTGAAAATGAGCAATTGACAGAGTCACTTCTCCCCAGTTTCTGGCACCATCTCCTCAAAGCCAGCTGCTGTGTTCTGAGAGGGCGATTTGTGACCACACCTCCAAGCCTGACGTTTTGTTTTCAGGGAGCCCGCTAGCCTCGGGGCCTTCCCTGAATGACACCTGGAGTGTGACTGGCCATCCAACCGAGATCCTAGGCCTTAGCCCTTCCTTCTTCAGCTCCCCTGGGAAACTGCTGCCAGAACAGATCTTGGAGGATGGCGCCGAGTACCTGACCCAAGGTGAACGTCCAGGGCTGGACCTGACGCTTGGTTCATTCAGAAAGCACATGGTGACGCCTGCCAAGTGCACAGCCCCGTGCTGGGCGGCGCTGGGCACCCGAGGATGAGCTCCATCCAGGCCCTGCCTCGAGGAGCCCACGGCCCAGTGGGGGAGTAGCCGCAGGCCAGTGTGGGGAGCGGAGGAAGCTCCAGGAGCCCGGAGCAGGCACCTACTTGCTCTGCCCAGGCTGGAGGTGCCCCACGGGAGATGGCCTGGCAGCTGGATTTGGACATGGGGCAGGGGATCCAGAAACCCAGAAAGTAGTGCTCTGGCTAGTGGGCTGGTGGGACAAAGGCCTGGTGCCATTCGGGCCTCCCTCCCTGACAGATCTCTTTGAAGAAGTGTTCTCAGATCCTGTGTCTTCACCTTTTGCCTGCGTGCTCGAGGTACCACAGAAGGTAGGCCTCTCTCCGTCCATCTGTCCATGGACATGGCCGTCCTCCGCACACGCACCACTCACCTGGCTTGATTCCCTCGTCCATCCCCTCAACCTTTCCAGAGACCCGTCCACCCACCCTTTGAAAGCCCATTGCTGGCCTCCAAGCGCCCGCTCTACGCTGGGCGGTTAAGACTTGCCCAGAGCATCGCAGCTACCACATGAGGTGGGAAAATGTTGGGATTAAGAGATATCGCCCTCGAATAGGAGGCAGAAGACCCGAGCCCAGTGCAGTCCCTCTCTGACCGCTGGGGGAGCTTGGGAACATTTGCTTGAACGTGCAGGGGACATTTGGATGAGGTTGTCTTAAATCAGAGCTGTTTCTCATGCTCATTTCCTAGGAAAGCAGTGAGTGGGGGCGTGAAGGGACACCACTGTCTCCCCTCACATCCGCTGCATCTTTCTCCTTCAACCCCCAGGACACACCCTCGGAGGTCGCCAAAGAGCCTCCCCACTCCCACAGACTGTGCCGGTCCTCGGTCTCTCAGGACCACTGCTACCTCGTACTGAGCGACAGCAGCAAGGGGCCGTCCTCCCCCAGCTCCGAGGACTCGCACACCGACACGGACACAGAGTCGGTGTGGAAGCAGCAGCAGGTGAGGAGGGACCGCCGAGGTTGGTGCCACTTCTCCTGCCCGCTCTCATCTCTCTGTCCCCCACTCAGCATGCTCAGGCCGACCACGAGGGCCCCAAGTCCTCCAGCGAGGAGGACGAAGACTACACCTGGACCCCCACCCGGCGGGCCTCGACCCTGCCCGTGGCCGGGAGGAAGACGAGGAAGGGCTGGACAGGCAGGGGCCCTGTGAAATCCAAGAAGAAGAGGACAGTCCCCTGCTCCACGCAGATGAAGAAAAAGTGTGTCAATGGCTTCATCATGTTCTGCAGGATGAACCGGAAACAGTACATCCGGTGAGTGCGGGTCCTCTTTGGCCGCTCGCCCCCCAGAGCATGTTGTCCCATTCTGTCGCACACATCGGCTCCTTCTAGGAACCACCCACGACCCTTCCTCAGCCATACTCCCCGCCAGCATCTCCCCTGGCCCCATTGCATGGGTTAGGGCCTGTCAATTGTAAGCAGTGAAACCCACCTCAGACTTAAGAAAAAAAGGAAATCCATTGGCTTTATAGCCTGAAAAAAGGGGAGGGGGTGGATGGCCTTCAGATTGCCTTACAGGAAGACCCAAGGGCTGGTACTGGGAGCAGTGCACACAGGACCCCTACACGTCCTGGGACGCGGGTGTCTCCTTCCCAACAACCATTTAGTCCAGCCCCCTCTTTGACGCCTGAGCTCCAGGGTGCATAATGGCGGCTTTTCAGGGTACCTAATGTGGCCGGTTAATGTCCGAGTTCTCAGAGGGAAAGCTGAGGCTCTGATAGGATGAGGGAGCCTTCCATGGTCAGACCGAGCCAGGCCGTCCCCCAGGCCGCTCCTTACCTCCTCCCTCCTGTCCCAGAGCCTGCCCGGGGACCGCATCCACAGCTGCCACCAAGGAGCTGGCCCAGCTCTGGCGAACGATGACCCAGCAGGAGCGGAAACCATACTGGTGAGGAGCCCGGCCAAGCGCGTGGTGCGGCGCAGGCCGCCCGCCCCTCAGCCCTGCTCGGCTCTGCAGGGCCCTGAGCTCCACGAGGTTGGAAACGGGCTGGGCGTTTGCTGGGATAGGAGATTTGGGTGTTGCAAATTTTTACGTAGTATTTTGGGGTGACAGGGATGGAGGGGTGCTCTACCTTGGAGCTTGGAAGGGCAAATAGCTTATTAATTCAGGATCTGGATCCCACTGCCCTGAGTCTCTTTTGCCTTCTCTGCCACGGGAAGCTTCTCAGAGCAGGAACCGGTCCCACCTTCCTTCCGGTTGGCCCTCTCCTCTGCGTCTTCCATCTCCCCTCCTTTTCTGAACCCCACCCCGTCCCCCAGCGGCAGAGCCGCCACCCGCCTGTTTCTCAGTTGG
>NW_006436281.1:1585889-1590630 GCF_000325575.1 Pteropus alecto
CGCCTGGTGGGACCAAGTGGAGCCCTGGTCCCCCCTCAGCCCAGGCCCCGTCACCGCTGGGGCCCGAGCGCGAGGGGTGGGACGCTCGCCCGGGAGGTAAGCGAGGCAGCTGCCATGCCATCACCTCTCCCGCAGCGTCAAAGCTCGAAGGTTCAGCCGTCGGCACAACCGGATCGTGAAGCAGGAGAGCTCCAGCAGCGAGGACGAGGACTGGGAGACCCCCAAGCCCTTCTACCAGCTGCTGGCTGAGAAGGCCCACTGTTGCCCAGAGCTGGCCTCTCAGCTGCCCCCTCGCCGTAAATGAGGGGAATTCCTCTCCCCCTCCTCCCTCGCCGCCTTGCAGCTCCTGCACCTGTGGTCTGAAGCCAGGAGCCATGAGGAAGAGGCCGCCCCCTCACGGGCCTCACCCCTGCTGGCGCAGGTGCCCCCCACCAGTGTCCGCGGGGCTGGGAGGGGGCAGATGTGTTGAGCAGGTCGCTTCATGTGTTTGCCTCGTAGACGGGCAGCTGAACTCTGCCCTCCCACAGCCCGCTGCCCTTCTCACGGCTCCTTCCTAGCCCAAGGTGCAGCCAGGGCCCCGGGGTTGGGGGGAAGCCCTGGATGAAATGCAAGGTGGTCAGGAAGGGGTTCCCTGTGCCCCGCCTCCGCCCAGCCGGGTTCATTCTCGCCTCAGCTTTCTCCTCCCTCCCCCGTTCTATTTATAGATTATTTATTATTGCCAATAAAATAAAGTAAGTGGAACCCTCGTTACCAGCAAGGGAGACCAGGCAGGGCGCTCTGGGCCCCTGCTCCCTCCACCCTGCATCTGAAGCCGCAGGGCCCCAGGGGCTGCAGCGCCCCCCCCTTCCCGCGGGGAGCAGTCACCCCCAAGCCAGAATCTCAAGTGGGGCTCCATGGGGTTTTTCTTTGGGCAAGTCGCTCAGAAGGTAGCCGACAGCCCTGCAGGTTCGAGTTGTTTGTTAACTTTATTTTCATTGAAACAGAGCCATACCATGTCCTAAAAAAATAAAGATTTAGGATACAAACGAGACACAGGGGTCAGAGCTGCCCCGCAGGTGAGGGGATCTTTGGTCTGGGGCCGGACGTGAGGACGAGGGCTGCAGTCCCGGGAGAGCCCGCCCAGGTCTCCCCACACCTGCGCTGCGTTTCGGCAGGAAGGGTCCGTCATTCCCCACGCACAGGACCGCCCGTCCTCCACCCTCAGACTCCCAGCGGTTCTGAGCACAGCTGGATGTCACTGGGGCTATTAACAGTGTCCTGGGGAGTGGCAGGGGGAGGGCTCAGGGGGTTGGAAACCCAGCCATCTGGCCAGGTTTTCAGCTCACAGCTAGTACCAGGTCGAGGGGGGCAGAGCCCCTGAGTCAGGACCCCCAGGCTCCCCATATATGTGGGGGCAGAGCAAAGAGAGGGCTGTAACAGGCGGCTTCCCGTCCGGAGGGTAGGGCCCCCCGGACAGGGGTGAGCCCCGGGCACGCCCAGGGTTCGGAGAGGTTAGGCAGACCGAGGGGCAGGCGTAGTGTGTGTGGAGGCTTCAGATGGCGACATCGTGTTTCTGAAAGGTTCCCTACTCCCGGCGGTCCTGGATCTCGAGCACCAATGTCCGGAGAGGCGACGAGGCCTGGTGGGGTCACAGTTCCAAGGGCTCTTCCACCGGCACCGACTGTAGCTGGGTCAGAACCTTGGCCTCAGCTTCCAGCCCCTCCTCAACCTCCCCCCCGGCTGTGGCCCCCAGGAGCAGCCCCTCGGGGTCGGGGTCCGGCAGCCTCAGCACGGTGTGGGGGGGCTGTGTCCCCAGCCCCTTCTCCGCTTCTAGCAGCCCTTCTGTGCCTGTGCTCAGTTCCAGTCCCGCCGGCCAGATGGGCACAGTCGCGGCTGACAACATGAGGCCCTCGGGCGGGGGTGCTGGAAAGCCGGCCAGGAGGCTGGAGGAGTCTGGGGAGAAGGGCAGGCTGGCGGTGACGGTGGCGGCAGGAGCAGGGGGTGGCTGTGGAGGCTGCTGCGCAGAAAGTGTGCCTAGGCCGTGGGCCTCCGGGAGAGCAGGGCTGGGGGCCACCGGGAGGGCTCCTTCGGGCACCGAGACGGCCGGGTCTGGCTTCAGGGGCAGGGCCAAGCTGGGGGCAGGTGGCAGGACCTGGGAGACCAGCATGCTGGTCGGGAAGGTGGCGGTGAGGATGATCTTGCCCTGCTGCACGGCCACACCTGTCACGATGGGGCTGCCAGACACGGGATTGGCCAGGAGGAAGTTTCCTGCGGGGAGAGGAGACGGCCCCAGCCCCCCGCACAGGGTGAGAGGGGAACCCCGCCAGGCGCAGCACGGAGGCTCAACGGCCTGGCCTGCAGTGGGAGGCAAACTGAGGGCCTCCAGGGAGGGACCAGGTCTGGGCGCTCTGAGCCTCCGCACTACCTGGCACAGGACGGTTCTGGTACATACAAGGGATGAGCCTGGCCCCCTCCCACACACACACCCCAAGCCCGACAGCACCCTCCCTCCCTGAGACGACCACCCCCCACCCAGGCCAGAGGGAGGAAGTGGTACCTGGGGCCGTGGCTGAAGGCAGCTGCAGGGCAGTCACACCCACTCCAGAGTTTATCAGGTGCACATTGGCGGGGCCCGCCGCAGCTGCCACCTTCACAGGGCTGCCTGGCCCGGCTGCCAACAGCTGCAGCGGCCCCACAGCCTGCGGCAGGGTCACCACCTGTGAGGTGGGCACCACCTGGGGCAGGTTCAACAGTGGCGAGGCAGGGCCCAGGCCGGCAGGGTACCCAGGGGGCGGGGAGAGTGGCACCACTTGTGGAGCAGCCACAGAAGGCACTGGACCTGGGGCCAGAGGAAAGGTGGCAGCCGGTGGGGGGCCCGGCACCACTTGGGGCAGAGGCCCCGGCACCTCCTCCCCAGTGGGCCCTGAGGCGGCCGCCTGGGTCCCCTTGGTCTCAGGGACCTCAGGCTGAGCCTCCTCCAGTCGAACCTCCCCAGTTTGAGGGTCTAGGACCAAGGAGGTCTTGCCCTCGCTGGGCCCCAAAGCACTGGGCTGTGGTGCGGGGGCGCCCCCGCCCCCTGTGAGCAGCAGGGGGCCCAGGCCCGAGGCCTCCCCCAGGGCCAAGCTGTTGATGATCACCGGGCTCCCATTGAGGAGCACGGCTGGCGAGCTGCTGGCAGCCAGGAAGCTCCCGTTCACCAGGATGGAGGAGGAGGCTGGGCATGGCGCAGGAGGGGCGGCCCCAGCCAGGAATATGGAGCCCTGGGCAGGGGCCTCCGTGGCCACTGGAGCCACCCCTCTCTCCAGGTCCTCGGGGCTGCGGCTGGACTCGTCCTCAGTAGTGGGGTTCCCATCAGACTCGCTGGCCAGAGACAGAATTATGAGTTGAGGCCCCAAATGCTGGCCAGCTGATTCCTGCAGAGCTGCAGGAGCACAGGCTGACCACTGCTTCCCCACCTTTCCCCAGCCCAAACTCTTGGGGACATTTCCTGGGGGTTACAAAACCTCTCTGAGACCACCCAAGGACTTCAAGGACAGAGCCTCTGCAAGCCCTTCGTTGACACCACTGCACGATGAATGTCACCAGCTTAGGCTGGCCGCATCTCCAGGGCGGAGGCCTTCTTCTCCCACCCCTTTGGCCTTCGGGCCCCAGAAGCTGAGCACCCAGGCTGTCTCGAGTCTCCTGGGTCAGGCTGAAAGCAGCTCAGTGGCTTTGGAGAGCGAGGAGGCGGCTGGCCGCTCAGTTCCCAGTGCCTCCCCCTGGGCGTCAGAGAAGGGAGTGAGAGGCCGACGTGCGGGGTGGGAGGGGAAGGGCTTGGATTACAGGGAAACCGGAGCTGGGGAAGGTTCACGTTTCACAACAAAGGCAGACGACGGACCACGCTGTTTTGGGCCCTGAGGGGAGTGCGGAGGGGGGGTGAGGAAGAGCCAAGGTCCGGGAAGGGACCTGCGTGCGGCTCAGGGGCCCGAGAGAAGCCGCGACTTCGGGTGGGGTGGACACAGGCCCCACCCCCTTTCCCGCAGCCCCTCTTTTTCTCTGCCTCCCCCCTGTCTAGCCACCAACACGGATGGGACCTGGGATGAAGCCCTGAGTGGAGCAAAGGGAAGACGTCTCCCAGCCTCTCCGAGAGGAGCAGCGATGCCGGGGAGGGGGCTCCGGGCGTGTGCCCGTTCCATCCACACTATTCCCCGCGCGCGGCGGGCGCCCGGGGTGCGAGCAGGAGGCGTCCGAGGAGCTCGGCGCCCTGGCTCCAGCAGTGGGCGTGCGGGAGAGGGGGGCTGGTGGGTAGCACATCCCCGAGACAGCGGGACTTGTGCCGCCCGGGTCCCCTCACCTCTTGCAGGGCGCGCCGCCACCGCCCCCAGTCCGGTCGCGCTGTCGCCGATTCTTGAACCAGTTGCTGACCTGCGTGAGCGAGAGGCCGGTGAGAGTGGCCAGGCGGCGCTTCTCGTCCGGCGTGGGGTAGCGGTTGCCGCGGTAGCAGGCCTTGAGCGCGGCGCGGGAGCGCTCCTTGAAGCAGTAGACCGTCTCCTCGCCGTCCCAGATGGTCTTGGGCAGTGGAAACTTCTTGCGCAGACGGTACTTGTCCACTGGAGCCGCGGGCCGTTCGCCGTCGTGGTAGCGCGCGCGCAGGTAGAGGTCCTGCACAAAAACGCGGTGGGCGGCGGGGAAGGGGCGACTCTCGAGCAGCCGGTAGAGCTCGGCGTACTCGCCCCGCTGGAAGGCCACCAGGGCCCGAGCGCGCAGCACCGGGTCGCTGCCA
>NW_006436281.1:1591065-1602748 GCF_000325575.1 Pteropus alecto
CCCCTTTCGCCCTCCCGATCTTCTCCCCCTGCCGATTCCGCGTCTTTCCCCCCAATGCCAGGCCCAGCGTCCCACTAGGGTCTCTCTCCCAGCGTCTGTGTTTGTGCCCGTCCCCCTCCCCGTCTGTCCGTGATTCTCCCTTTGTTTTCCCTCCGCCTCAGGCCGCGCTTTTTGCCTCCCCCCGCGTGTGCCTCTGGCTCAGGGCCTCAGTTTCCCCACAGGGACAACGAAGAAGATAACGGGCCGTCCGGGAGGGCTAAGGGCGCGAAGCCACCTCCGCCCCGAGACTGAGCTGCACGCCTCTGTCTCCAGGGCCCTCCGAGGGCCCCCACACTCCCCATCTCGGCCTGCGCTCCGCCCCTCGGAATTCCCGGCTCCGCAGGGGGGCGGGCCTGGCGCGGAGAAGGGGCGGAGAAAACGGGTTAGAAAGTTTGCTGCAACTTTCTGGAGCGTAAGTCCCTGGAACGGATGCGCGTGGCCCGCGCAGGCGCAGTGGTAGGAGGATTGCCAGGGGCGCGGCTGGCCCAGCCCCCTTCTTCCCGTGCTCGGGTGGCACAGCAGGGCCACAGCTAGACAAGGGGCGGTGCCTCTGGGTGGCCCGTTCGCCCTCTTCTATTGGTCGGGTGCTGGAGCCACACCCCCAAGTCCCCACCCCCCACCCCTGATTCGTCAGCTTCGCCTCCCGCTAGCTCCCCGCCAGGCCATTGGCCGCCTTCACTCGCCTTCTAATTGGCCCACTGAGCAACCTCTTTCCCGCAATCAGGGACACCGAGGAGTCAGAGCTTTTGGGCAGACGAGAGGGCCTTTTATTCGCGAGGGTCGGGGGTGGGTGTTGTAGGTGGGGGGAGACAATAAATACCGAGGAATGTCGGGGTCTCAGTGCATCCAAAACGTGGGGTAGGGTGCTGGGGTCTGGGAGCCTGTCAGCGGGTCGGAGGATAGGTCAATAAATACCCAAACCGCCGGGGCGGGCAGAGCTGGCTGTGGCTCCGAGAGTAGCGTACGTGAGGAGGGCGCGGGAGGCCCCGAAAAAGCGGGGCTAGCAAAAGCTAACGGCTCCCGAGCGGGCAGGGCTCGCGCTAGACGTTCTCCGCGGGAAGAGAACGTTCCGGGAGAGCAGGGCCTCATGCACAAGGATTTGTGGGTTTCGAGCCGATGTGGCTGGGGGTGCGTGGAGGGTGAAAAACTGAAGGCCGAGACCCGGCCCTGCTGCCTTCTCTAGATAGTAGTTTGCCCATCCGCGTCGCGACTTCGGCCAGGCCAGATGGGAAGTGGTCCGCGATTCCCCCCAGCAAGTAACAGCGCTCCGGCCGCGGGCCCGGCTCCTCCCTCCCCGGCCGCCAGGGGGCGGGCCCGGATCACAAGGCTGGAGTTGGGGCGGAGACCCGCGTTTAGTGGTGTGAATGGGGAGGTGGTGGAAGTGGTTTCTGGGCCAAACCCAGGCCACTCAAACCTCCAGCAGGGCCCTAGTGGAGGGCAGGCTGGGCTTCTAGGGTTCAGGGGGCGAAGGCGGCTCCTGGGCGGCGCCAGACCCTGGCGAGATGGCCTGCGCAGGCCACCAACCCAGTGCAGCCCAGGGCGGCGGCACCAGCCAGTGCAACGGAGAACAGGAGCAGGGAACGCGCCTCCGATAGGCCAAGCCTAGGGACCTGTGGGCGAGAGGGTGGATCAGCGCCAGCGACACGGGCCCCTGATTGGCTCCTGGGACTCGCCCTGCCTACGCCCATAGGTGGGTTCACAAATCCTCGCACTCGCTTCGCGCCCCCGACAGCGCGGGCAGCGGTGGTTGGTCGGCTCTCAAGCCTAAAGTCTTGTCCGAACTCATCATTGGCTTCTTCCTAGCAGCCTGTGTTGATTGGCTGCCCGAGCACCCTCCCTCCCCGCGGCTGCCCAGCCGAGCAAAGGCACAGCTAAGCCGAGCGGCTTGGGGTGCGTGGAGCGAGGCGCGGGCGCGGTGGCTGACGCGAGGGTGTGAGCAGCCGGACGTACCCTGGCAGGGAGCAGCAGGTGGCGGCGGTGAATGGGGCTTGGCCCCACCAGTGGGCACTGGCCCAGAGCCACGGCCGGGGGGCCATCTAGCTGGAGAGAGAAGGGACAGGTGACCCGATCCGAGCCCAGCCCCGCCCAGCCGCCTTGGCGGGGGCGAGAGATAGCGAGGGGAGCCGAGGTTGGGCAGGGAATCGAGGGAGATCCCGGGCGGGATTTGGCAAGAGGCCCGAACTGAGGAAATCTGGTGGATGTGGGGCTTGAATGGAAGCTGTCTGCCGCCTGGAACCCCGAACGGGTAGGGTGAACCCTAAACTTAGACCGGGAGACAGGGATGGGGTCTGAAGATGGGGCAGTAGGCTTGACGCAGGGGAAAAAGAGGGGTCTTACATGGGAAGGTGGATCCGCGGCCCGGGGACTGGGGACCCCCGTGACAGCTGGAAGGAGAAGAGAGAGGCGTAGGGCGCGTGGAGTGACGGAGGAGGGCGGAGGGCGGTGGCGTGGCGTGCCCCAGCCTGGGCCCCTGGCCCTCCCCCAGGTGTCTGCACACACCCGCGGGCCGACCTCCCCCAGCTCCCTCTGGAAAGGGGGCGAACGAGAGACTGACCAGCCGCTGCCTCCGCCTGCAGCCCCTCGGCCTGCAGCCCCTCCACCCGCTCTTGCAGCTGCCGGACGTGCGCCTCCAGGTCGCGGTTCCTGGCCTCGGCCTCGCAGAGTTGGCTGCGGGAAGGTAAGGACCGTGAGCCCTTGCGGACGGAGAGACGGGCTGCTAAAGGGAGCGACAGGCCCCGGAGCCCGGACCCAGACCTGGCGAAGTTCTGGTTAGCGGTGCGGATGGCCTCCAGCTCCTGGCTCAGGCTCTGTCTGGTAAGCACCTCCTCCTCCAGGGCCTCCTGGAGCTCCTGCAGGGTCACCCCCGCCTCCGCTGGCATGGCGGCCGGAACTGCGGCCTACATATGGGAATCCGGCTTACTGCTGCCTGTGGCTCCTGGAGCACTCAAGACTTGTGCGTAGGTTCCAGGCCTGGAAAACTTCTGTCCTCTACCCCCCAGTCCTTAGAGCTCTTGGGACTCCCAACAGCTCCTGCAATGATCCCAGCCCCCTCCTTCCCTAACCCAGCCCCTGCCCGGTCTCCAGCCTTAATCCCTTCCACACAGGCACCAAAGGGCTGTGCCTAAAACACTAACTCAACTGGACCATGTCACGACCCTGCTCAAAATTACTCCTGCTCCTCTGTGCCCTCCAGAGAAAGCCGGCGGCCCCCAAAGGCCCTGTTTGGTTTGTTTCCTGCCGGCCTCTGCAGCCTCCCCTCCCTGTCCACCGCCCTCAGCCTCACTGCCTCCCTTCCCGGTCAGGAACAAGCCAGTGGTCCCCCGCCACGGGGCCTTTGCCCTGGGGGTTCTCTGCTAACCCATGGGTATTTGTCTTCCCACGGGCAGTCCTCCTCCTTCTCCGGGGCCCCCTCCCTAGAGAGCCCCCTCCACACGCCCTCAGCACCCTCTCATGTGAAGTCATGCTGTCTCTGTTCTGTCCTTCTGTGAGGAAGCTCCCAGAGCGCTTCGTGCTCCATGGGACACGTCAGCCTAGGAGTATGTCCCTTTCCTCTCGGATTCGTCCCTGACCGACCCTTTCCTCCAACAACTCACTGTTTCTTCCAGTGGTGGCACCATGGGCTCCAGGCTGGGCATTTGCACAGGTGGCTCAGGCAACAGCTTGGCCTCCAGTTCCATGGGCGTGGGGCCCGGAACCTCATCATCCCTGGGGAGAGGGAGTGGATGGGGGGGAGGGCCTGTGGGCACGGGGCAGCCAGACCCAAAGCCCCCATGGTCTGAGGAGGGGGAGGGGGCAGAGCGAAGGGAACAAATTGCCAGGTTGGTGTGACAGGTTCTCCTCTTGGAAAAGAAGAGGCCTGTCCCTGGCATGGCATCAGGCCCCTGGGACCTGCCCTCTCTGCACCTTCCACGGGAACTTGGGGTCCAGATACCCATGTTCTAGGGTCCGCTTATCTCCTCCCTGTCCAGGTGACCTTTGCACACCCCTCCCCTTAGAGCCTCCTGACAGTGAGGGGGACCTAATGAGGGGGACCCTGACCAGCTCTGGCCATCTCCAAAGGTATGGTCTTAAGACGGTGTGGATCCCAAGCCTGTGCCTCTAGACATCAGCACGACCCCCTCATACCCAGCTGCTCGGGGAGGGGGACAGACCCTGCCTACAAATACGAAATGGCAGTAACAGTGGATGTCCCTTCCAACCCAGCAATCCCCTCAGGGAACTGCATCTCCAGGGCCTAATAACCCTGGACTTGCGGTGGCTGTGCGTTCAGCCTGGATTCCAGCAGAGGGGACGGGCGAGTCCCGAGCTGCCCAGGAAGGAGAGTATACTGGGCGGGTGAGGAGCAGGTTGAAGTTCATTCACAGTAAGAAATGGCGTTTGCAGTACAGTGTCCGGTAACAACACAGACTGTGCACAGCGTGTCCTCCCAGCCAGGGGCCCTCACTGATGCTGAGCTTCCTCTTTCTCATTTATATTTGATAATTTACTTTGACGAGCAATGTATTATTTGTAGAATTCATGTTTTTAAAAGGCTTTATGGTTATGTGAGTGGTTCATTGAGTTTGTGACTTCTTATTTTCTAAGATTCTGAGGTCCCGTGACTGTGTACTAGAGACTTACACGTGGAAGGCTGGATGATTTGGAAGGCCGAATCTATGGCTCTGAGGTTTTCCAATTGAATCTAAAATTTCAAAGTACTTTTGCTCTGAGATTTGAAGGTCCTACAACTCTGGGCTTCAAGAGTCCTTGGTCCCAAGACAATAAGCTTTTAAGAATGATCCTGTAATTCTACTGGGCGCCGACGGCCAGAACATGGTAACTCGGAGTGGCCTCCTGGGGCCTCTGGAGCCCGCTCCTCACAGGCTGCACAGCGGTCGCTCTTACCTGAGGGCCATGCAGGAGTAGGAGTAGCCCACGAAAGGCAGGTTGACCCCCAGCGGCACGCCTTCCCGCATGTCTGACAGCGTCTCCTATACAAGAGAAGCACAGACATGAGGTGACCACCGGTTGTCAGGGCTGGCCCATCACCCCTTCTGTCTTGGCTTAAATGTCCCCCCTAAACCCCACTCTGACTTGTACTTCTCCATACTGTAAGTGGATGAGGAACCGGAGCTGACTTGGTTTGCGTGTGTCCCCAGCAGTGGCCAGGTCCAGGGCTCCCTGGCTGACCAAGCACTTTGGGATAGCTTGTGTAGCAGCTGGAAAAGAGATGCCCTAAGGAAGGGAGAGTCCTCTATGGTGCTTTCCTTCCTCTCGCCTCTCATCCTTCAAGGTCTGAGCTCAGACAGCCCCCTCTTCCAGGAAGCCCTCCAGGACCTTCCACGCTGGGTCAGTGTGCACTCCCTGCACTCCCCCATCTCGGCCCTGATCTCTCTGGAGTGTCACTGTCTGTGGTCAAGTCAGTGGCCCCCACTGGACTGTGAGTCTAGGTCACGGCTGGGTTCCCAGCACTGGGTCGGCATAGAGGAGGTTCTCTGGGAAAGAAATGATTTTAGGATCACAGGAGGTCGGCACTCTTCTAACCCCCTTTATGGAAGGGTGCGGGGGGAGTGGCAGGGGTCACAGGTACGTACCCCGCCCCCGCTCACCATGGCAGTGAGCCCATCCTCCACCACGTCGAAGTTGCACGTGTCAGTGGCACCTTCAAAATCTGGCGTAAAAGGAGGCACGCTGTCTCGGAGACCATCCCAGTCTAGGCCAAAGAAGAAAGGATGCTTCTGGAAATCTCCTGCTCCGTTCTGGCCCAGCCGTGTCTCCGGAGGACACAGCAGCCGCTGGATGAGGTCGCGAGCCTCCTCAGGGACCCCTGCATCAGCCAGCGGTAGAGACAGGTGCTCCTGCTCGGAGGGGAAGGAAAAGCGGCAAGTCAGTCTGGGAGCAGGTGCAGCGCGATCGGGGGCTCCTGGACCCTGCTTACGTTGTAGTGCACGATCTTGCCGTAGGTCTCTGCAGTGGAGTCAGCGTAGAAGGGCGTCTGCCCGTAGAACATTTCATAGGCAAACACGCCCAGCGCCCACCAGTCACATTCGGGCCCGTAGCTGCCCGTCCCCGGCCCGCCGCCCACGGCCTGCAGGATCTCTGGGGACAAGTAGTCCGGGGTGCCCACAGCCACCAGAGACCGCACCTGAGGCAAAGCAAGCAGAACCGGGCTCAGCCCTGCCCCTCCGGGCCCTGGCTCCGCCCCCTCATCTGAGCCACGCCCCTCGCACTTAGTTCCCGGCCCCTGCCTGTTCTAACCCTGAGCCAGGCACGCTTGAGCCTGAATCGCCTCCTTCTCTTCTCCAAATCCAGTCCTGCCTCCATCCTAGCTCTGCCCGCAGGTCTCAGCCGGCCTCCGCACTCTGAATCTCTGGTCCCGCACCTAACCCTACCCCTCATTGGTGACCCGCAGCGGACGGGTGCACCGCTCACCGTTCCATCCGCCCTCAACTTCAGGCAGGAGCCGAAGTCAGCCAAGCGGATGTGGCCACAGCGGTCCAGCAGGATGTTGTCCGGTTTGATGTCCCTGAGCAGAGGGATGAAGGGAGGGAAGGGGGTATGTCGGCCTCCCTCCCACCATCTCAAAGGCTCCGCCCCTCTAGGCGGCACCTCCTCGGGCCCCACCCTTAGGGACCAGCCTCTCCAATTCCCAAGCCTCCAGGCCCTGCCCTCAGGCCTCACCTCCTTGGGTCCCGTCCCTTAGGGGATTCTACAGTTCTGCACCCCACTCCTCAGCCCTGTCTCCAGAAGGACCCGACCAGCGTGGTCCCTCTCCAGGCCTCGCCGCCTCTGAGCTCCATCCTTCCAGGTACCCTTCTGGGGTCCAATTTTTGCTATCCCCTCCAGGCCCCGCCCTCAGACCCCGCCCTTCAGGCCCCGCAGTGCCCACCTGTGCACATAGCCCAGTTGGTGCACCGAGTCTATGGCCATGACAATCTCAGCCAGGTAGAAGCGTGCCATCTCGGCCGGGATCCGCTCCCCAAACTTGCTCAGCAGAGTCAGCAGGTCCCCGCCCACGTAGTACTCCATGACCAGGTACTGGGAGGGGGCGTGTCATGGGGGGGGTCGGTAGACCCCCTAGATGCCTATTGCTGGTAGCCCGGGATAAAGACTCCCAGAGATGACCCCACAGCCAGAGCCCCAAGAGAGCTCCAGAGATCTCCTAGGCCAAATTGGAGATACTCACCCTCCCTAAAAAACATTCTTCCAGGATGTCACTGAGCAGAGACACACACACACACACACACACACGGGGAAAAAGGACCCAGAGACCTCCCAATACCCAGAGGATGCGGTCCAGATACCCCCTGCCCAGTGGCCCCCACACAGACTCTACAGAGCTTTCCCATTCCAGGTATAGCGCCCCTGACGGCGGCTTTACGGAGCCCCCCAGAGTTAGCCCGGGAGAAGCGCAGTAAGGGACATCGGCCACCCAGGAAGGGAAGCCCGATCCTACCACACACAGACTCCCACAGGCACTTCACGGCAGCTCCTCCACCCTAGAACTTCCTCTCCCTGCCCGCCTCGTTAACTGACAGCCTCGGGGGTGGGTATCTGTCTCTCTAGTCACCAGGCCTGGGGCTCACCAGGTAGTTCTCATCCTGGAAGGCAAAGTGCAGCTGCGTGATCCAGCGCCGGTCTCCATTCACCAGCACGTCCCTCTCTTCACGGAAGCACGACACCTGCCAGGCACCCAGAAGAGCTGAGCGGTGGGGGGGACTTGGGGGAGGGTCCTTAGCGTCCTGCACATCCAGCCCTGCGCCTCACCTCGCCTCTCTTCAGCATGTCCCACTTATTCATGATCTTCATGGCGTACACCTGGCCCGTCTGCCTCATCTTCACCACTGCTACCTGAAGGTACAAACGGGGTGACAGAGGAGGAGGTGGCGGAGCAACATGGGGTATGGCAGCCACCCAAACCACGCCCACCCATCTCGCCACGCCCACTGGCCTCAAGCTCCACCCCCATCCTCTGCTGGTCTTAGGTTCTAAACTCATTCATCAATTTCTAAGGCCCCGCCGCAAACTCCTCTGGCCCGCCCCGCGGAGCAACCGGCACGGCTCAGGCCTCACCTCGCTGAAAGCCCCGCGTCCGATCACCTTCAGAATCTCGAAGTCATCCCTCTGCAGTCGGACCTCCTTAAGCCTCGCCGCGATGGGCTCCGCTGTGAGGCGGGGAGGGGGTGATGGCAACCAAGGGTCACTGGGACTGACATTGGAGAGGAGGAGGAATTCCCACCCTCTGTCCCTCAGTCCCCCTCTCTGTCCCTCAGTCCCAATTTCCCCTTCTGAGTCTCCCCTTAGGGCTGTCTGCCTCCCAGGGGCTTCCCCACATACAACAGTGTGAGGTTTGAGGGATGTAAAACCGTCCCCCTACAGAAAGGTAGGGTGCCTGGGAACCCCTTTTCGGGACAAGGCACTGGGCCACAGGGCTCTCTGGGAGCAGGGTGGAGGGGGAGGAGTCTGCAGAAGGGAGGCCCTGAAAAACATGGAAAACAGGCCCAGTTCTGACTGCTCCCTGGGCTTCAGGACCCACGGCTGTTGGGTGCTGCCCAAAGGGCCCAAGGCCCGCCCACTCCGGGCTTCTCCAGTCTGTCTTGGAACATGCAGTTTTACGTGGTTCCTCTAGGTTTAGAAGAAGCTGGCTCTTGAGCTACACTTTGGGAAACACTGGATTTAGGGATGGGGCCAGGAGGACCCAGAAAGGAAGACAAAACGGGAGTGACCAGCATCTGGGCTCCAGGCCGGTTCAAGTCTTCAGTCTTCTCCACTCCAGGAGGAGCACTCTGTTATGACTTATTTACAGATGGGGACTCGAGGCGCAGACAGGTGAAGTCATTTGTCCAAGGCCCCACGGCTAGGAATGTTTAACAGGGCATTTTGGGAATGGGGAAGCCAGGGGTGGAAGCAGAAGACTCAGGGCCACGGGAAGAGGGAGGCCTGGATCACCTGAGGGTGGAGGCCGCCAGGACCTCGGGGCAGGGTGGAGAGAGGGATAGGTGTGAGTAGGAATGAGGGGAGACACAAGGAGTCATGGAGGGGAGAGAGGGGCCCCCCACAGGGTTTGGGGAGAGTGGGCCAGTAGGGATGAACCAGCCAGGGCCCAGGACGGGGGAGGGAGGAGAGAGCCAAGACACTGAGCCCTTTTAAGGCAGCGGGAACCCAGGCCCCCTCCCCCGCGCGGCAGCCGGCAGGGGAGGGGCCGCAGGATGCTGCTCGGGCCACAAAAGGAATGCTCCTCACAGGAGAGCCAGACCCTGCCCCCACTTTAGGCCTCAGTTTACCCTGCCAACCAAACAATTGTTTGCAAAAGGGAGACCAAGAGAGCTGCTAAGGGCTGGGAGGAAGAGGGAGAAGGTTCTTCCAGAGGCTGAGTGGCCTGGCCCTTGGCCTCCACCTTCCCAGCTGTAAAACGGAGGTGGAGGGAGAGGATCAGGGCCTGGGTCCCAAAGAGATGGATACAAGAAAAAAAGCAGGAGAAGGCAGAGAGAGGAAACCCAGGGACAGAGAGCACTAGGGCCAAGAGCAAGCCACTGTGGGACCGACCAGTGGAGGGACAGTGGCAGGTGTCACAGAGACAGAAACCCTAGTGAGCCTGAGTCCTGGGCCAGGACGGGGTGAGGACAGACAACGAGAGAGGCTGAGGTTGAAGCATCTTCCCTCTGGACCTGTCTCCAGGGAAAGACCTGGCAAGAAGTGGCTTTGTGGGAGAGCCGGAGGCTAGACCTCATGAACTAGGAGAATTAATGAACCTGGGGAACTGGAGGGGAGCTCAAGGCTGACCCGGGAGGACTAGGGGGGACCAAGGCAAACCTGGGGCCGGGGGGAGCTCCTCCATCCAGGGAGTGGAGGGGTGCTGGGTGGTGCCCATCTGCAGAGCTGGTTCTCCCCCAGGGCCTGCCTGAGTCACTGTGCCCTCCCAGCGCCTGGACACCTGTTGAGGCAGCTGGAGAGGCTGGCGCCGAACACCTGCCCATCAGCCGCACCCCTGGCAACTGCCCCATCCTGTCCCTTCTGCTAGCCACTGTGCTCTGGGAAAGCAGGGTGGAGGGCCATGGGGCCCAGTTTGGGGTGTGTGGGGTCCTAGGAGATAGGGCTCCCAGCATGTCCCTAGGCCCAGACTTGAGGAAGGGAAAACAGGGGGACCATGGGAGGCTGTGCCCAGCCCAGCCTACCGCGGCGCCCAAGTCACGGTCCTGAGTCATGGCTGCCCTGGCCTCTGTTGACCCCGTTCTGCCCGGCCAGGGGGGCACAGAGGAGGGGGCAGGTAACCCCAAGACCCTAGCCCAAGCTCTGAGCCCCTGAGCAGAAAGCTCTCCCCATGTCTCTCCTGCCCAAGAGCCACCCCTGCACCCAACCCCGTCTCCTGCCTCTACCCTGTCCCTACCCCTTCCCAGTCTGGGGGAGCCCATGCAGGCAGGCACTCACCCCACTGCAAGAAGTCGGCCACGTACTTGTCTTGGGCCAGGTCGGAGGCGCCCAGCTCCTGGTGGACGCCCAGGAGAAGGTCGAGCAGGGGCTCCAGCCCCAGGAAGCCGGGGTCCAGCACCAGCTGCTGGAGCCGCCTCAGCCGCACCTCGGCTGACATGTTGGGCGGGCAGCACCATGGCCCCCTCCCCGGGCCTGGGGCTCGGGGTCCTCCTGTCACGGGGCCTGGCAGCCCCTGTCCAGGCCACGGGGCCCTGGCCGCATGTCGGCCTGTCCCTGGTTGTCCCCTGGGCCTCTCTGGCCACTTCTCTGCTGGCTGCAAAGGCCTCCTCCCCTTCTCCCCACCCCTTGGCCAGCCCCCTCCTGCCTCCCAGCCTTAACCCCTGGCAAGCCAGGCCCCCCCAACCAGAACATTTCAGTGCAATTGGGGGGTGGAGAATCTCAACTCTAGAACACTGCCCCCATGAAAAGGTGGAGCACAGAAGTGACAAAGGCTGAGGGTGAGCCCTCCCATTTTTCAGAGGGGGCCAATCGAGGTCCAGAGTGACCTGGTAACACCCCTCCCAAACTCTGGAGTTGGGGGAGAAAGGGGTGAGGCCTGGGAAGGGGGCAGGAGGCCAGTGCAGCTTTGTGGGTGACTCAGCCCCGGATTCAGACATTGGGACGTTTAAATTTAGCCTTCGGGCCCTCTGCTTTACACCGACTTGTTTTTGGCAGGAGGTGGGGAAGGGGTGGTGAGAGAATTGGGAAGTGAGGCCCTCAGGAGCCAAGACCAGGGGTGACCTGCTGGCCAAAGCCAGGGGGAGGCAAAAGAGACCCCAAAATAGCTCCTTGGCCCCTAGCCCACAGCCACGTTCCTGCCCAGGCTGGGATTAGAAACAGAAACATTTCGGGGGGTGGAGGGCGGAGCAGGCGCCGCTGGGAGGGATTTCGTTGTCCTTTCCAGGGCAGACAGTTCTCCCGGAGGAAACCGGGTCTCCGGCTGGTCCTCCGAGCCAGGCCCGAGGCAGCAAGCGGCCCAGACCTGCAGTCAAGGCCGCTCACTCAGGGCCTTGGGGCCTGCCTGGGGGACTCCATCTGAGCAGACCCTGTCTTGTCAGATTTGAAGTTGGGGCCTTTCCAAACAACTCTGAAAACTCCCACGGAGGACTATGAAGCGGGGGCCCTCCTCAGGGCTGGCGGGGCCACGAGCATGTCCCTCGTCCTGCCGGCTTTCCCGCTATTATAAAGGGGGCAG
>NW_006436281.1:1602799-1609714 GCF_000325575.1 Pteropus alecto
CCCTCGTCCTGCCGGCTTGCCCGCTATTATAAAGGGGGCAGGGGGCGGGGTGGGGCGGGGGAAGGCGGGGCCTGGCTGCTCCCCGGTAGAAGTGGAATGACCCAGCACTGCAGTGAAAGCACATGCCCCTCTTCCACGCCCCGCAGAAGGGAACAGAAACGCTGTGAAAACAGGGAACTTTAGTATAAATAAGGTGCTGGGGACAAGGAGGCCCCTAGAGGCCTCCATAACTTAACACTCTTCAAAAGCACAAACGACAGCAAGGGAGGTGGGACCAGGGGAGGGGCGGGCCACCCCTGCCCTGCCCACAGACCAGGGGCACACTGTAGAGCTGAGGCTCTTGTGGGTGGGGAGCTTCTCCCCCTGGAATGACCAGTCACATGCTGGGGACAGGGATGAGGCTAACACTGTTTCAGAGAAGGGGTCATTGTACTTGGCAGTGGGTGGGGACAAGGCTGAGGCCACATGAGCCACTATATCCCCCCAGGGTCTCGGCCAGTCTGGGGGACCCTCAGCCCCCCAAATTTGTGCATGGCGGGGGGCCAGAGCAGTCCATCCATCATGGTTAGTCTTGTTAACACGTTGATCTGAGGTCAGCGGGGAGGGTTCTGGCTGAGGGGGCGGGGCGGGGCTCCGAACGTCCAGGGCTTCACACCACGGTGCCGCTTGGGGAGTTGCCTGGTTGGGACGGGATGCCCTGGGGAAGATGAGAGGGGAGACCCAGGGGTCAGAGGCAACCTGAGGCTGCCGCCAGCCCGGGAGTCCCCAGACTGCTGCCACCTGGCCTTGCCGTTCAGTCCACCCCAGACCACCCCCTACAGGGGCCACTGCTCTAGGCTGGGAACTTGCCTCTGGGCCAGCTTCCCTGCCCAGCAGGCGGCACTTGTACACGATGATTAAAGTCCCTGGGTGATCCTGAGCAGAGAGCATGGGGGAGGTATGGAGGTGGGGAGGAGAGGGGGCACCCGGGGTCCCCTTCTGACTGAGGAGGGTCCTGAGATTCTGGGGAAAAGAACTCAGGGCCAGTCCTACCTCTACCACTGACTTGCTGGGTGGCCTGGGCCAACTTCCTTCCCCTGTCTGGGCCTCGGTCTCCTCGTCTGGGAACTAGGGGAACAGAGGGGTCTCCTTCAGGACTTGCGAGACTCCCCAGATCCCAGCGGCCCACCTCGGAGGCTCTGAAACTGAGCCCTACGTTCTACGGTTCCGAGGAACCGGGCTGCGGCCCTCGGACCTGGCATCCTGGGTGCCCGAGCCCAGACCCCAAGGAGCTCAGACCGCTGAACCCACAGCTCCGAAGCTACAAGGCGCCAGACCTGTGCTTCACCTACCAGGCCCTTCCTGAACCCCGCGGCCGCCCCAGGAGCTGGGTGCATCCCCCACACCACCCATCTTCAGGCCTCCCTGTCCTAAGTGGTGACAGAGGTCCGAGAGGGGTGGGGACTTGCCCTAAGGGACACAGGAAGTGCAGGACTGGACCTCAAAACTGGCATCCCAGTCTGTGCCTCCAGCAGTGGACTTAGAGCCCAAGAGTCCAGACCCAGGCTGGACACCAGGCCCAAGGTTCAATGCTGTCCACAGAGCCTGACCCACAGTTATCTAAAAAGATTCACTATTTAAAAATCACATTTCTCATAAAAGTACAGATCCAGCTTTAAGAAACTAGTAAGACCTGGCAGCCCACTGACTGTTCTGATAGCCGGCCGTGGTGTCCACCACACCCAGCTCTCTCTCTCGCCCAACCCTCTCTCTGCGGCCTGTCGCCACGGGTCCTAGAGCCTGTCCCTCTGAGATCCAAGAGGGTCTGTTCTGAGACACTAAGGTTTCCACAGCTGACCCTTCCCCCATGGGGCTAGAAGCTGTGGCGGTGACAGAGCCCTCTGCCAACACCTGCCTCCTCCCTGGTCCCGGGGCGGCCGGTGTGGCTGACTCACCGCCTTGCCCGGCCGGGCCCACGTGCAGATGAGGCCCTCCTGGCAGGCGGTGATGATGCAGTCCTCCAAGAAGAGGAGGACCGTCAGCCGCTCCTGGGCGATCTTCTTGCATACCAGGGGCTCGAGCAGCGGCACCTCGTGGATGCGCGGGCACAGTGCCGTGCCCAGCACCTTGGCCGGGTCCAGCCGGCTGCGGGGCACAGGACCACTGGGCTTGTCCCCGCTGCCGCCGCCCCCGCTGCCGCCCCGGCTGATGTTGCCCAGGCTGTGGTAGCGCTTGTGCTCCTTCTCTGCCCCCCGGTCCCGCCGCTCCTGCAGCGTGAGCGTGGCAAAGCGGCCGATGCTGAACGGTGTGCCCGGCTCGGTCGCCGCGCCTGGGCCGCCAGCCTTGCCACTGCCCGCCGGGTGCGGGAGGCTGTTAGAGCGGGACAGCGAGCGGGGCAGAGGCCCGGGGCCCGGCTCGCCACCCCGCGAGCTGCTGGCGGCAGGGGGCGTGGCGCCGGGAGTGCCCGGGAGAGTGCGGGTGCGGGCCAAGGGCGGGTGTGGGTAAAGCACGTCTTCGGTGAGGTCCCACAGGCAGAACTGCGTGTCCTGGCCGGCTGAGCCAAAGCGGTAGGTGATGGAGCCGGCCTTCGGCATGGGGGACAGGGGGACTCCCCCGCCCGGGCCCGGGGCCTCGGGCTCCTCCTCCTCGTCCTCCTCACCGCTCCGCTCCCCGTCACCATGGGCTGCCGCGGCCTCCTCGGCCCTCGTCGTGTAAGGGTCAAAGGCCACAGCGTTGACCCAGGACTTGTGGCCATGGCCGCGGGCCACCACACGGCCCTCGGTGAAAGACCACACGGTGACCAGGTCATCTTCGCCACCCGTGACGACGTAGCGCCCGTCGGGGCTCCAGCACACGCAGAGCAGGCCCCCAAAGTAGCTTTTCATGAGCCCACGCAGGAGCATGGAGTCGAAGTGGAAGACACGCAGGCAGCCGTCCTGGCTGACGCAGGCCAAGTGCCGGCCGTCGGGCGAGAAGGCGAACTCGTTGAGGGGCCCCTCGCCCACCGCCCACTTGGCCAGCGGGTTGCGAGGCGCCTTGCTCTTGGCGGCGTAGACAGCGAAGCCCTCGCCCTGCTTCAGCAGGCTGTACTGCGGCGGCGCGGAGGCGCAGGGGTGGCTGACGTTGTACAGGTACAGGTGGCCGCTGGCGTGTGATGCCAGAAATAGGCTTTCCGACTCGGGCAGCCATTTCAGATATGTCACCTTGGTCTTGTCGATCAGCCGCTGCCAGGGGAGACGGCGGGGGTTGGGGGGAGGCAGTCGGGCCCGGCAGGCCTGCTCCCCGGACCTAGCTCCCAGGAGGCCAGGGGACACAGCCCACGCCTCCCAGTAGAGGGGCTCCCACTGCAGGGAAACTGCTGGTCATGGGAACGCAGGGGAGAGGGGCTCCCTGGTAGGTGGCCACGGGAGTGCCACAGAGCTTCGATGTCTCATCCTGGGGTCAGTCCTGCCGTCCAGAGAACTGTCCTCTACCTAATGCCTCCCTCTGCCTTTACCACATCATGTTCAAGGCAACAAACCGATTCACAGAACAGCAGCTTCTCCAAGAAAGGGATCTCTGTCTGTGTGGCATCCTGCCCCAGCCCCAGGCCACAGAGCTGCGCACACGGGAGGCCCCCGGAAGGTACTTCCTGGACACGTGAGTGACAAGCCCATCCTCCCACTGCTCATCTTTGCTCCTTTTCTCCTCACAACTCACCCCCAGTTCTTCACTAATACGCAGAACCCGACTTCTGCTCACGCCCCGCCTGACCCAATCACCCTGGCCCCAGCCGCCATCAACCCTCCAATGGCTTAACTGGCCGCCAGGCTACCACTGCCCGTGTCTATTCCCCAAACCAGCGGTCCCCAACCTTTTTTGGCACCAGGGACCAGAGCTCCTATGAGAATCTAATGCCCGATGATCTGAGGCGGAGCTGAGGCGGTGATGCTGGCACTGGGGAGCGGCTGCAGACACAGATGAAGCTTCGTTTGCTCACTGCCGCTCACCCTCTGCTGTGCCGCCCGGTTCCTAACAGGCCAAGGACTGGTACCATCCTCGACCTGGGGTTTAGGGACCCCTGATTTAGAGAGGAAAGTCCTCTGAGTATGCTGTTAAAATCTGAATCAGCACTTGGCATCCACCCCCTAGGGGTTTGACAGTGACTTTAGCCCTAATGTCCTCAGGCAGCCACTATGCAACTTCTTCCCCAGGTATCTAAGTTGCTTCTCATTCTTGAGAGAATAGGGGGAAAAAAAAAAAATCAAGCCATTTCCCTATTTCCCTGTTCTATGGCTCGGAGGAACCCGGGCCCGGCCCTCTGTGACCCGGCCCCTCCCGTGATTTCTCAGAACTCACCTACCACCCTCCCCCTCAACAACTGCTCTGGCCACATGTCCTGCTTTGGGGCCTTTGTCCTAGCTGTCCCCTCATCTCAGAATGTCCTTTCCCCATAACTCTTCTTGCCCCCTCGGGTCTTCATTTCAATGTCATCTCCCAGGGAGGCCCCTCCTAACCACCCTGTTTATACCTCACGAGCCCTCTCCGCTGCATTGTCTCTGCAGCAATCAGCACCTTCCGACACACAGTGTACTTCTCTTATTTGATAACAGTCTCCCCAGCTAGATGAAAGCGCCACAAAGGCAGGTCCTGTTCTGTTCACTGAGATGAGACATCCCCAGTGCTGGGAACACGCCTGGCTCAGGACTAATGCTCAATAAATATTCTGTGAATGGATGAGCTAGTGCATTTTTAATCCGTTCGCTGTTCCACTCACTCCCTTCTGCCATTCATGCATTCCGTATAGATGGAACACCTCCTCTGAACACAGAGACACAGGACGAGAATAGTTCGTGCCCACGGATAAGACCACTCGCCAGCATTTTCTCTTGTGCCAAGTCCACCCAGGACTGAGCAACATCCACGCATGATTTTACAACAACAGTCCTGTGAGGTAGGAGTGAGAATCTCATTCTGCAAAGGAGGGAAACTGAGGCTCAGACAGGAACCGTCACTTTCTCAAAGCTACACAGTGAGTAAATGGTGCAGCAAGGATATGAATCCAATGCCCACAGGGCCCAGAATCTGAAGAGCAGGGGCTCTGGCTTCAAACCAGTCCCAACCAGTGACCAGCCTCCATTCTCTAGTCTGCAAAATGGGCACCACAATCTCTAACCCATTGGTTGATGAAAACTCCAGGAGTAAAGTGTTCAGCATACAGCTAACACAGCACAGGGCCTGGGCATAGGAGGGGCCGGTGTCATCATTAGCTGCTTTCGCCCTAGCTGCTGTCTGTCGCCCATCCCATCTAGCTGTCAGTCCACCCGCCTCCTCTCTCTCATCCCTCCCGTCTTAGGCCTACGCTGCTCCCCAGGGCTGAAGTCTCATGGCAAACAGTGATGGGGGGGATGGGGAGGGGGCGTAATTCTGGACCCTGGGGGCCCACAATCACCTCTTCATTGAATAGCTTGCTGGTGTCCTTCTTGATGAGGTCCAGGTATTGCACCTGGCCGGCTGAGAACCCCACAAGCAAGGAGATGGTCTCCGTGGCAGCAGTAAACTGATTGAAGTCATGGCAGGTGGGCTGCGTGCCCTTATAGATCCGCTTGTCAATTGGCTTGTTGAGGTCAATCGACTTGAGTGGTGGGAAAAAAGGAGTTAGTGGCTTCTACCACTGAGAGGAAGGAAGAGGGTGCTGAGGTTGGGGTAAAACCACTAAGAGGAAGCAGGGTAAATCCCTGGGGGAAGTGGGCAGGTGAATGAGTGAGTGGGGAGGGAGCAGGTGACCACAGACAGGAAGGGGGACCCACATCTCAGACAGAGTAGAGAAAAAAGCTGACAGGAAGGATTCCCCTCCTCCCACTCCCTGGCATAAGACCACAGCACCTCCCCAAACTTGGATCCCCCAACTTCTGGGACACCCTCACCCACAGCATCAGGGTTCAGGGTCCCAGAGTCCCTGAGCTCTGATTCCTTTCCAGTCCTGCACTGTTAACCTCAGCACTCCCCTGGGTCTTAGCACCACAATACTCCAAGCCCCCCTCCAAACGCAGGGTCACCCAAATCCCCAGGACTCCGGAGCCCAAGATCTCAGGATTCCCTTTACTAGGGAGTCCCTAAATCTCATGACGCCCAGCAGAGTTCAGGGACCCATTATACCTCATGTTCCCCCATACTTAGGTACCTTCATCCCTCTGGGCTCTGAGGATCCCCATCACTTCTGGGGACCACCATAAATTGCAAGGGTCACATCCCCTCTGGCACCTACATCACTGTAGAGACACCCATCACACCTGAGGATGTCCCCTCTGGGCTCTCATCACCACCAGATGTCCCATCAGCTCATTACCTCCAGAGCCCCAATTTTCTCTGGGATCCCTATTACCTCTAAGCCCATTACTTCTGGAATCCTGACTTCCAGCTGCCCAAAAGTCAAGACTGCCCCCCCCATCACCTCCAGACTGCAATACACCTGGCTTCTGCATCACCTCAGGATTCCCCATCACCTGCAGAATGCCTGTCACCCGGAATCCGAAGGAGCCGCATCGCCTCCGATTCCCCATCACCTCCAGAACCTCACCATTCCAGAACCCGCACGCATAACGCGGGGATCTCACATGACCTCAAGGATGCCCAGCACCCGGGGGGCCTCCCCGCATCTTTGGGAATCCTGCATTATCGCCAAGAACCCGTCCCCCTGGGACGGCCATCACAGCTGAGGATGCCTATCGCAGGGCCCCACATAATTCCGGGACCCTCCTACCACTTCTGGATCACCTAGGGACCACCATCCTCTCAGCACCCAGGGCCCTACGATGCAGGCTGCTCACCCGTTGGCTCCCGCGACGACAGCAGCCCGGGTAGAAATAGAGTTCGCGGCCCAAGTTGAAGCAGACACGGTCTCCTCCGGCCCCGAGACCCGCGGGCGTGGCGGGCGGCTCCCCGGCCCCGTCCGGC
>NW_006436281.1:1610126-1614666 GCF_000325575.1 Pteropus alecto
GGGGTGTCGCCCGGGCGACGACTCTACGATTGGCAACAGGGTCGAGAGGCGGGACGAGCCCCCTGCCGTCGCTCGGGTAACGGTTCTGGGGCCGAGGGCGGGGCGAAAAGGTGGGCGTGGCCTTCACGCCCGGAGAGCGACGTGTGGTTGGCGGCGGGGGCGGAGCCCGCAGGGAAAGGGGGCGTGGCATTCAAGAAGCGCAAGTCCTTAGCAGCGACTCCCTGGGAACCGTTTGCCTAGCAACGGAGAGACCCTCAAGAGAAGGCCCTGTTCCTAACCTGGCCTTGCCATGACGTCACAGATGACCCCAGATGAGCCAAAAGTCTCCACAGACTCTCAACATACATCCCCTCCCACTGATGTCTTAATGTCCGCCAAACTGGCCACAGCATCTCCAGCCATTCTTTGCCACTGCTGCTGATCCCCCAAATCTTGATGAGCCCCACGTCTCCAGAAAACATCAAGGACTTCGTCGGACCCACTATTGATTAATGCTAGCCCTTAAACATCTCCGCATTTCCCACCAACCTCCAATATATGTCCCCATGACTTCACTATCTTCAACGATCTCGCTTGGTCCTCCAACACCCCTGATTCCAAAATTTCATTAGTCCTCGCAACAGCCCTGTAACCCAAAATCTCCTCCCGATCCCAGCAGTCCCCACAGATAGCCAGTGGCCCTGACTTCTGCCGAAGCCACTCTGCCGCCATCACGGATCTTCCCAGACTCACTCACTCAGTAGCTTCCCAGATTTCTCCCTGGAATGTCCCGGAGGCATCTCACACTCGACAAGTCCTGTAATGAACTTGACATCTTACTCTAAATTCTACCCCTCTTTTGTGTCCCATTCTTAGGGCGAGCACTGCTAACTCCAACCAGTAACTCAGACTACAGACCTGATTTGTACCATTTTCTTTCACCCCCTGCTTTCTGTTCCCAAGTCTTGTATTCTGTCACCTGAAGTCCTCTTTTCCAGCCCCTTCCCCTGTATAACCACGGGCCAAACTCTTTCTCACCTGCTTGCTCGCTGCCCACCCCCCCATCAGCCTTGTCTCTGCCATCCCAGACCCCTATCTCACCCCACCAGCCACCCTCCACTTGGCATCTAGAGAGGTCTTTCTAAAGCACGAATGCGATCAGGCCCTCCCCTTCTCGAAGCCCATCTATGGCTCCCTGGTGCTCTCGGGGCAAAGTTAAGCCTTGAGTGATCTGTTTCCACCAAGCCCTGTTTCCAACCTCATCTCTCACCATTAACTCCTCACACCTTGCCCCCAAAAATGAGATTTGAGAAAGCACCCCTGCACATCGCATTCTCTCTTGCCCTGGGGTCCTTTGCACATGCCGTTCCCTCTGCTTGGAATGCCCTTCCCCACTCTGTTCTGGACCCTTTAAGCGTCAGCTCACGGACTCTGTCAGTTCTCTCGGCTCCCTTATCTGTATTGTCATGGCCTGGGAAGGCGTCTGTCTCTGCTGTAGACTGTGAGCCCTGGGGAAGCAGAGCTGGAGCTGCTCGGTCACTTCTGTGTCAGCTCAGGGCTAGGCTGACAGAAGGCACTTCAATAGTTGTTTGATGGCCAGATGAATGAATAAATGAAACAGATAGGAGAGACGATGCTGGGTCATGTCTGCATTCCCAGCAGAGCCCGAGAGCCCTGACTTGGAGCCCACGTCAACAGACTGGAGAGCAAATGAATGAGTGACTGGGCCGAAATGCCACAGGGACATTTATTTAGAGCAGCTGCCTTCCTTTTCTACCCCTGCCCTCCAGGGACAGAAAGCAAACCAACAGTGAAAAACAACCCATAACTCACTATGTACAAGGGACAACTTGCTATCTACCTGCTTGGGGAAGGGGCTACCGGGCCTCAGTCATCCAGGTCCTCGTCCTCATCTTCCTCCTCATCCTCCTCCTCCTCCTCCGCAGCCGCCAGGGCCTGCTCCTGAGCAGCCTTGAGGGCCTGCTCCTCCTCCACCGTGGGATCACTAATCTCCATGATCTCCGGGCCGCTGGGGTACTCTTGCTGAATGGGGGCCGGCAGGGCCGGGTTGAAGTTCTCGGGACTGTACTTGTGGCCCCAGCCAATGTAGATGTTCTCAAACTTCCTGGAGGGACAGACCGGAAAATCATCCCTCGAAGGCCCCAGGGCGGACTTTCATTAAGGGTGGGCCCAGCATAGACATAGCAGGGTGAAGTATACCCACTGAGTTTCTCTTCATTTGGTCCTTTTAGTGTTTACTGAGCATCTACTAAGGGCCAGGCTGCGTCTAGAGCTGCACTGTCCAACAACATGAATAGCTACCAAGCACCTGAAACATGGCTAGTGTACCCCAAACACTGAATTTCTATATTATTTACTTTTCTAGTTTCACCTGTGATTTCGTCTTCAACCTATTGGTTATTCAGGAGTGTGTTGTTTAATTTCTACGTATCTGTGAATTTCCTTGTTATTATTTCTAATCTTATTCCAGTGTGGTTAGAAAAGTTATTTTGTCTGATTAATCCTTTTAAATTAATGGAGACTTGTTTTATGGCCTAGGATATGGCCTATCTTGGAGAATGTTCCATGTGCACTTGAGAGGAATGTGGATTCTGCTGTTGTGGGTGGAGCGGATTTTATTTAATTTTAATTCATTTATATTTAAGCAATAAAACGGATACTCAATTTAGTATTGGAAAATGTCTGAGTATGTCTGAGACGGGCATGAGTCTATTTTTGCCATTGTAAATGTTGCAAAATCTAAAGACAAGTCAAGTATTTCTGATGAAAATTTAGTGCCCAGATTGACATGTGCTGTAAATGTAAATTTCACCTCAGATTCCAAAGACTTAAGATGAAAAAAAAAATGTAAAATGGTTCATTAATCATTTTTACATTATTGATTTTGTGTTTCGGTGAAAATATTTTGGATATTTGGGGTTAAGTAAAATATACTATTTAAATGAATTTTGCCTGTTTATTTCTACTTCTTGAACATGGCTACTAGAACATTTTAAATGAAATATGTAGCTTGTATTTTATTTATGTTGGATGGCGCTGGTCTAGATGTGGGGACCTAGCCGTGAACAGATTAGACCGGAATCCTTGCCGTGGTGCCTATGCTCCAGAGGCAGGGGGCTGATAATAAAGACAGAAGTGATCAGGCCCGACTGATTTATCTCCCCCCGGAATTTTAACTAAGAAAGAAAGAGGAGTAAATGGGAGAACAGGCAGGGGACTGAGAGACGGGGAGAGAGGCAGACAGAAGCAGAGGGAGAAATTGAGAGAGCAGGAGAGGTGGGGGGTGGAGAGTCTGCTCTGGGAACAGTTTGGCTTTGACCTTGCTGTTCCCGAGAAAATTGTTTTTCTCCGGGTCTTCCTCGGAGCCTTCAAACACACTGCTTCCTCGGAAGCCCCCAGCCCCTGCCTGCCCTGGTCCTGTGGTCCAGCACCCAGCTACATCCTCGGGGGGTTGAACTTGCCAGGAAGGGCTCCGCTCCAGCCGGACCCGTGCGACTAGACCCTGCCCAGATCGCGGGGTGAGTCCGAGCACTCGCAGGTGGAGAAGCTCTGGTCGAGAATATCCTTCCGCCTGTTTCCACCCCCCGCCTCCCCCCACCCCCCACGCACACTTACTTCTTTCTTTCCCCAAAGATTTCAAATCAAGGCTGCTTTTCCCAGAAATCCTTCCTTAATCCCCTCAAGACATGACAGCTATGACTGTCATTTGTCCCTCCACTCTCCCTCTCCCTCCTGGTACTTATCTTAGTTTGTAAGAGGATATTGAGGACGGGGGAAAGAGGGCGAGGGGCAGGGGGAGGAGGCGGAGGGGAGTTATACAATTAACGCCCTAGCTTCCTTTTCCTGCTCCCAGGGCAGGATCCACATCTGCCTTTTCAACAAAGGGCCAGGGCCCAGCATACAGCTGGTAAACAGTGACAATCATGTCTTCTATGGGAAAAAAAAAAAAGTGGATAGACGAATGGATGAATGGAGGGATGGATGGACGAATGACTGGATAGTGGATGAGAGGGTGGGGGGTGGGGGTGGGTGCAGGAGTGAAGGATGTATGGGTGGAGCTCCCAATTTAGATCTTTTGCTTTCGGAGGGATGTTGGCAAATTAGGATGTGGCCAGAAGAAGGTCATTGGCAAAAGTAAGCATGCCTCTTCCCTATTTCTGAAGGAAATGAAAAATAATTTCCAAGTATGTGGTTAAAGTATCAAGATGACATGAAATCCCACCTCGTCTGTTAATCATGGTAGCGAATACAGAGCAGGTTCATCATTGAGATGGAAAAGGAAAATCTATGAAAAATCGTCATGCCATCTGGTGGACAGAGCTGGTAAGTGCGCCCGCCCCGTGGCCGCAGACGGCGTCCTCTAGTGGCGGAGCAGAAAGGCTGAGATACCCACGGTGAGAGAGGCGGGGAGGGTAAGCAGCGCATAGCTGCCTGCCAACCGGAAGATGAAAACGTGACGTGGGCCTGCAAAGCTTTTGGGAGCAACTGGTGGGGGATCCTGGTGGGGAAGATTTCTGGCCCCTAGAGAGAAGACCCTTCG
>NW_006436281.1:1614695-1623200 GCF_000325575.1 Pteropus alecto
GTTAGCTCCCAGAGATGAGACTGTCCGGGTCAGTGCCGCCTCAAAGGGGACTCCTGAGACCGGCCGGCTGCATGACCCGTACAGCAGAAAAGCCTGGGCGGGGCACCCGGAGACCCAGGTCTAAATCCTGCACACGCTGTGCGACGTAACTCTGGGTTAGCTCCTGCCCCTCTCTGATGCCCCATTCTCTCATCCGAGGGGCTCACACTTTTGGTTAGGGATTTCTCATTTTAGCCCCAGCCACTGGGAGCTGAGTGAGGAGGTCGACCCTGGGGGCGGGGCTTGCCAATCTCTGCCCACCCTGGTGGGTTGCTCCGCCCAGCCTGGCTCGGGAGGAGTTAGTTATAGGGGCTGCTCCTGCTGGGAGGAACTGGGGGCGGACCTACTTGCCGGTGGCGTAGGCGTAGGCCCCCGGCCACAGATTGGAGCGCACGATAGCCACGGAGTACTGCGGGCAGAGGCTGCAGGACAGGCGGGCGGTCCAGGGTGACATATGCATGATTTCTGCAGGGACACGGGGAGCACCAGAGACGTCAGAGGCTCTGACGCTGGCTCCCCATGTCCTGCACAGACCCATGGAGGCTCCGGGTTCATGGAAATCTGGCTCCACTTGCCAACTCTCAGCCTCCCTTTCCTCTTTCCTCCAGGTGCCTAAGTTAGGCCTTGGCCTCAGGAAATTCCTGTCCCTTCTTCCAAAATCCAGCTCCATCCCTGCCTCTTGTGGGGAGTACTCCCTAAGTCTCTCTCTCTGTTCCCTCAAGCCCACGTGGGACTCGAAAGGCCACATCCCACCAATCTGGGCCACTGCCACGAGCCAGATACAGCTCACGAGATGGACACTTTCCTGTAACCCCATGGGGACACGCTGTCACGATGCGAGATCAGCTGGGGCTCAGAGAGATGACCCCCACCAGTGCCGCTGCCCCTCCCTTTCTCCCGTCTCCCCCTGAGGTGGCGGTAGGAGGCGAGGAGGACCGTCACCTGCATCTTCCGAGAGCGGCGTCAGCAGCGGGGGCCCGACCTCCTGCTCCACCTCCTCCATCCCCTCATCCGCCTTCTCCTCCTCCTCCCCCAGCTCCTCCTCCTCCTCCATCTTCTGCATAGGGTTCACCCAAGTGCAGCGGCCCTGGAGGTGGGGGAAAGTGGCACCCTTGGGGGACAGAGCCCAGCCTGCACCCTGGGAGGAGGTGGAGGGGCCGGGCAGGACACTGGGGACTGTCCTCAGGGACCCGGGGATGGACAGGAGGACAGGTGTGTGTGTGTGTGTGGAAGGGAAGAATGGGCCAAGAGCTGTTGCATCGAGGTGGGGCTTCCCGCCTCCCGCTGGCCATGTGGGTCCCGTCCGTGCATTCATTCATTCGTTCATTCATTCGTCAGATATTTAATGAGTGCCTACTACATACAGGCACTGCCCTAGGTGCTGGGGACACATCCTTCAGGAAAGAGATCCCAAATCTCTGCCCTGTGGAGCCGACATTCGGCAGCCCATATGATCCTTTCTTTGCCCGTCTGTGAAATGGGGGTGTCATGGGTGGTTTGCTCTTTGGATTGCTGTTGGGTTACATGAGATCTCGAAGAGCCGACGAATGTTGTGTTGAAGGAACGGACCTCAGTGAATCGCATATCGCGGACCTCAGTTTCATCACGTATGAGATGGCAATGCTCGCTGGACCGATCTCTAAGGGAGTTATTTGGATTCAAGAAAACCTTGTGGAGTCGGAGAATATTTATTGAATGAATGAACGAATGAACGAATGAATGAATAAAAAGTTCCTAGCACGCAGCAGATATTTCCTCGAATGAATACAGAAATATATATAAAGTGCAGACACATCAGGCATTCACTAAGTGCAGGTCCACAGTCTGGCCCACGACTCCAAAACCCAAAAAGCTTTGAAACCCAGAAGTTTTTCGTGAGTCGTTTGGCAGCGCCCCTGGCCTGACTGCTGAGAGGCTGCGCACTTTTGCTGCGAAAATAACAATGGCCTTGAATACAGGCCGCCCCCACAGCCCTGCTTAAAGTGTTGCATGATGTGTGGGATGAGCACTGTCGCCTTTTTGAAATCTTAAAAATTCAGAGTTCCAAGATTTATCTGGCCCCAAAGGCTGCTGACAGGGATTGTCAACCAATATCTGTTGAATGAATACATGAGTAAATGAATGAATGAATAAGGAATGGACCAATGCATGAGGAATGAATGAATGAGGAACGAATGAATGAAGAATGGACCAATGAACGAGGAATGGTGAATGAATGAATGACTGAGGAACGGGTGAATGAATGAAGGTTATTTGGCACAAAGGCCAGCAGAGCGCGAGTGCCTGGAGAGGCACAGCTGAGCCACCTGGTTCTGCGATGGGGGCGGGGTCCCCGGGGTCCCCGGTCCTACCTGCGGCAGGATGTGCTGCGTGTGGTGCACCCAGTTGGCCATGGAGTCCACGAGCTCGAGCACCGGGATGCCCTCGAAGTCGGGGTTCTCCTCGTAGGAGTCGCGCCCGGCGCCGCCCTCCTCCTCCTCGTCGCCCTCCTCCTCCCCGAACTGGTAGAAGCCGAGCGGGCTGATGTGCGTGGCGGCCGAGATGCGGGCGATCTGGGCCCGCAGGTAGTTGGCCTCGTTGCCGGGGAAGGGCGGGTAGCTGACGACCGGTGCGTCCAGGTGGCCGGTGAAGAACTTCTTGATCTTGCGCGCCTGCACGATCTGGTTGGGCGTGACATGCGGCAGCCGCGTCCACGGCCAGCCCGGCTCGTTGCACACGAAATACAGGTACTTGTTGGTGCCCATGCGGCTCTCCTCCTTGGGGATGACGGGCGGCGGCTTCCACATCGGCTTGGGGACGATGTCGGAGACCTTCTCCTCGTCCTCCTCGCCCTCCTCCTCCCCGTGCGTGTCTATGACCTCGCCGCCTTCCAACATCTCCTCCACCTCCTCCTCCTCCGCCTCCTCCTCGCCCTCCCGGAACTCCACCTGGGCCACCAGGTAGCTGCGGTTGAGCCCCAGGATCTTGCCCCAGAAGCGGCAGGTGAGGATGGGCTGCTGCTCCACCAGCTGCTTCAGGGCCATGAAGATGCGGAAACTCTCGTCGGAGCTCAGGCCCACGCCCGCCTGTTCGAAGTAGAAAGCCGACTCCATGATGTTGGGCACGGGGGTGTCTGCCTGCCCAGGAAGGGGAGGAAGAGAGCTGAAGCCCAGACTCTTCTAGAACCGGGAGAGCTATCCTACTCTGTAACCCAGCTGCTCAGGTGACCAATTTGCCAGTGAGATGTGGGGGTAGGTCCCTGGGGAGGACAGTCCCTTGATGGAAAAGAAAAGGGGACACCCGAAACTAATATAAAATAATACTGTAATTGAAAAATTTAAAAAATGAAATGAAATTTTTTAAAAAAGGCAAAACCGCACTAAGAGAAAATCCATTCTTCTTTCTTCCTTCCCCTTTGTTCCTGCCCGGCATGGGATGTGAGATCCGGAGTTACAGCAGCTATCTTGGGGACATGAGGCAACGCATCCTAATGGTGGTGGAGCCGAAAAAGGGAAACTGTCTGGTTCCCAACGGCATCACTGAGCTGCCTGGCCTCTGCCGGGATTCTTGTTTATTGAGACAAAGAAGCCACTTCTAGTCATGTTGTCTGTCACCAGCAGCAAAACACACTCCTAACATACCCGAATCACACAGCAATTTGAGAGAAAATGTAGGTCTTGAACCCAGGAATCACAGATGTTGGGAGGATGGTGGTGATGAATCCTGCCCTCGCTGCCTCCTTTTTCACCGTCTGCTTTATTCAGGAGGATGGGGGTGGGGCAGAGGGAGAGAGGGAGAGAGAGAGGAAGAGAGACATAGAAAGACAGAGAGAGACAGAGACCAAAAGGAAGTGAGAACAAATAAGTCAAGAGCAGAGGAGAGGACGTGGGGAGGTTTGGGCCCAGCCGCCCCCACACGCACCCGGCCACAGGCTAGCCTCAACTCGTTCTCATTCCGTCTGTCCAGAAATCTTTATTAAAGACTCAATGGGTGCCAGCCTAGGCTGGGGCAGGCACTGACATATATCAGAGGACAAAAGCGATGAGGACCTCCCTCATGAGGTCATCATGATCCGCTCTTGGCCTTGGCCAGCTTGACTGGGCCAGGAAAACACAGTCCAAAATGGGGAGATCATCTGCTTTCTTGCCAGAATTTGACATCAGGACAGAGAGAGAGACAACGGGAGACAGAATAATGAACCCCAAAAGATGCCCTAATCCCTGGACCTGTGAATACGTGACCTCACATGGCAAAAGAGCCCTGTAGGTGTGATTAGGTTGGGGGCTCTTGAGATGGGGAGATGGTCCTGGATTCTCGGGGTGGGCCCAAGGACATCACGAGTGTCTCGATCAGTGAAAGTGGGCAGCGGGAGAGCTGGGGAAGGTGTCATGACAGAAGCAGAGGTTGGAGTTGGAGAGAGATTTAAAGATGCTACACTGCTGGCTTTGGAGGAGGAGGAAGGAACGCAGGTGGCCCCCCGAAACTGGGAAAGCTGAGGAAACACCTTCCATTCGCAAGGCAGCCCTTGCCGGCACCTTATTTTAGCCCAGTGACCTAGTTTGAACTTCCGATGTCCAGAACTGCAAGATGATACATTATGCCTTAAACCACTACATTTGTGGTAATTTGTTACAGCAGCTATTGGCTAATCCAGAAGCCAACTTCTGCATGTGGCTGAAAGTGAAACATGGAAATGGGAGAAACACAATAAATGGACAGCGGCTGATTCTCTACATGAAGAGACGATGGACACCAGTTTGCGGAGAGAAAGAAATAATTGAGGATTGAAGCTGGTTGGCTCGGGTCCAGCTCTTCCCAAGGCCCATCTAAGATAAGTCCCCCAATTCTGGGAAATGCCTTGTATCTTTATGATAAATTTAACTTCTCCCCTTTATTTTAGCAAGTTCTGTTATTGGAAACCAAATAATCATGGCTCATATGCCTGTTCATTCTTCTTGACTTGGCATTCCAAGGAAACGTATAACAAAGAAAGACATAGAAGCCCCACTTAAGTCAGGGGGAAGAATCGGATCCACGATGAGTTTCTCATTTAAGGACCGTGGACAGCTTCTGGAAAGTATAATGATCCCCACCAAGCAACTGAAAGCTCGGGGTAATAAAAAGTTTCAAGGTGAACACGTTTTCACCAGTTCTTCTTTATGGCCCTCTGAGTCACTGGTCATCGTCCCAAAGAAGATGAGACTCCTAGAGCTAATACATTTAATCGCTAACTTTTCTTAGGCACATCAAAGGCTATTTGTCTCTTGTTTCAAGTGCACTGAAATAGCATTCGAAGAGTTACATACATTATAACAAGATGGTAGAGTATTTAAGGTTATTGTAACAAAGTACCACAGACTGGGTGGCTGAAACAACAGGAATGTATCATCTCCCAGTCCTGGAGGCCGGGGTGCAGATCAAGATGTCAGCAGGGTGGCTTTCTTCTGAGGGTTGTGAGAATCCTTTCCAGGTCTCTCTCCTAGCTTCCTGCGGTTTGCCGACCTCCTTGGTTTGTAGCAGCATCACATAAATCTCCGCCTTCATGCTCACATGGTGATTCCTGTGTGTGTGTGTGCGTGTGTCTGCAGCCAAAGTTCTACAAGGTCACCCGTGACACTGGAGGAGGACCCACTCTACTCCACTATGACCTCATCTTAACTAAGGACATCCGTGATGACCCAATTTCCAAATAAGGTCACTTTCTGAGACCCGGGGGAGTTAGGGCTTCAACATGTGAATTTGGGAGGCGGGGGGTGGGGGGCGGGGACACAACTCAACCTATAACAGGTAGTTAGTGTGAAAGTGAATGATGGTGCTTAAATTGTACCAGCTGATATAAAAGATTTGGACACAAGCATACTGAGGTTTCTCCTAAAGGTATATACTGCATTCTCTTTGTTGTTGTTGTTGTCGTTTGTTTGTTTTGTTTTGTTTTGAAGGCTCTATTTGTGAACAGAGTTGAAATGAATAATTTTTTGCATCTTCTTCTTATGCCTGCTGGGTATATTATTTTTCACAAATGTTTGAGGTCCTACCTGCAGGAAGATTACATATTCCCACCCCCACCCCCAGTTCATTCAGGAGTGGCCATGTCACTTGCTCTGATCATTTGAAATGGCAGCGAAAGGGACACGTGTCACACCCAGGCAGAAGCAACTGTGGAACTGTGGAAGCCTGTACTGTAGAAGCCTGTGTCACAATGGAACCTCCATCAGCCTGGGCTCTCAAGTGGCTGATGAGCAAAGTCTTCTTGCCAACCCTGGATGGGCAGGGAGTGTGAGCGAGAAATAAACCGCATGATTTTAAGCCGCTGAGATTGGGCTGTTTCTTACCTCAGCTTGACGTGGCCCACCCTGACTGAACTCTATAGCAGAGAATTGTTATTTTGAAAGTGATTCTAAGTTTCCCTCAACCTCAAACACGGGGCAAAAAGCTTGTTTGCCTAATTGATGTTGACGTCAGCAACTGGGGCTGGGGGCAGAGTTAAAACTTAATCCCAGACTCTCCGTCTTGCAGCCAGGAGGGTAAGTAAGGGGATGAGCGTAGAAATCTCTGGATCGTGTGCTTGGCCTATAAGCCAGTGGCCGTCATCCTCGTTCTGGAATCCCCCCATCCACATGGCAACGGGGTGGCCTCACCAACCACGTTTAAGTGATCTCGCTTTGCCCTTCTGACCACCGTTCATACCAGCAAGAGTGGACAGCTGCCCTGAAATGACAGATTAGACTCTGCGACTGTTCCCCTGCGGACTGCTTCTCTTGGGTTAGGGGCGGGTTAGGGAAGAGGGCAGTGCCTCTTCGCTGGGAGCCACCTTGCCAGCCCTAGACTGCCTGCAGCCTGACCGTCAGGGCTGAGAAAAGCTTCTATCTTGTCTAAGCCACATGTCTTCATTTCTGCGACGTCATCTATTCCCTGCCTTAAAGTGGCCCGTGCTGTCCAACAAGTACAGTAAGGTGTGAGTTTTTGGACTGTGATACGATAATACTAAAGTTAGTCTAAAATTATAAACGTGAGCATAATTGGGAACTTAAAAAGAGGCGCAGTGACAGGAAGCCTTATGCTCTCAAATAGCCAGGGCCGCTCAGCAGCGCTGCGCGCAGGGAGCCGGAAGTCCTTCAGAGAGCGAGGCGCAGGTGACAGCATCCAGACACAGACCGAGTCCGGGAAGGTGCGGATAAACGGCGGGGGCGGCATTTCTAAGCAGGGGGCAAAGGATGGATTATTCCTGTTGGGGATCATGGCTAGCCATTTGGAAGAAATAGAAAATAAACGAGAGCCTTTCCTCTCGTCAGACAGAAAAATATAAAATGCTGAATCGCTGATTTCTTTTTAGTTTCTTCCTAAACAAACAAACAAAAAAAGTGCACAGGCCACAAACACCCACGAGTTTGCCCTTCTACAGACCTCACGTTAAGAACTTCAGTCTCCCCCGGCCCGCCCCTCAAAATCCCTGCAGCTCCTAGTTCTAACCGGGCGGAGGCTCTCAAGGAATTGAATTTCAACGGGGCGGAGCCTCAAAGGCCTTGGGGCTCTAAGGGGGCGGCGCCTCTAGGAGCTAAGTATTCTAAGGAGGCGGGTCTTCGGGGACTTGTAGCCAGATGAGGGCGCGACCTGCGGGTGTGGGGAGGAGAGACTGTTGATCTGAAACTTAAAACCATATTCTCAGGTAAAACTGTGGATTCTGCGCCCCCAAGTGCTCATTTCCTTGTCAGATTGTTCTCGCCTTCTCTCGCCATCCCCACCCATTGCGGCCAGAATCCTAGACGCTCAGAAGTGAGCGCAGAAGATAGCACAGACCAACGGCATCTGCAGCGAGCAGAGGTCACGGCATGGGCTGGAGGTCACAGTCCTGCCTTCCTGGTCTTGTCTCCGCCACTTCCTAGCTTCTTCACGCCCCCCTGAGCCGGAGCCTTAAAGGGTTGTTTCTGGGTTGAAAAGAGATCACACTCCTAAAGCTCTTAGCAGGGGGCTTGGGAGGCGGCAGAATTATCATAAAGAGAGAGTCCTCGACAAACGTTTCTGGGGCCGGCGAAAGAATACTTCTCCCGAATTTTAGGCAGTCGTCCAAATTACAAACGGGGAAACTGAGTCTAGGGACTAGGGCAATTCAGGCAGTAAGTTGGGCAGAAAACATCTGCAAAGCTGTTATTTTCGAGAGGGAGGAGTAGGTCCCGCCCCCCCTCTCCCCCCCGCCCCCCGTGGAGCACACAGACTGAGGTCGTCCGTGTTTCTGGGGCCTGCCCTGTGCTCCCGCACTTCCAGGCCTCAGCGCCGGCTGTCCCCGAGCCTGGGTCGCCGCTCACCTGCCACGCCCCTCCTCTCGGCTCACTCACCACCTCCTCCTCCATCTCCTGCTCGCCCTCGCCGCTGCCGCTGCCGCCCCCCCGGACGAACAGGGCCTTCTGCCTCTCGGCCATCTCGTAGGTGGGCTGCATCTCCGGGTCGTCCCGCAGCGTGTCCAGTTTGGGGTGGAACCACTCCATCTGC
>NW_006436281.1:1623212-1626492 GCF_000325575.1 Pteropus alecto
GATGGACAAGGGGTCCTCCGGCCGCTGGTTCAGGATTTTGGTCAGCAGGTTCACCAGGTGCTCGTACCTGCCTCGCGAGGGAGGGAGTGGGAGGTGGGAGACATCACTCGCCCAGCTCGCAGAGGAGATAAAGGGTCCCCACCCTGGAGGAGCTGACATTCTGATGATGGTTAGCAGACATTAACCGAACATACAAAATACAGAGAGTGTCAGGGCGATCATTTCTACGGAGATAAATAAATCAGGGAATGGGGACTGGGAACGCCAGAGAGAGGAGATGGTTTGCCATTTTCAAATAGGGAAGCCTGGGAAGGCCTCTCCACGGCGACATTTAGGCCGAGATCTGCATGAAATCGGGGGGCAAGCCATGCAGATATTGGGGGAAGAGTGTTTCAGGCAGAGGGAGCAGCAGGTGCATAAGCCTCAGCCATTTTATGAGTCGACCATAATCTTGATACCGAAAGTCAAGGAAACTGGGAGAAAAATTTCACGCCAATCTCATTCGGAAATATAGATGCTGAAATCCTAAGCCAAATACTAGCAAATAGCATCCGGCACTTTCTCAAAAGGATGACACGCCATGATTAAATTGGGCTCATGACGGGAATGCGAGACTGGGCTGATATTAGAAAAACAGAAAAAAATGATTCGTCATGTTAATCCGTTATGGAGAAATGAAAGATCGTCTCAAGAAGTGTGGAGAAATTGTCTGATAACATTCAAAACCTCTTCGTGATTTTTAAAAACCTAGCAAACCAGGAATAGAAGGTAATTTTTTTTATAAGGGTAGCTACAAGCACCCTCCAGCACACAACAAACTTAATGGTGAAAGACTAAATAGTTTCCGCGGTTGGGATGTTGGGAAAGAGGAGGCCTTTCACGACTTCTGTTTCATACTGCACTGGAGGTCTCAGCCAATGCAATCTGACATGAAAAAGAAAGGTAAAAGCATTGAAGGGAACAAGCCAAAGTGTCATGGTTTGCAGATGACGTGACCGGGAAGGACGTGCAAAGGCCTCGAGCTGAGGGTGTGCCTGGCAGGTTGGAGGAACACCGAGGAGCTCAGTGTGGCTGGAGTTGAGTGAGGGAGAGGGGTTGTGGGCAGAGAGGGGGCCGGAGCGCTAACAGTGTGGTAACGGCTTCCATTCACCCAAGTCGGATCCTATGCTGGGCCCTTGAGAGCAATGTTGAATTCTCGCCGCAATCATCTGAGGGACAGTTATGATCCTCACTCTCCAGATGAGAAAACAGGCTTAGAAAAGTTGAGATCATGAGGCCGCACAGAGGTAGGAGAGCCAGGATTTGAAACCAGGTTAGTCTGATTTCAAAGCATGTATGTCTAACTGCCTGTGGTGTGGAAACCCTTTGGCAAGGGTTTTGAGAGTGATGGAGGACTATTGTTGAATTGGGAAGGGTTAAGGCGAGGTCAGAATTTGGCCAGGGCTTTTGAATTAGGGACCTTGAAGTCCCTGAGGGCTGGGAACTGCTGAGGAAGAGCTAGTGGTTAATTTTGACTAGACTCTAGGAGGTGAAGTTTGGAGCGAGCAAAGACTGAACTAGGTAGGGCCTTGAAGGCTGTTGTGGGGAGCATGAACCTTCCGAGGGCACTGGGGAGCCACGGCAGGCTCGGAGCAGGGAGGGAAGGGGTCAGCTGTGCACTTTAGCAAGACCTGCTAGGTCTCCAACCTCATCTCCTCTAACTCTTCCTCCTCCTCTCTGGGTACCAGCGCCACCAACCTCCTTGCTGTTCCTAGCACGACAAGACTAAAAAAGCCTTTAAACGTGCCGTGTCCTATACCTGGATCACTCCTCCCCCAGTTACCTGCGAGGGGCTCTTCCTCGCCTCCTTCAGGCCTCAGAGGCCTTCTCTGACCTCACACTCCCTAACCCCCTTACCCTGCCTTATTTTTTGCCTTAGTTTTCATCATCTTATCATTTATTTATTGTTCATTCTCTCACTAGAATATAAGCCTCATTAGGTTGTAATGGAGGGGGCGCTGAAAGGTGTATCATGGCTGCAGCTAAGTGGCCTTGGCAGTGACTTCCTCGAGCGGGAAAGTTGAGTGGATAACAGAGCCACAGGAGCCAAATTGCTTGGGCTGGGTCCCTGGCTCTGCCACAATGCTAGCTGTGTTATCTTGCCAAGGGGCCTGATTTCTCTGGATCAGTTTCCTCCTCGGCAAAACAGGGACAGTAGATGTGCTAATGTCAGCTGTAAGAACTAGAAGTTAAGGTGCAAAGGGCTGGTACGGTGTCTGGTAAGCAAATGTTATTTCAGTAGTCAGCTATCGTTAGTATTTATTCCCTGACTGCCAGTCTGAGTTAGAAGCCTCCAGAGCAGCCGCTGGTTCTCCACGATGGGTGATCCCCTGACTGAGGAGACCCTAGAGCCTGAGGCAGGGTCTTGGCCGGGGCCTCTGCCTGCCTGTGTCCCACGCCCTCCCCACTCCCGGGCCCGCTCTCACAGGCTGAGTTCGCAGTTGACGCTGGTCTGCAGAAGGTAGGCCTTGGCGTTTTGCACAGCCAGCTCCCGAGGCTCCGGCTCCTGTACCTCTGTACCGAAGGGCATGAAGTCCAGCTCGGAGGGCGAGAACTGGGAGGCAGGGTCGTCTCTCACGTAGGGCCCGTGCTGGGTGTCTGGGATGAACTGCAGGTCTTCTCGCGTGTACATGCTGAACTGGTCTAGGAAGTCAGGCTGGGGCTCCGGGTAGGCCGACTCCAGTGGCTGGAAGAGGTCACCTTGGTCCTGCTGGAGCTGCTGCAGCATGAGGCCGGCATCGTGGGTGGCCTGCAGCCCGACTTCATCCAGGTAAGTGTACTGCTGGAGCTCGGAGTGAAAGGCCGTGTGCACGGCCGTGTGCTCCATGCCGCCCAACTGGGGGGCCTCCGCCTGGAACATCATGTAGTCCTCGGGCTGGGTTAGGCCTGCCCCTGGTGGCACGCCCCACAGGTTGGTCTGGTTCGCCGGCATCTCCTGATTGCTCCGCAGGTTCTGAGTGTCAACCACGGGCAGCACCTCCTCGGGGACCAGGGGCTGGGGCTGAGACTGGGCCTGGCTGCGCCTCCGCTCGGAGGCCGGGGAACTCCTCCGCCTCGATGACTGCGGGTAAGGCGGCTCAGGGTCGGACGGCGGGTCCCCCATAGTCCAGAGAAGGTCGCCCACTTCTAGGAGGAAGGCTTGCAGACAGGCAGGCCAGTCGCCCGCCCACACCCCTCCAGGAGCCCCTCCGCGGGCGGCGCCGGTTTCCACGGAGCGAGGGGCGGGCCGTTACCAGGTGAG
>NW_006436281.1:1626612-1632217 GCF_000325575.1 Pteropus alecto
TGCTGGACGCCGCGCAGTCCCGGGCGCGTACGCCGGGACGAGAGACTGCACCGCCGCTCCTGACTCGAGATGTTTGTTTTTTTATTATTTTTTTTAAAGGCAAAGCACCGCCCCAACCTCCCTGTCTCACTCCCCTTCCCCACCAAGCCCCGTCAGCTGTTCCCCTTGGTCTCCGGTTCCCCGGCTTCCTCGGCGGCGACGGGGCTGGGGGTCTTCGAAGCGTCTTCTCCGGCAGGGGTGAGAGTCTGGGGGCTCCGCTCCTCCTTTGAGGCCAACCCGCCCGCTGCTGCCTCCTGGTGACAGAATGGGGAGCGGGTCAAAGACAGCTGGTCCCACCTCCAAGCTGTCGGCGGGGCCGTACCCTCCCCGCCCCCCATCTTGGGCACTGGGCGCACGCACTTCATCCCGGAGCCCTGCTCTTTTTCTTCCTTTGCTGCTCTGACGTTGTCATCCCTACCTTAGGTAGGGGCCCCTCAAGACTGGAGTCCAGCAGCGCAGCTTCGGTGAGCCCCGAGTCGTCGTCCACGCTGATGAAGATGGCCGGGGTCTCACACTCAGGCCCCTCCTCCCGGAAATCTATGGCTTCCTCCGGCTGGGGAGGGCCTGGCCTGGCCGAGGAAGAGGACGAGGAGGAAGAGGAGGGGGCTCCCACACCCCCAGGCTTCAGTTTCTGTTCCTCCTCCAGCTGCCGCTTTAAGGCCTTCTCCTGGGCCAGCCGTAGGCCGATGAGGTCTTGAGGGGGTCGGGGAGCGGGGGCCGGTGCCAGGGCCAGGGGCTCCAGGTCGTCCTGGGGGTGGGGGGGAGCACACAGAAGCTCAGCGACAGGTGGGGGCTAGGACCCAGGCTGCTCGGAGGATGGTGGGAAAGAAGAGACAGCGACCACCCTGAGGCACACAGCAGGATGGGCACAGGGAGTAAGGGGCGACTGTCCCCTCTACCCCCACCCCTTTCCGCAGGAGCCTCCAGGAGCCTCCAGAGAGACAGAGGTGGCTGGGGTGGGGGAGACAGGGACTGCGGACCCTCACCTCTTCCAGAGGCCCTGCAGGTGCTTCCTTGGCCTCTGGCTCCTGCTTGCCGCTGGCCTCCAGGATGGTCATGATGGAATTGGGGATGTGTGCTTGCTAGGGGAAGAGCAGGATGGGGGCGCTGTGGAGAGCTCTGACCCAGAGACCCCTCATTGACACCCCAGATCCCTGGTCCCTGACCCTCCAGAGCCCTCGGCCTTCTGTGGCAGTGCGGGGCTCCCCTCTGCCCACCCCCTCCAGCCTCCCAGTGCTGGTCCCATGGGGCCACCCAACCGCCACCCTGGGGTACCTGGTGGGGGGTGAAGGAGCGGACGTGGGCCAGCAGGGGCTCCCGGAGCTCTGGGCACTTGTCAAAGACGGCACCCAGCTGCTGGGGTGGCAGCTGCAGGATGACCTGGAAGCTCTGGGGCTTGGTGCGCTGACAGCACTTGATGAAGCCCTCCCACACCTTGGGGTACTTCCACACCTGGACGGGGCAGGGAGGGAGTGGGCATGAGGGGCCACACAGTGGCCACCCCAGAAACTGGGAGGACCTTGCCAAGATGGGGCTCCTCTGGGGCTCCAACTCCTACCAACAGATTGCTCTGGGCCACACAGAGCCCTGCACCCCGTGCCTCTCTCTTCCAGGTCCCAAGCAGCTGGGACCCGAGGCCAACTTGGGAAAAGGGGAGAAGAAAACAGAGTGGCCCTTTCACATTAGGCTCCCTGGGCCAGGCCCCAGGCCAAGTGCTTTGTGAGTGCGGTCTGGGTTCTCACACCCGCCTCCAGAGGGCAACATTAACCCTGCTAAACAGATGAGGCCCAGCGAAGTGCAGGGACTTATCCAGGGTCACCGAGGAACCAAGAGGCAGAACCAAGATTTGAACACAGGTCTGTCTGAATCTGCATTTAATCTCTAAGCTAGACATGGCAAAGTGGCACCCGGTGGGCTGAATCCAGCCTGAGGGCTTGTGGGTGAGGGTTTTTGTTTCATCGTGGTATTCCCCAAACCCGAATTCCAGCTTCTTTTGAAAACCGGACCACTTTTAAGTTCTAGGATACCTCCTTGCCTGGGTGCACAGTGGTGGAGGGCAAGGGGCAGCCATGCCCCTCCTGGGATGCACACCCCCTAGAGTCTACCACCGGCGCTCACAACCCATCTGCCCTCACCGATCGTGTGGCCACCCTGTGGCTGAGTTAGACTTTGGAGCACTCCTCTGTCTCCGCCAGGGGCAGGGCAGAGGGGCTGGCGGTCTCCGTGGGGCTCACTCTGCTCATCCTGGCTCCCTGTGGGGGTGGGGTGGGGCAGACAGGCTGGAAAAGCCTGGGGTTGGGCCTCAAACCTATCTTCAGTGTGTCCCTCTGGGTCAGTGCGCTGCCTGGAGGACTGGACGGCCGGGGCGGGTTACCTGCTTCATGATGAGGCGGGACAGGATGTTCATGACGAAGCCCCCCAGGCGGGGGTACATGGTCAGGGACTGGATGACGGTCCTCATGAGCAGCATGGGCAGGGGACTCTGCTCCATCAGCTGCTGCATCACCACGGCCAGCACCTCCGACGTGTACACGTTCCGCTCCGCAAAGCACAGGTTGGTGGCTGCGAGGAGGCGGAGAGTGGGCCTGTCCTTGCCCAGCTGCCCCGGAGGTGGGCACCCCCTCCCCGAGAGCCGCAGCCCCACTGCCTGCCCGCGTGACAAGACCCAGCCCTGACTTGCCGAAGCTCCGGGCAAGAGAAGACCCCCTGCCTGGTAGGTCTCCTGGGGGACACTGGCCTGGTCCCCGGTCCAAGGGAGAAGACATGGCCAGCTCCAGGAAGCCCCACACTGGGCAAGGGGCACACCTTGGCCCTTTCTCTTTGGGGACAACCCTCGGAAAGATGTGTTGCCAACCCCTGGGGACCCATTCTGGCTTGACTGGGGCACCATGATGCCTCTAATCCTACTAGAGAGGGAAGGCAGCGTTGAATTCCAGCCACACACCCATAGGGGACAGGAGAGATGGCTCTCCACCAGCGGGATGGTCAAGGGACTGCCCGCTCCCAACTCTGACCAGGGCACAAGAGTCTGTGCTGCTGCTACAGTTCCCCCGGCCTAGGGTTACATAGGGGCACAGTCCACAGAGCCCTAATGGGGGGGCAAGGGGAGGGGGAAGCCTGGGCATGCGGAGCCAGGAAGGGCCCAAGGGGCTGGCACAGCACCAGAGCCCACCAAAGCCTTGGCGTCTGTTCCCTCAGGGGTGGGTTATGGTACCCCAAAATCAGTGGGACAGGCGGTGCTCCGATCCACTGTGCTAATGGGGGAGACCCCAGGAACTGCCTCTGAACCCTTTCTCCCCCAAACACCACTTGCCATGTGAGTCTGTCAACCAGGAAGTCTTTATTGAGCCAGAAGAGAGACCCCCAATCCTTGAGAGGCTAATGGAGAACAGAGGTGGGTGCCTATAAGGAATTGGTGGGGGGGGTCCTATCAGGAAAAGAGGAAGGATGAAGGCATTACAGGCAGACAGGCAGGGAGGAGGCTGGACAGGGAGCAGGGTGGGTTTGTAGGCCAAAGGGGCATAGGAGCATGTAGAAGGTGAAGAAAGTGCCAGAGAGGACCTGCCAGAAACCGAGGAAGCACCTCCTTCTCACTTCCGGGTAGTCGGGGCGTCGCTGGCTGCCTACTCCTACAGCCTGCAGAATTGACTCCCCTCCCCACGCAGCTTGGCCCCAGCCTCCTCCTGGGACTCTCCCCTACACACAGCTGAGGGGTCTTGTGAAAGCTCGGCCTGACCCTGCACCTCCCAGAGGCCCTCGAGATCAAGTCCAAACTACACGTGTGGGTGGGGCCCAGGCATGGTCTCCCCACGGGCTACAGGCCGCGCAAGCACCTCACGGCCTCTGCCACTGCTCTTCCTTTCTCTGCAATCATCTTCTCTGCTACCTCGCCCCTAATTATCTATGGTCTCAGCCCAGCTGTCCCCCTGGGCTCCCCGTCCCAGCCCTGCTCACTCCGGGCTGTTACCGAGCCTCAGGAAGGCAGGCCCGGCACAGGGCTGTGCAGACGTGCTCGGTGACGTAACTGCGAGAACAGACCACCGAGGGCGGTTCTAGTCACAGACTCACAGAGGAAGAAGCTGGTCTAAGGGGGGAGTGGACGGCTGACGCCATCAGGCACTGTAGATTCTGACAGTGCACAAAACAGGACCGGACTTGGGCTCCAGAGCTCAGTCAAGGGGGGTCACTAGTGCGACCTGGCAGCAAGAGTGCCTGAGCAGAGGGACGCGTCCTGGGAGCAGCTAGCCTGGGTGCTGGGGGTCCAGCTGGTGGCTGCCGAGGGCGCAGCCACTAGAGGCTGAGTGGGGACCTGGGCTTTGCAAGGAGAAGCAGGTGGGGTTCTCACGGCCAGGCCGGGCCTTGCCGACGTCTCCAGGGGCCTGGCTCCTGGCCACCTGTGTGACCTGCACAAGGCCCTTTCTCTCTCTGGGCCTCGGTTCCCCTGTGTAAGAGCAGAGCCTAAACCTGGGTCTGTGAATGGATTCAATCGGGTGGTGGGTGCGAATCCACGAACTGTACACACTGTGGCAGTGTGCCGTTGCTGGGGGCGAGCCCACGATGCTCCCGAGATCAAGGGGGCCAGGAGCGTAAGAAGCCCACTCCTGGACTGCGGCTTCCTGACCCTGCCCGCCTACCGCTGCTCCACTAGAGGCCTCGTTCCTCCTCACGCGCAGCGTGGGCTTACGTTTTCCTAAGTTCCTCTCGTGACCTAAGTTTCTGAGAGAACGTGCTGGGGAAGCCTAGGACATACGTCACTGAAGAAGCCTGGAAACCCGCACCCCACTCTTAGGAGAGAGGAAGATCAGAGGACAGTGTCTTCTGAGTAGAGCATGCGACAGTGAGGGCGTCTGCCCCCACGGGACAGCATGGCTTCTGGCCCGGAAACCTCTTTCGCGGAGGGAGTGGGGTGCTGAGAGGCCGAGGGAGCAGTCCTCCCGGGAGACGTGGAACTCTCAGAGCCAGGACTCCCACTGGGGCCTACGCCACCTTAGGTTCTGTGTGGCCCGAGCAAGCTACCTCTCTGGAAGCTCCATGTCCTCGTCTACGTGGAGGGCGGCATACTTACCAGGCAACAAACGGGAGCTGCGGCTCGGCAGGCCGGCCTGCGGGGCACTGAGGAGGGCCTGGCTCGGAGCAAGGGCTCAGGGACAGCAGCTACCATGCAACCGACGACTGCGGAGAGCCTGCCCGTTTGTCACCCCGCCATGCTCTCCTGCCCGTTTGTCACCCCGCCATGCTCTCCTGCCCGTTTGTCACCCACCCATGCTCTCCTGCCCGTTTGTCATCGCCCCTGCGCTCTCCTGCCACAACTCGAGCCCAGACTGGACTCGGTTTCTACTCCTGGGCCGCCTCGGCCCGGTGCCCACCCTCTGCTCTGCCGGCCGTGCCACCGCCCCCTCCCGACCACACACACGCTAGGCCCTGGGCTCTGCTTCCTTCGCTCCTTGGGCTGCAGCTGGGGAGGGAGGGGCTCCCCAACCTTCCTGGGGGCAACTCTGTGCCAGTGCATAGCAGGTGCATCGGTTCCTTAGGTGGAGGGAGGAAGGACAGATGGAAAGGAGGAAGG
>NW_006436281.1:1632254-1648735 GCF_000325575.1 Pteropus alecto
ATCTCTGACTCGGCAGGTTCCAGCAGGGGCGTGTGGGTGCCTGAGCTTCTTTCCCGCCGCCGAGGCCAGGCTGCTGAAGGGGGGGGGGGACCGCCTCACCTTTGATGATGGACTTCATATCGCACTTCACTGAGTCGATGTTGTGCAACGCAATCAGAAGCTCTCCAGGGTTCAGGGGGGACAAGGCTGAGTTCCCTTCACCTGCAGTGGGGGAGAGGAGGGTACGGGGAGAAGACAGCACGGACGCCCACGTGAGGAGACAGTCTGAGTCCCCAGGCTGAGGGAGCAGTGAAGACGAGGTGCCCTCTGCTTCAACGGGACTGGGGGACGGAGGCTGGAGCGGGGGAAGGAACAGCCTGGGCTGCGAGGAGGGGCGGGGCGGGGCAGCAGCTGGGGCGCCGCCTCCTCCAGAACCCCCCTCACGTTTGGGACTCGCTCCCGCTCTTCTCTCTCGGCTGGGTCCCACCATCGTCGGGGGACACGAGTGTGGTTTGGCGGCTGTGCTGCAGCCGTGAAGGCGGGGCCGGAAGGAGTGCGTGCGGTCCACAGCACAGACACGCCCGGGCACTGGCTGGCCGGGCGACGGCCTTGTAGCTGTGTTGGGACTGAAGGCTGCAGGCGCCGTTTTGAGGGTCCCAGACACAGCTGTGTGCTTTAAATGACCAAGCTGTGTGGAACAGCCTCCAACTCCCTGCCTAGCTCCAGTCCCGAGCTGAGGGCTGAGGAATCTATGCTACACCCACAGTGAAAGTTTCAGTTTGCTTTCCTCTGACCATTTCAAACAGAATGCCCGTTGCCCGCAGCTCGAGGGATGCAGGCAGGAGCTGAGAAGGGGCAGGAGTGGAGCCCAGGCCCAGGGCAGATTGCAAGTAGTTGGGTCCCAGAAGGGGTGACACTATGATGGAGTCAGACCCCAGCTCCACAATTCCGTCCCCACCATGGATGAAAACATCATGCAAATGTCACAGGAGAGAGGCCTGGGAGCTTTGGAACACGTCCGGGCATCGCCGAGTCTGGATGGTAGCCCCGGGGAGCAGGATAAGCCCCTTTCTGCCTAAAGGTGGCATCACGGCCTCCCCCGGCATTCCGTACGTCACCTGTGGGACCCCCTTCTCCTGCCCAAGCACCGTAAGTAGGGCCTCCTGGGGGCTGGGGTGCAGGGAGCCACAAGGAGGAAAACAAGGCCAGGCTGGGCGGGCGCTGCTGGGGGGCGCGCATCACCTACCGTGCTGCGTGCCCAGCAGGCGGTTGAAGACCTCCTTCACCACGATGGGGTTGAGCTTGATGAGCTTCGGCAGGGCCTGGATCACCTCTTTCTACGGGGGAAGGGCAGGGAGGGCAGGCCGGATGTGCCCCTTCCCCCGAGACAAGCCACCCCAGGGCCCTATCAGGTGCTTTCCTCCTCCCACATCCCCGGTCCCTCGGCGCTGGGCTTTCTCCCCAGCTCTCCGGGCCTGGCTCAGCCCCAGCCTCGTCACGCCCCTTTTGTGTCACTCCTTCCCTGGGCCAGTTCACTGATTCCCCCGGAAAAGGGAGTATCATTGACCCCGCTTTACACACAAGATGGAGGCTCGCCCAAGGTGATGGGGTGGCAGGGGATCACTGTGATCCTCACTTGACCGAGAAGGAAACCGAGGCTGAGAGGGGAGTGGCTTGCTTAAGGTCACAGGACAAGGCTGACTGGAGAGTGACCCCCAATCTGACAAGCTCCGGAATGTGCCCACAGAGGATCTGACATGGCTACTTGGGTGCTCGCCACCTCCTGGTCCCTGCCCTGCCAAGTCCTCATCAGTGGGGACATCCGGGCACCCAGTTCCATACCTTCTCCAGCCCATTGAGCACGGGGATGAGGAAGCGGACGTCTGGCAGGCGCTTGTGGTAGAGATCCCGGACCCGCTTCACCAGCTCTGGGGAGGGTGGGACTGCAGGCAGGGTAAGGGGCACCGGTGTTGGTGGCAGTGGGATGAGGGTGGGCACCGAGAGGGGGGAGAGGTGGCGGTGGGTGGGAGCGAAGGGGTGGGACACTTCCATTTCAGAGTAGGAAACCTTTGTTCTAGGTCTCAAGTTCACTTAGCCATACGCTGTTCCAGAAAAGGAAACTGAGGCCCCAGGATGGGGAGAGACCCACAAGAGGCCCAACCATCTGGGAACCCAGCAGCTCTGATCCCCAGATTCTGGGAAGGGGAAGTGGAGAAGGAAAGGAATGAGAGGTTGGGGAGGGGGACACCTTTATCTGTGAGGCTGTGCAGACATCTCGTGACCAGCGTCTCTGCTCCCTTGGGACAGTTTTCCACCAGGAGCAGCAGCTCCGGTGAGTTCATGCCCATTCCTCGGATCTAGAGGTAGAGAGAGGAGGGTGACACAGAAAGGCCAGGGAAGGGGCTGGGCGATGAGGGGAGGACAAGGGGAACCCGGCTGGGCACTCAGGGAGGCCCAAGTGTCAAGGGCAGGATGGCTGTGGGGATGCTGGGACTCTGGGATAAAAACTGGTGACAGAGAGTAGATCTTAAAAGTTCTCACCGCTAGAAAAAGAAATTCTAATTATATGAGATGATGGATGTTAACTTACTGTAATTATTTCAAAATATATACATGTTATCACTTCATTTATGCTGTCTACCTAAAAACTAATACAATGTCATATGTCAACTCCACTGGGGGAAATCTGGGGAAGGTGGGGGAGGGGGAGGGCAGAAGTGTCCTGTCTCCCATTCAGTCTCCGAGCGACAGACTTACCGCAGCGCCCAGGCCTTTGTCAGTGCTGGCCTCCTGTGCGGCAGGCCGTGCCTTTTGTCACCTCTGACCTAACCTGACCTTTAATGCCTGACCTGTCCGATTCCTGGAAATTTCTCTGGCTTCCAAAGGCATCAGCGAAAGCTGCCCACCCCCTCCCATGACTGTCAGGGCCCAGCTTGGCCACCTGCTCAGGTCAGGGCTTGGCCTGTGGCTGCTCTGCAGCCTGCTGCTGTGAGCACCCAGCACAGGGGGCCAAGCGTCAGGCTTCGAGGGGTCGCCTTCCTCTGTCCAATAAACACTTCAAATCGTGAGTGCAACTGACAAGTCTAACCCCGGGGAGCCCACACCGTGAACTCACGGTGAAGATGGGGAGAAGATTCTGCTTCCTCACCACGAGCCTGTTAGCCCCGTTACAGGGAAGGACACGGCTGAGCCGGCGGCAGGTGTGTGGGAACTAACCACCATGTTCCCTTTTGATTATGTGGAAATGTTTCATAATAAAGTCACGGGCAGAGACAAGAAAGTGGTTTCAAATCCAGCTGCGAATCAACAGGACAGATGTCCTGGATTTCAGATGCCAGTCTGCAACTGAGTTGCTTCTCTGGTGGGTGACGCTGTGGCTCCAGAGGTTCCCGTCAGCCAGGCAGGAGAAACCCAGCTCAGAAATGATACCAGTGACACAGATATTCGCACAGGATCCCTACGACAAGCTTGGGGGACTGAATCATTCCCCGCATTTTTATGGAAGAGGTGTAAGTTCCCACAGTGAGAAAGAGAGAGGCAGAAAGTGAACCTAGGTCTGCAACTCCAGTCTCTTAACTGTGGGGCCACCCTGTACTCTAATGAGCAGATGGACACATGTGCAGACCACTCACAGACTACAGGGCCACTTGGCCTGGGGTGACAAGCCTTAGTGCTTAGCGCACGTCAAGGTGGAGATTCCGGGGGAAGAGCTGGAGTTGGGGTTCAGGGGCCTCACCGGCTGTTCGATGACCCTCAGCACCGTCCGCTTAATGTCAGCGATGGCCTCAGTGTACACGGCTGCCAGCTCATGGATCAGCTTGTGGTTCTGTGGCAGGAGGGCCAGGTAGAGGTACAGGCACTGCTTTACTGTCTCCTCGGTCCAGGGCGCTGCCACCTCTGACAAGGCAGGGGGTGGGGATCAGGCTGGCCCCATCCCCCGCCCAACTCCTTCTCACCCCCCGTGTGTCCCTTCTTGGAGGATGGACACAGAAGGGAGCTGAGCCTGGAAGCAAACTGTCCTAGGGCAGGAAGCCAGTCATCAGGGAAGTGGGGTGGGACCAGGACTGCTCCCCTTTAGAAGCCTCAGCACTGAGTTCCCACCGCACCTCTGACCATAACCCCACAAAGCAGCCAGAGGGATCTTTCTCAGGCTCAGCACTCCTATGGCTGCCCCGTGGCTTCAGGATAAATCCCCAGCTCCTCACTGTGCTCCACCTGCCAGGCCCGGTCTGGGGAGCCCTTACCCTGGGGCTCTCTGTGCGCTGGTGACACCCCAACACTGAGTCCTCCTGGGGCCCCCCTCGGAGCCTGTGCACGTGCGGCTCCCTTGCCTACAGCGCTGCTGCTCGACTCCTCTTTGGTGCTTCCCCCGCCCCCGGGGCTCGCGGGGAAGCACCCCCAGCACCCAGGCTGTGCCCGGGCTCCCGGGCTCCCAGACAGCCGTGATTCCTTCCACAGCCCGAACTTCCAATCTAACGGTCCCTTCTCTTGGGACCCAGATCTCCCCATATGTAATTCTGGGGGACCAGGGCTCTGCGGAGGGAACAGGCCCTTGACGGTTGTGACGGTCCTGCCTGGCCCTTCCTGGAGCCCCACCAGAGGCCCGCTCTCCTTGTCCTCCAGCTCAGCCTAACTGTCCCCTCCACCGGGGCGCTCTCCCTGGTTCCGCTGAACCGGGTCAGCTGGTTCTGCTTGCTACTGTCTGGCTGCAGGCTTCCCCAGCAGGCTGGGCAGGGCTCGCTCGGCTTTCATCCAGCTCTGCTCCCAGGGTCCGCCCAGAGCCTAGGCCACAGCAGGTCCCCAACATGCATCTGACGACTCTGCACCACACCTGTGTCCTTGTCAGCTCCAAACAGCACTGATGGCGGGTTGGGGTGGACCAAGAGCTGCAGGTAGTTGAGGGCGAACTTCTCCACATATTCCCGCAGCTGCTCCTTCTCGTACATGCGCTTGATGAACAGCAGGGCCTGGGAGCGCACCTGGGGAGAGCAGTGGCAAGATGGTGACGGGGGTGGCCGCTCTGCGCTTGGCACCGTGTGAACAAGCGCAAGCTTCAGAACGGCTGGCCGGCTGAGTCACCTGTGCCCAGGCTGGTGGCCGGCCCGGGAGGGGCTCCCTGGCCCAGCTCGGGGCCCCGCATCACCTCCCCGCCTATCTGCTCAGCCCACCTCGCACCGGCTTTGCCTTGCTCGCTACGCTCCAACCCAGCTCTCCTCATTTCCTCAGAAGTGACAGCGCTCTCCCTGGCTTTGAGACTTGGCACAAAAGGTTCCCACTGCCTGGAATGCCTGTCACTAGCTATGTCCCTATGTCCCAGTTCACTCAGACAATCCCTGCTGGGAACCATGAAGACAGGGGCTGGTCCTGGGCACTGCACGGTCCCCGGTGGCACCACAGGGCGGCGCTCAAGTACGCGGTGGGGTCTGCTGAACATGCGACGCTGGGAAGGGAGCTGGAGAAAGGCTGGAGCAGGGCCGTTCAGGGCCCTCTCGCCCCACGTGGGCCCACGCCTCCTCCTCCTCCTCTGGAAGCCCGCCTCAGCCCCCTCCCCTGCCCACCCGCCATCGCCATCGGTCGGCTCGGGCCCCTCCCCAGGGCTCCCAGCAGGAGCGCGACTCCATCGCCACGCTGTTCCTCTCCTGGTCAGCGTCCCCCAGGTCCCCACACAGCCCCGGGCCTTAAGCAAGGCTCACTGCCACGGGTGGGAGAAGGAAATGGGACCGCCCTCCCCGGGAGGGTGTGTACATGTGCGTGGTCTAAGCAGCTTCGTGACATCATAAATGGAAAAGCAACCACCACCCAAACACTGCTGCGGGAAGGCCAGCTCCCAAGGGAACATGGGACCAGCTGGGCTGGTGACTCGGGACAGGGGAGGGGCTGAGCGTGGCCCAGCACAGCACGGCAGGACGGTGGGGAGTCACCTTGTCCTTCTCGTGGGAGCTGAGGTCTAGCAGCACGTGCAGGTACTGGAACTGGCGGGATGGGCGCTTGAAGATCAGGTCTCGAAGGGTGGACATCCCCAGGTAGGTGCGGCTCTGTGGCGGGGGGAGGGAACCGGAGCTTAACCCACTGCAGTGGGCCGCAGGGATGGCGCCCTGGCTTCGCTCGCATAGGCTACTGCCCCTGCAGAACCCCTTCCGCGAGGTCTAGGCTCACAAGCTGTGGCGAGCGGGGCTTCGCCTACACCTCGATGCTGGGGACAGAGGGAGATCTGCCACCTGCCTGCCCTCACCTCGTCCTCGCAGTACTTGCGGATCACCTCCAGGGCACTCTCGGTGATCAGCGGCGCCTCCAGCACCACCTTGGTGAAGATTCTGCCAGAGGGGGAGGGACAGGGAAAGCCTGCTGAGTGGCCACCCGGCCTCCCGGTCCTGTGGAATCGCAGAGCGCAGAGCTGGCAGGACCCTCCTGCCCAGACAGCGTTCTACTCCTGGTCACGGAGCCTGCACAGAGCAGAGCTGCCAGCTGGGGGACACGGGAACAGATGCCGCCTCTCTGAAACTGCTTCTCCCGTCAACTGGGGACCCCTACTTTTACTCATTTAACACAGCAACAAAGGGCAGAGTAGGGTGAGAAAGGGTCTTGCTATTTTAGATGTGGTGGCCACAAACCAGAGAACATTTGAGTTGACGCTGGTGGGTGGGAAGGAGCCGGCCATGCAGTGGGGGAAGCGTGTTCCGGGCAGAACGGTAGGTGGCGAGCCCCGAGCTTAGCGTGTGTGAGGACAGAAGACAAGAGGCCATCTGGCTACAGTCTGGGGGCGGCGAGGAGCAGACGGGCAAAAAGAGGACTAAAGAGGGTGGCAGCGACTGGGTCCCACAGGGTCTCAGAGGACATGGTGAAGAGGCTGCATTTGATCTCAAGAGCACTGGAGAACTCCTGAAGGTTTTCAGGGTGGAAGCAACGAGACAGGATTTAAAATGCTACCTGGGCTGCTATGCGGAGATAAGATAAGCTGGAGGTTGAGAACAAAGAGGAAGGTACAGAATGATTCAGGCAAAAGACGAGGATGGAGAGAAGTCAATATCCGAAACCAGCCGAGAGGAAGACACTGTTAGTTACAGAGCAGAAACGGAGGCCCTGAGGGTCAGTGACGCAGGTCAGAGAGCAAACAGAGTCAGGGTCGAGACCAGGCTGTATGACACAGAGGCCACGGGCCTCCAGCCCGAAAAGGGGAAGGGAGACTCGGGAGGAGCACACTGGGGACTGACTTGGGTGGTGAGGAAGAGGGATGTGGTCAGAAACAAGGAAAAGAAGGACAGGAGAGGGACCCTTGGGGACAGGAGCGGGCAGGGCCGTCCCCCTCACCCATCCTTCTGGTCTGGCTTTTCCTGCAGGCCGGAGAGCAGACGGATGAGGCAGTCTTCGTACTTGTCCAGGGTGCCCGAGGCGCCGGCTGCCAGGTAGGCGTTGTATTCCTGGTAGAGCCAGGCGAAGGCCAGGTCCAGGCGGGCCCGCACGTCCTCCAGGATGAAGGACAGGACCTCGGCCTTCAGGCCGGAGTCAAACTGCGTCACCAGGCTGGCCAGGATCTTTACCCGCACCTGACACGAGAGCGAGCGTCTCAGCGTGGGGACAGGCAATCCCGGGCACCCCACAATCGTGCTTCGCAACTCCGCCAGGCTCAAAGAACCCCAGTGCAGACTCGGTGTTAGTGAGGAAAGCATCCTTATGCCCAACAGGCCCCTTTTGTGTGGGAGAAAAAAACAATCAGTAATCAAAGAACAAATCTATGAGCCGTATCTTGAAAGATTTCCCTAATGTGTATATTGGTCACCTCTGGGGAGGGGGCAGGGATGCAGGGGCCTCTGTGGCCGGGAAGTATTTTTTTTTATAGGTGAGGCAACCCTTGGTTGACCTCACAGATTGCAAAGACCTTGTCAGCTTACAATCTCTTATTTTTTAGTTTTACGCCTACAGCGGGAAATATTTTTTAACAGAGTATGTTCATATACTACTTGGTGAATTAAAAACAAACTTCAAAAATTGGGGGAAAAGTCACTTGACTGAAGTTACAATGCCGGCAAGTGGCAGAATCAATATTTAAACCAGGTATGTCTGAATCTAAATAATAAAAATAAAAATATCAACTGCAAAGAAGAAAGAATACAGCAGCTGCCTCCAACTGCGGAGTTGTTCCCGCAGCCGGCCCTGAGTTAGGGGCACACGCGTGTCCACGCATTTCTCCCTCCCTGTCACCTGCGTGGAGCTGCGATCGTCTGTTTTATGAGAGAACAGGAGTGAGGCTTGGAGCAGTGGCTGGGCCGAGGCCCTGTGGCTGGCTGGTGAGCCACAAAGCTGGGAACTAGTGCCGGAGGGGTCTGACCCTGGGGCCGGCTCTTCGCTGTGCGCTGGGCTCTTGGGGACCTTGGGGAGCAGGAGAGACTGGAGGGTGGGGCGCACCTGGGCCGCCCCGCTGTAGGCCACAGCCTTCTCAGCCCGCAGGATCCGCTTCACAGCGCCCAGCTTCATGGCCTCGACCTGGGCATCGGTCAGGGGCTTCAGCACATCGCTCAGACGGAAGATTTTCTTGCGCCCACCGGCACCTGCCAGCCTACATGGGAGAGATGGGCAGGGACCCGGTGACTCAGAGCATCCTTTCCGGAGCCCAGGCCCACTCAGTGACTCTCCAGGCCAGGGAGAGACACCCGCGCACTGCCTAACTCCCCTATGACTCCGAGGCGTGCAGGGCATGGGGTAACGAGCAGGAAGGGGATGCCATCTTGTTTCTGTAAAGGGTTCTCAGGGGAGGCGTCTATGAGGAGGCAACGGGTGAGTGGAGGAGACCTGGGTGAAGCACGGGAACAAGATGCACAAATGCTAGGCAGAGAGACAAGAAGGGCAAAGGCCTTCAAGCAGGGACCTGGATGGCTGTTCAAGGAACACCAAGAGGGGGACAGAGAGCATGCAGGGGCAGACCCCCAGGCCCATACCAGCCCCTACGAGGGGCTCACCGGGGCTGCGTGACAGGGATGATGGGCTCTGGCCTCCTCTTGGCCTGGGGCGCCTCCTCCTCCAGAGTGGACATGGAGCTCAGCGAGCCCACCACTGAGATGGCCTGGCCCTGCGCTGACAGGCGTCGCTTGATCAGGACACTCTCGGGCTTCACCACCTTCTCCTCCTTGGGCTCCTCTTTGCAGTGTTTGGTCTGCTCCACACCTGCGAGGGAGACGGCAAACAGCTCCAGGTATGTCAGACCCATCTGCTCGCATCCACGGGCCTCCTGTGCAGCAGGCTCCACTGTAAGCCTCATACGCGCAAAACCCGTTTAAATCTGCAAATGCCTTTCTGCAACATGGGGCTTTCGACACCCACTTTGCAATTCAACAACTGAGGCTCAAACCAGAAATGCCATTCACTGCTGGCGAGAATATCAAAAGAACAGCCACTTTGCAAAGTTGATGAGAAGTTTCGAACAGCACTGGACACGCCCCAACCACGACCCAACAATTCCCCTGTGAGAACATACTGAAGAAGAATGAGGGTACGCGTGCATCAAAACACTTGTACACAAAGGCTCACAGCAGCTTTATTCACGACGGCCCCAAACTGGAACCAACCCACAGGCCCATCAACGGAAGTGTGAATAAACATATGATATGGTCTCTTCACATAAGGGAATACGACTGAGCAATGGAAAATAAACTCCTGGTTCACATGACAACACGGATGAATTTCTAAAACCGCCGAGTGAAAGAAGCTTGACTCTCTATGATCCCATTTACATGAAGTTCAAGACTAGGAAAAACTAATCTACAGAGAGAGAAATCAGAACAGTGATAGTCTCTGGAAGTGGGATATATGAGTGTTAACCGGAAGTGAGCAAGAAGGAACTTTCTAGAGAGATAGATATATATATATATCTTTTCATACTGTATCTTCATTTGGGTAGGGGTTATACTGGTGTGTTAACTTTGTGAAAATTTACTAAGGTGTATGCTTAAAAGTTGTGTTTCACTGTAATAACATACACCTCAATAATACTGTTAAAACGAAAAACACCTGAGGCTCAGAGAGGTTAAGAAACTTGACCGAAGTCACACAGCTATTGAGTGATGAGGCAGTTTGGTTCAACTCAGAGCTCAAACCCAGCTGTGTCGGATTTCAAAGCACAGGGCCTAAAATACTGAGCGCTCAACAGATCCACGGGACCCGTAGTTACTGACGCCTATGATGCCACATGATCTTTGTTGGCACCACCGCGAGGAGGTACTCTTCCAGTAAGGAGAACCCACCAGGCGCAGTGCCAACCCTCGGTCCAGGTCAGCTCCATGTGACACTCACCTGGCCCCAGTCCTGCGGCCGTCATCTGTGTGGCCATGAGCCGAGCCAGGTGCTTGATCTGGGCTTCGGTGCCCGCTGACTCCACTGGGGTGTAGATGGCTTGGAAGGAGGCAGGCATGACCTCGGGCAGGTAGACCATGCTGATGAGAACCTGTGGGATGTCCAGGAAGGGAAGCCTGTCCTCACTCACTGACCTGACAAGCACTGGCCTCATGCCAGGCCAATGCCGGGGAATGGCAGTGACTAAGACAGACCTGGGCCTGCTCTCGTGGAGCTCAGACTCCTGGGGAGAAGACGAGTCAGGATGCATCGCTGGGCATGAGACAGGGAAGTAAAGGGGACCATAAGACACATCGGGAGGGCCAGGGACAGCTCTGGCTTTCTGCAGAAGTGACACCTACGCTGAGAACTGAGAGGAGGGCAAGAAATCAGTCTGGCAAAGGGTGAGGTCTTGACGTGGGAGGGGGTTATGTATTCCAGGTTAGGAACAACACCATGGAAGGCTAAGAGGCAGCAAAGCTTACCCTGCCCAGACAGTGGAAGGACGCTGAATGAAGAGTATAATATGGCCCAGAAATTGACTTAAAATACAAAAATTAGTATTCTAACAGAGCACATCCACGTCCATCAGGAATGGATAACAAAAGATAATTTCAAGCCTTCTACATGCTTGGAAGTTTAAATGCATACTCTAATAATAATAAAAAGATAATTACCGATCAAAACGTGTGGGATGCAGCCAAAATGACACTTAGATGGCCAAGCATTTAACTTAAAACTGGGGGAAAAACATTCAAAGAAAGTAGCAGGAAAGAAATAAAAAGCACAGAACAGAAAAGGTTACAAAAAAAATCAACAAAACTTAAGAGCCAGTTCTTTGAAGTAACGGAAAACAAGCAAATCTAAGGCAAGATTGAGCAATGACAGAAAAAGCACAGAACAGAAAAGGTTACAAAAAAAAAAATCAACACAAGTTAAGAGCCAGTTCTTTGAAGTAACTGAAAACAAGCAAATCTAAGGCAAGATTGAGCCATGAAAAAAAAAAAAAAAAAAAAAGAATAAGGATATGGTACTAGGGACAAAAAAGGGGCGCATTACTACAGAGACAGTAGGTATTATGAAATCGTAAGCATCCTATGAACAGCTTCACGCCCATGATTTGAAAAGGACAATTTCTCAGAGTATGATGAGGACAGATGAGGTGCCGATTAATGAAAGCCACGTCAGACCAGGCCTGAGGCAAGTTGGATTTAGGTCCTATCTAGAAGAAAACAGGGAGCCGTGGCAGGGATCGGAGCGGGGAAGTGTCCTGACTAGTATATAGAAGGCTGTCTGGCTGCCACAGGCAGAGTGCACGCCAGAGCCAGGGACTACATGGGCGGCGCTCGGAGTAAAAAAGCGGGGCCTGGACCAGGCAGGGGCCCGGGGCGGAGGAGAGGTGAAAGTTGTGGGGATGGGGAAGAGCGCAACCCCCGGGCCCCTGGTTTGCAGCTGGGAGGCTGCTGGACCAGGAGGGCCCCGGCCGTAGAGGGAAGTGGGGACAAACTTCACATTTAGTTGTGACATGTTTAGTCTGAGGTGCCTGTGGAACATCCGAGAAGAGGAAGATGCAGGAGATGGCTGCATATCTAGGCCTGGAGCTCGCCAAAGAGATCTGAGCTAGAGACAACTTGTGCCACCCTCATGATAAAAATTCCACTCATTCGCCCAACCTCTAAGGCCCTTGGAGCCTCCAGGCAGCGAGAGGGGGAGGCTGAGGCCGATGGTCGCTGACCAGGGAAGAGGCATTCTCCATCGGCACCCGACAAAGGCCCGGGCTACAGCCGGAGGGCTGACGTGAGACCCTCCCGCCCCGAATCGACCCAAACCAGTGGTTCTCTGTGCAGCAGGAGCTCTCTGGGAATCTAAGGAAAACACTAGCCACCCCGTCCCGCCAATGTGGACCCGATGCCACCTGGCACGCAGGTCCCAGGGCTCGCTGTCCAGTTAGCGATCCTCCCTGGCTTCAAAGGGGAGGAGAGGGCGAGAGTGAGTGGTTTTGAATGGGGGCTCAGACCACCTGAAGAGGGACTGCTGGGAGTGGTGACAAGCGACCCCCCCGAAGGAGTAAAGATCAGAGAAGAGGTCCATAAATGGGGCAGGAGGGCCACAGATCTCCAATACTGAGAACAGAGGAGTGCTCTGGGACTGACGCCGTCCGCAGGAGGTTGGCAGTGTAGCCTGGGGACAGGGGAAGGACGAGAGACCCGTCCCCTGCTCTGTGGGGAGCAGCCCCCACCCGACCTCACCAGATTGGCCACGTTGTCAGGTGTCAGTAGAGGCTGGAGGAACTCGGCTGTGATGTCCGTGTCTGACTGGCCTGAGATCTGGGCTGAGGCCTTCGAGGTCCCCGACGGGCCTGGCTCCAAGTCTTTGTCTTCGTCGTCTTCCCCCAGGTTGGGCTCTGGGATAGAGGAGGAGACAAGATGCTGGCTCTAGAGAGGCAGCAGGTCCTCGCTGCTCACGGGGAGCACAGTATTTCCTGCGTCCAGGCAGCCTCAGTGAACGGGAGCAGCGCAGTGGACCAAGACCCGGGCCAAAGCCTGGCTCTGCTGTCAGAGGGCCGATGACCCTGGGGAACAGCCTGCCTCTCTCCAGGCCTCACTTCTCCTCGTCTGGGCAATGGGAATAAGCCGTACCAGCCTGCCTGATCACAGTAAGCTCCAAGAAGACGAAAAGTTAACTAATAATTTCACAGAGCTTTACTGTTTCAAGGCCTCTATCCTTGAAATAGTGCTCAACTGGGTCTAAGAACATGTAAAAACTACCTAATAAGACAGCATTTCTGCCTATGTGATTGACAAAAAATAAAAATAAAAAGGTTGGTAGTGACAGTTGCTAGTAAGGGTACGGGCCGTGGAAATGTAAAGTGGTCCGGCCTTTTGGAGAGGAATTTGATAATCGGCCAAACTTTTAAACATGTATGCCTCTTTGACAGAACTTTCACCTCTAGATATCCACCCTAAAAACTTACGCAGAGCCACATTTAAGGTCAAATGTACAGAGAATTCGCTGCAGCGCTGACCGCACAGAGAAGTGGCACACAATCCCCATCAGCGACAGGCTGGTTGAATATGAGCATGGTCGCTCTACTTCAAGGGAAAAAACCCAACAATTTGAACCTTAGAGAAAAAGCTTTATGAACAATCGCATTCCTTAAAACTATAGTTATAAAAAGAAACGAGCTAGAATGTTCAATAGGATGATGATGTAAGTAGTTTATGGCAAAAACACGATGAAATATCATGCAGTACCAAAGAGCTGATACTCTGCACTGATCAAGGGCATGTGCAATTCAGTTACAAAAGGTTGAACCACCCAACAGGGGCACTCCACGGAAATGCACAGGACTAATCAGTGTAAAACTGAGCTCGGCCTGACTCCAACGCATGCAAGAAAGCAAATAAAACCAAGATTCTGTTTATACTCAGAGCGTTTACAGCATCTAGGGCCAGTACGAGTGCGGTGACTGGCATGCACACACTGTGGGGGGCGTGGAGACCCCAGGGCAGTATGTTTTGGAAAAGTTTGGCAATGGCTACCAAGAAGGTAGCAGTGGGCACATCCAGAGCTCAGATCTTATTTCTGAAACTATTCCTTACTTAAAAGAAACCGGAGCTCCTCAGAGAAATGGTTGATTCCAAGGTAAAGTAAGGGAAGTCCAAGATGAGTCTAGAACATTGTATGCTGAAAATAAGAAATGCTCAAAAAAACTTATGGGACATAGGAGTCAGCTCAATATGGGGCAATCTGAGCAACAAAATGAATGACAACAGTAACGGATGATAACCCAGAGAATAAATAAGAATCCACAAATCCACATTGATGATAAAGTAGGGAGGAGAAAAAAAAGCTCATCCTTATAGCACAATGCCAACTAATAAATGCAGAAGGAAATCTTTTCATAACCATTATAGCAATAATAGATGCAGGCAACGATCGTCAATAGATACTAAAACCATTCAGTGGGTGAAAGCCTGAAGAGAAATCGGTATTTTATGTAGCTTCAAGCACCTCCCTCAGCTTATTATTTACATAGGGAAAAAGAGTACTTTACACTAGAGAAACCAAGGAATCAAAATTCCCATCACCAAAATGGGACAAATTGACATCATGGGCCTTCTGACAGCACACAGAGGTCGAAGCACCACTTCCACAGCGTTCCTGCCAAAAGTGCAGAGCCTGGGTCCGACCTGGAGGCAAGGGCAGACAGAGCGGAACAGAGGGGCGTCCCACCCCACGGCTGCCCGGACTCTTCAGCCTCATGCAGCCTCATGCATGAGGTGGGGTCCCCGCCTCATGACCGGTACCCAGCAGTTTTCAGGACTCTTCCTGTAAATAACTTGTCTGTATTTTCAAAATTATTTCAAGATATAAAAAGTTTAAAGAAATAGAAAAATGAAATTAGCGGGCAAAAAAACAACTTTATGCACAAACGCCCTGCCCCACTGGCCCCACCGCTATGACTAGACACGCCCACGAGCCTGTTACGCTACAGCAGTCTTTAGATTTTAAAAAAATGGACGCAAACGAAATGTCATCTGCAGGGGGCTGGTAAAAGTGGTCCACATGCACTACAGACTGCTGTGCCACTGGTAAAAGGACGCAGTGGATTTCAACGTGCAGATACAGAAAGAGCTCTAAGGCGATTACTCAGCGAACTAGGGTACAGGACACTCTGCTTCGTGTGCTTAATCACAGGGGAAAAACAGACCCCCATCTCACTTCTTACGGTGAAATAAATTCTTTTTTTAAAAATGAAACAAAAACAAAAACTAATTCTCCCATACATGTTCTTGAAATAAACTTTAGTGATTAAAAAACTTTTTTTCTTGGAGTAAGGAAGGATGCTATGGTTGACTCCATTGATGACATTGCCATTAAGAAATTACCTCAGAAAGAAAACCCACTTATACACGAAACAAAGAAAAGGAGGACTCTACACAAGAGGCATTTCTGAAAGAAAACGTGAGTGTGAACATTGGGGGAGTGGTTAATTATGGGGAGAGGTATCAAAGGGAGACTATTTTCATTCAATTCCTTCTGTGTAACTTAAATAATTCATAATCCTTTACAGAATATTTATACTTTGATAATTTCATTTTGTTACCACTTATTATGTAACATTCATACAATGTAACATATAATAATATATGAATGAAGCTCATAGCTTAATGTAAATAATTAAACACTGTCAATCAGTCTCTGCCACCCCCTTCCCCTGTCAGGCCTGACGTGACACTCCGGCTCACCTAGCTTCATCTTCTTGAGTGTGGAATCTGAGTCATCGCGGGGCCGCTTGCGGGCATCCTTGCTGCTGGGCATATTGCGGGCGATCTCGGCCTGAGGTGTGCCCAGGTCCACCAGCAGCGTGGTGATCTGGGCCTGGAACTCCAAGGAGGCCGGGTGCTTCAGCACACTCAACAGGTGCAACTTGAGGTTCTTGCGTACACTGCTCACCTGAGATTTGGCCAGTGTCGGGGGCAGGTTGGCTGAGGAAAGAGACAGGGGCTTCGTGCTGTGGACAGAGCTCAGGAGGCCTTAGTCTCACTTCCCAAGGCCCAGCTGGCTATAGGTGTCCCCTAGAAAAGTTTCTTCGCTTTCCGACCTCATGTGTGGCCTTCCCCTTGTAAAAGCTTCTATTTAAAACCCTTGAGCGTTCTCCATATCAGAGAACCTTAACACAAAGAGAAAACTCACCCTTCCTTGTATTAAACATAAAGTCTTGTGTCCCCCCATCTCTGGTCTGGAAATTCCAACATGCTCCCCTCCCCCGAGTATGACTACAATCACCACCTTCGCCTCCGGAATGTCCCAACTGAATTCCTACAACAGCTCATTGTTGGTCCCTGCCACCACAATGACTTTTGAATGTCTAACAATCACCTTGATGAGCGAGCCTCCTCTGCTCCAGAGAGAAAGAGGATGCCTGTAGTTGTGCCTGCCCAGCGTCCTTCCCAGCTTCCTCAGCCAACAACACCCCCATTCTCCTTTGAGGGAACCACCCTGGCTCCATTCTCAGTCCAAGTGGTCAAGAGTCTCAGGGCCAGTAAGAACACTGAAATCCCTTGGCCACTGTGATTGGTTCAAAGATAGGCTTGTAATCTCTTCTTGGCCAATCAGAAACAATGGGCACCGGCCCTTGAACTTTTGCTGGAATGACTGAGAAGGAGACGCTC
>NW_006436281.1:1648747-1657614 GCF_000325575.1 Pteropus alecto
TCCCTGGGGTTGCCAAGTGGACAGAATGGAAGCCTGGAGCTATTGGGGGCCATCTTTGCCACCCCAAAGAAAGAGACGCAGAATGAAACCAACGTGGAGAAAATAAGAACCAAGCGATGGAGACAGATCCGTGATCTGCACACGCTCACACAGCAACCCCAGACTTTCTGGTTTTCTTACACGCACAAAAGTAGAGAAAACAGTATAATGAATCACCATCCACCCGTCAACATTTCGCTTATCTTGGCTCTTCTATCCTCCCTGCTATTTTGGGGGGCAGGAGGAAGCTGGTATATTTTGAAGTATTTCTCAGACGTCGTATCATTTTACCCACACATACCTCAATATAAAATCCAACTTTGAACCAGGTTTCTGTCACATGCAACCAAGAGACTCCTACCTAATCTAGAGACTCCTTCCCTGTGTCCACAACCTAGTAGATTAATGACGAATCCCTCGGAGGCCTATTACGTAGAGCTCGCATTTCCTCAGGGAAGAGTGGACCGGTCAGTGACGTGGGGAAGGGGAGGGGACCAGCCTACCGTGCAGGGTTTCGTAGGCCTGGATCACCTCAGACATGAACATGGGCCTCTGGCGGGCGATATTGGCGAGGGAGCCCAGTGCCGTGGTCAGGTTGATGGAGGAGATGGCGGGGTGTACCATGAACTTGAGCAGCTGCTCCAAGGCTGCTTTGCCCTCTTCCCATAGCACATCTAATGAGGGAGAGAAGAAATCCAGTTAGTAGAAGCCTTTCTCCCAGGCCTCTGGAGAGAGTAGCCTGTGGGGCCAAAAGGAGATACATGGATGGCTGTGAATGGCTGAAAAACAGCAAATCTAGTGTTGATGAGTCCTATGAGACTATTAATAAATACAAAAATTTAGTGACGAGGAGGCTCAAAGCATGGGCTTGCAACAGTGAATGACCAGAAATAATTTTAAATATCCCACTACATGAATCTGACTGTACGAACCATGATAATATAAAACTCTGAATATGCATGTATGTGCACACACACAGACATAGCACTCAAAGTCCTCTGTACTACCACCCTCCTTGATCCAGTCCCCAAAAGTTAACCCTTTGCAACTTTGTTGCATATCTTTCTGGACGTTTTCTATGCAAAAACATACTGGATGCCACATTACTTGAAACAGTGAGTACAAATAGAATGTAAAAATAGATGTAACCAAACAATGAAAGATTGTATAGCAACTGAACATGACTTTGACAGAGAAAGATGTAACTTAAGAGAACATCATTGAATTAAAAAGGTAAACAGTATGTAAGAACAGCTAGCGGTTGTGGAATGCGTACTGCGCCGGCCACGTTAACTTACCAAATGCTCACAACTACACCCTAAAGCAAATGCTATAACAATGACCCCCAATTTACCAGTGAAGAAACAGACTCAGAAAGAACAGGTCGCTTTTTCAATGAAACACAAACCACTACACTCTCATGCTTCTCAGCTGAAAATATTAAGCACGGTCCTATTTTTTATAAACAAAAAAGCCAGCAATGCAGAAAGTATGAACACATACAGACAAATATCTGTCTCTACGGAGAAAAGGTCTGGAAGGAAACAACACTCGGCATTATTTACCTCCGGAAACAGGACTTGGGGGGAGGGTATTTCCCCTTTACACCCCTCCGTATTTATTGCCTGACACTTCAGTAGTGTGCGTGTACTATTTCTAGAATTTGCAATTAGGAAGACAGTAAAACTAGCTAGCATTTATGAAGTGCTCACATCTTCATGGAACCTCACTACAAACCTGTGAAAGGGGTACTACTATCGCATCCATTTTCCAGAAAGAAAATGAACTTCAGACACAAGTAACTTGTCCAAGTTCAATAACGAGTAAGTGTTGAAGCTGGGATTTGAACCTAGTGTCAGGGCTCTCGACCACTGCATTATACTGTCTCCAGAAACGTAAGACCAAGAGGAGGGGAGAAGGAAGTGGACGGGGGCTGGTGCGATGACAGACAGACGGCACCAGCTGACGGGTGGCACTCACTGTACTGGATGTAGGGGTGGTCACGAGGGATTCGGTCCAGGCTGATGTCGTGCTCTTGGCGGCGGGGCACCTCTGAGTCAGCCAGGCGGGGTGACAAGGTGACAATGAGGCCTTCCACAAACTTGATGGCGTGGGTGCGGACACCATCGTTGTCAGAGTCCAAAAGCAGAATGATGTCCCCAGCCATGGCAGACACCATGTCCCAACAGGCCTCCTGGAGCTCACTGATGACCCGTGACTTCACCATCCACTGGGAGTGGGCCAGGCAGGAAAGGAGATGGAGAAACAGGGACAAGACATCGATTTCCAACTCTACCACTCCCCAGAGACCCATAAATGATGATGAATACTTTTACCTGGGACACATTTACTGAGTTACAACCTGTCCCAGGCCCCGTGCTAGGTGATACCGGGGATAGGGCCCAGTGGTCACGTCCTCAAGAGGTTCGCAGTGAGAGCCCAGTGATAAAGACTCAAATCTTAAGACAAAGGAATAATGCTGACTTCATGAGGTGGTGACAGAGATTAAATGGATTCATTTTTTCATTAATGTTAAAGGAACATCACACCATGGTGTGTTCTTTACCTTATAGCACGTAACTACAGTCCACAATTAATATTTCTGTGATACTTTCGTTAGGGTCTGTCTGCCCTCATTGGGCCAGGAGCACCACGAGGGCAGGCCTGGCCCACCCTGGTCACCAAGGAGGTACTCGGAGACCGTCTGCTGAATGCATAAACGCACAGATAAGTGGATGCCAAGTTTAGGTTAATGGCTAATGCTGCCCATTAGACAACATCAGATGTCTCTGTTGTCCCTTCCCAACGATCAACAGCACATCTTGCCCGAAAGAATCTGATCTGACCCTGGTTTTGACCTCTGACAGAAGAGTCTACAAACAAGACCTGTCAGGTCAGGGAGCACGCACCTGCAGGGCCACCTTGTAGAGCTGGGTCATGGTAAGGATGGCCTTCTTCACCACGTTCACGTTCTCGTCCCTCAAGAGCATGTTGAGGTTCGCGATCAGTTTCAGCAGTAACTCAATGTCTCGCTTGCTGGGGGATGGAGGAAGAAAGGCAAAGTCAAGGTGGTCTCTAGGCAGACGAAAGGAACGTGGGGTCCACGAGGGAAGGGGACTCAGGGTCGGAGTGTCAGGAGACTGGAATGGGGGTGGGCAAAGTCAGGGACCGCACCTATCTTGTTTGCCGGCACTGCCGGAAGCTGAGACTGGCACCTCCGGCCACAGCTGCCTCTGAACCCTCTATCGCTCACGCGGCCCCCACTCTTCTGCTTTAGTAGGGTCCTGCTGCTGCTCACACAGGGGCAGCAGAGCCAGATAACTGTGTGAGTTGGGGCGAACGTCTCATTTAGAACAGCACCTACCTTATAACTTGCGAAAATTGCAACAATACATGTAAAGTGCTTAGAGCAGTATAGAAAGCACTCGTTAGCCATTACTACTTTAAAACACTTCACTTGATGTAACCACTAGTTTTGTTTACTCATTTGTTTACCTAAATCTGAGGGCTCTGAAAGGGGGGCCCTTTTCGATCTGAGTCCTAGCAGAGTCCCATTTTTTGTTGAAGAATGAAAGGCCTTCAATAAATATTTGTTCAATAAATAAAGAAATTCGAGAAGGCCACACCTAGAGCTCAGAGCATGAATATCGTTTTCACAGCATGTTATAATCTGAAATTAAATATTAAGATAATTAGTCAAAAGATAAACAACTCGACCGTCAGTTACCTGAAAGCCGGAACAAAATGTGTTTTTACTCAGTCATATTCCTACGGCCAACACAAGTGCCTGGCACGTAGCAGGCATATAATACATTATCGGTTGAACAAATAGTTTTTTAGAAGCTCAGAAAACTTACCACAAATTCTCCCAGTAAAAGGTAGATACTGAGAATTTGAGTAATGGCCAAATTTAACATGGGTTAGAATCCCAGGCCTGCCACCTACTGGCTGTGTGACCTTAAGAAACTCGCTTCCTCTCTAGAGTCACAGTTTTGCCTTCAGTTAAATAAGCCAAACAACTAACACGTAATGTTATTCTGAGGACAGAATAACGAGGTAGGTAAAGTGCTTAGTACGGTGCCTGACAACTAGAAAATGTCGCTAAGTAGGGGCTATTTTATTTCCTCCCAGTTACAAAGTACGCAGTAAACGTTTAATAAACAAATGACTCAGCTTGAGCAAGTCTCTTTCATATTCTGAGCCTCAGTTTCCCTTTCTACAAAGAAGGCAAACAAAGTCTCCATCCCAAAGGCTGCTGTAAAGATCACAAGTGACAACTGAGGACAGGATTTAATTCAATGCATGGTAAAGGTTCCATGTGGTTACTATTATGATTAAATTCTTGTTCAAGAGATAGGTATTCAGCCCCTCCTATGTGGACACGGGCACAGTGGCCCACCATACAGAGAAGTCCTGCCCTCGGGAGCTTATGTTTTTGTGGGGCAGAGAAGCAACAAGGTAATTCCAAGAACACTATAAAGAGGAGCGAAGACGGGGTGCGAGAGGCGTGGGCTGTACTAGCACAACCAGGAGGGACTTCGGAGGAAGACCGGAGAAAAGAGAAGGAGTAAGCCAGGTGGCTCCCTGGAGGTGAGTGTCCCCGGCAGGCACAGCAAGCTAAGAGGCCAGGGAGCCAGGGGACATGAGTAAGGATCAGAGAGGCTGCCAGGAGGACAGGCGGAAGGGGGAGGAGCTCGGGTTCCCATCTAGGCAAGACGGCGGTCAGTGGACATCTCAGAGCAGAGTGTGCCAAGGTCGAGTGTACATTTTGGCAGGGTGGCTCTGGCTGCCATGTGCCGAAGGAAGCAGGAGATGGGGATGACGTTTCCTTTTGGCGGGGGAGATAAAAACGTTCTAGAACCAGATTGTGAATGTGCTAAATGCCACTGAATTGTTCACTTAAAAACAGTTAATTTTCTGTTATGTGACTATCATTTCAATTAAACAAAATAGACAGTGGAAGCAGGGAAGCCCAACAGAAAGCCACCGAAGCCATCCAAGCAGGAAGTAATGACGGCTTCGACCAGCATGACAGCATGGGAAGTGGCCGAAAATAGTCAAATGCTGTTTACATTTTGAAGGTAGAGCCAACAGTCCTCACTGTAGATGTGAAGTGGGGCAGAAGCAGCGGAAATAACAGATGACCTTATGACACATCTGCTGGGGAGTCTGCATGGGGGATGGGTCTGGGGAGCAGAGGGCGGGACTCTCGGGCAGGGCCCGGCCGGGAGCTGAAGAGGCCGACTGCACCGGGGGTGCTGCCAGGGGCTCCCTGTGCCACCCCATACCATGCCTCCTCGATGAAGCCGATGACAAATTTGCGTACTTCAATCGATTTGTCTACTTGGAAAGCGATGATCTCCTGTCAAGGTCAGGGAGAAGGTGGGTCAGGGCTGTACAAGGATCCACCCCTACCCCATACCCACACCCTGGCTCTCCCATCAGCCACTCACATCCAGGAAGTTGTCTAGTAGTGTGGGATCTTTGTTGATGATCAGTTCCTGGACCTGGAGGGAGATTGGGGATGGGAGGAGAAACACGTGTATAGGGTCCAATCGGTGCGGCTAGGAGCGTGCAGGGGAAAAGAGCATGGGGGTAGGCGGTGGCTAAAGCAGCTCAAACCTGGCTCCGCCACTCCCTACCACGGGCTGGGCAAATGGCTTTCCCTGAGTCTCTTCTGAAAATGGGGATCTTAAATACCAACTCCTGGGGCTGTCGTGAGGCTTCAATAAGATCTCACAAGGCGAGTCCCGGTGGGCAGTGAGTACATGATACGCAAGGGGCTGAAGCAAAGAGGGACGAGCTACAGGACTCCTGCCTTTCTGAGGCTCATCCATCAATTCTCCCCTCTCCCTCTGCTTCCACTCCCCGTTGCCACTGCTACAATTTGTGACAGTGGGAACCCGTTTCCCAAGGTCCCTATACTTGCCAGGCTCTCTGGAATAAGCCCTCCCCACAGACATTCTCATAAAAGCCCAGCACCTACGCAGGCCGGGCTTCTCCAACCCGAGGCGCTTGAATGGCCCTCACGGCCATGCCCCACCAACGTTGGAGACCCCATCAGTCCCCACGCTATTGCTGAGGTGAAGTTAGCTACCCAAGTCCACACGATGAGCAGGTAGCAGAACTGGGGTTCTTGCCCAGGAAACCTGAACCCCTCCCCAATCTCTGACCTCCACCTGTCTCTAGTTCTGAACCACACACACCTACGCTCCCCTTATTCCAATTTCCCAAGTCCTTCTGCCTCTGAACTAGCTACTGTATCTTCTTCTCGAGTCCCTCTCCTTATTCTCCAGGCCTCGGCTCAGGTGTCTCCTTTTCCAGAAAGCCCTCCGTGACTCCTCACCCCTAGGCTGGTTCAGGAGCCACCCCCCCGGACTCCTCCATCCCAGCCCTGCTTTCTGGGTCCTCACTGTCTCGTGACCTGCGTGTCTTCCCCACAGGGCAGGACCCTGGCAGAGAAGAAATGCAAGGATGAAGAGCGCAAGATTTGGCAGAATCCAGCATTCAGGTCCCTGTTAGGCCAGCTCCCAGCTGAGTGGCTTTGGGCTAATTATTTACACTCCGAGACCCCTTCTTTCTATATAAAATGGGGATGAAATTATGCTGCCTCACAGAGCTTTTGTGAGAATTAAGGGAGAGCATGCCTGTATAGCACTGAGCACCACCGCAGGCTCATCCTAGGTGCTTAAAGGGGGACACGAGTGTGACTACCAGTGTTTTCTTTTTCACAGGCTCCCATGCCCCCTCCCTCACCTGTTTGAGCACTGTGATCTTTGAATCATTGGTGATCAGCGCTGCCTGGTTCAGGAGATCCACCACCTGGAAGGCAAGAGAGAGGCAGGTGACGGTGCCAGCCTTGCCAGCCCAGCCCCCTTGGCACTCCCTGGGCTCTGCCACCTGGAGGGGGCTGTGGCCCTCCCTGCTCCAAGCCCGTCTCTCCATACTCACTCTCTCTGAGGTGGTCATGCCGTCGATGCCCGGCCCCTCCTCTTGTGTGAAAAATTGCGATGCCACGCTCCGGCGAGTGATGCTGTCCCCACTGCTGCCTGCCATGGCTGCTGTCCAGTACTCCCTGGAGAAGAAACAGACAGATGAAGCCCTGTGGGTGGGCCAGACCTTCATCCCACTATCCACAAAGGGCTCAACTCTCTTTTCCAGCCTGTCTGTCCCTTTTGGGTCTTCTGAAGGCCCTTCCTACTTCAAGGTCTCTCTCGGGCTGTGACACAGAGGTTGTAGTTTAGTGGAGACCGACGTCTAGTGGAGTACCAAGCCTCATCTCCAGTACTTTACACGTAGCAGACTGACCACAAACATCTGCCAAATGACGGAGCAAATGAATACGCGGCAGCCATCTCCCTGGCCGCAGTGAGTCCTGTCTCTCCCTCTGGCCTGTCCTCTGGACTGGATGCCAGAGCAAGCTCTTTAAAGCATAGCTCTGAAGAAGATGTCGCAAAGTCCTGCACACAGTAAGGACTCGATACATCTGAAAAGGCCTAGTTAAATTATGTCTCGGCCCTTTTCTGGACTGCTACGGAGTTGTTTCAAAAAAGGGGTGGGGAGGGGAGCCTTTTGGGCCTCTGTCCCCAAATCACACTGGCACGATTTTGAAATAAGAAGACTATCAATCACAGGACTATTCATAATAGCAAAATACTATTAGCAACCCAAGTGTTCTCAAATAGGAAGACTGGATGAAAAACTATGATACAGTCACATGATCAAATACTATGCAACACGGAAAAGGAATGAGGAAGGGGAAAAGAGAAATGAGGCAAATCTATATATACTGATAAACACTGAGCTCCAGCATATAGTCAGTGAAAATAAATAAGGTGAAAGATAATGTTTACTGTATGTTCCCTTTTTACAAAAGAAATGGAATCATGTATGAATGCTAAAGTTAAAATGAAACAAAACAAAACAAAACTGAAAGAACCAACCAAAAAGCGAAAGATGAGGGAAACGGTTGAAAACATTTGTTGGATATCCGTGTATTATAGTCATAAAGATGCCCACAACAGCCTGCTGGATCACAGAATATGTGCAATTCAAGCCACTTCTGTCGTCTGTGTATGTACACACAGGCTGACCCGAGTCAGCTCTCCCTTCTGTGAAACATGGTGGCAACACCATCTACCTCTGAGGACTATCCTGAGTAGATGAGTTAATATACACAGTAATCTTGACATAAGTGCAGCTGCCATTTTTGCGTGCATGGGAAAAGATTTGAAGGATACTACACAAACGGTTAGGAAACATTTGAGAAGGGTGAAAAAGATGCATCTTTTAAGAGGAACATATATTCTGCACGTAGTAGTTATTCGACAGGTGTCTACAGAATGAACGACTGTCCAAAGGCCTCCTTCCTGGTCTCCCCGCTGCCTGGCATCCCCACATTTGGCTTCGAGTCGAAAGCAATGTCCTCATCAGGGCCTAGAAGACCTTATATATACTCACCCCTTCTACCTCTGCCCTTGTTTACCTCTCTGCCCTCCTTGTTCCAGCTGCTCTGGCCTCCTTGTTGTTCCCTGAATATGCCAAACCTGTCCCTTCCTCAAAACCTGTTTCTCTTCCTACTGTGTCTACAGAATGAACGACTGTCCAACGGCCTCCTTCCTGGTCTCCCCGCTGCCTGTCATCCCCACATTTGGCTTCGAGTAGAAAGCAATGTCCTCATCAGGGCCTAGAAGACTTTCTATATACTCACCCCTTCTACCTCTGCCCTCGTTTACCTCTCTGCCCTCTTTGCTCCAGCTGCTCTGGCCTCCTTGTTGTCCCCTGAATATGCCAAGCATGTCCCTTCCTCAAAACCTGTTTCTCTTCCT
>NW_006436281.1:1657663-1672850 GCF_000325575.1 Pteropus alecto
TCCCTCCCTCCTCATTTTGTTCTGAGATCGGTTTAACTATCTCGGCAGTGAGGTTATCCCTGACCACCCTATTTTGAATTTCCTCTCCCCATCTGCGTTGCTTTATTTTTCGCCACATTTACCATCATCAACACACTACCTATCTGTAAGCTCCCTGAGGGCAAATTTGTATGTGTATTCACTTTGTATTTCTCCAGTATGGAGCGGTGCTTGGCACCTAATAAGTGCCCGATGATTATGTGTTGAGTGAACGCCAAAGAGCTTTCCCAAACACTAGGCTTAGTATCTCTTCCCTCTGGCCCTAGAATGCTTGAAAAATAACAGCTAATATTCACTGAACACTTAATACATGCTGGGAACATTTCTAATACACGTCGTAACTTATTTAAACCTGACAGCACAAACTGAGGTAGGCACTATTTTTAATCTGCATTTTACAGATGAGGACATTTGAAGGCTGGGGAGGGAAAGTTAACTTGACAGAAGGCCTACAGCTTTTAAGACCTAGCAGTATGGCTGCAGAATCTGTCCTCCTCACCATCGTGCTAAACTGCTTCTCTGAAAGCAACTGCTTCTCCCCCGCAGGTCTGTTCACGCAAGACAAGGGACACCGCCTCCCAACAACCAGCATCCTGCGACCCTCATCAGAACGTAATGAACCTTTACATGACTAGCCTTTTTGTCATGATGTTATGTTGAGATCCACCGACATTTTTTACGGTGTCTTTCCTCTTCCACCTTTTGTTTTATGCTTTTATTTTTTAACGTATATACATACTTCCCTTTCTTTTATAAAAAGGGAGCATGTGATAAAAACCGTCTTCCTTTCCATTTCTTTTCGCTTAATATATGCTGAAGCCCATTCTCTCAGTGTATAGAGACTCCTCCTTCCTTTTAATAGTCGCACAGTATTTTATCATGTGGATGTTATTCGGTTTTTTTTTCTGCCAGTCTTCCTATCAAAGAACATTTGGGGTGTCCGCAGTCTTGCTTTTATCAACAATCAGTTTCCCCTTCCCTTCCGGGGTACTCCTTATGGGGTACCATTGCCCCACCCCCACCTGGGGGCATGACGACTCCCCTCACAGATCGTGCTCCGGGAGTATCTTCCATTCATTCAACGAATATTAACTGGGCATCTTCAGTGTGACCGGCGCTGTGCTGGGAACACAGCAGTGACAACACACACCTAGTCCCTGCCCCCGTGGAGCTCACGGAGACAGGCATGATCGAACAACCAAACAAAAGGTCCAATAACAAATAAGACTACACGTGACATGAAGTATAGGAACGGAGACCTATGAGAGCGTTTCATAGGCGGATTCAGGGACGGATGGCAGGAAAGGAGGGCTTCGCAGAGGAAGTGATGTCGGGGCCGAGACCCGAGAGATGAATGGGAGTCAGCCGGGCAGAAAAGGTGAAAGGATGCTGCGGGCAGAGGGGACGGCGTGTGCAAAAACCCTAAGGCCGGAAGGCGCATGGCCAGTTTGAGGAACTAGAAAGCCAGTGCAGCTATTCGAAGGGAGGAATGACCAGAGGCAGCGCTGAGGCCGGAGGGGCGGACGCGCCTTGGGGGCCACGTTGGAACTTTGCCCTGAGGGCACCAGGGAGCCACGGGAGGGTCCAGAGGAGGGGAAGAAGCTGGGGTCCCAAACGTCATTGCTCCTTTCTCCTCGAATGCGCCCCTACCCCTCCGCCAGCGCCCCTGCCGCCTCAGGGTTCTTCCTCCCTTGGTCCCCGGGCCCCCACGCCAGCCCCGCTCACCGCGGCTCCGGCCTCCGTCCCCCTCGCGCCCCCTCAGCAGCGCCTCTTCGCAAACACCGCCGCCGCCATCTTCCGCTCGCCGCCGTGACGCTGCGCACGCGCCGCACATGCATGGTCGCCGGGAAATGGAGTCCACGTAGCCGGCCAACCCCCCCCGCCCCTGCCTCCCGCGCAGCCCGCGGCCTTCCGCCCTGCCCCAGACTACTCCGGGCAGCTCTTCGTTTCCGGCCTCCGGGCGCGATGCCTTCTGGGAAGCGTAGTCCTTTGGCCGAGGCTCGGGACGGGAAGTGAGACAGAGGCTTCTGGGAAATGGAGTTCACAGTGGTTCTCAGTCCCTGGACGGCTGGTGTTAGGGAGACTGGAGAGTACGCGTAGCGAAGCTTCTAGGTCTTGGAGGTGGTCTGTTGCCCTAGTGGGGTCTTGAGCACAGGCCCGGATGTCCTCCACCTTTGGTCCAGACCATTTACACAGCTCGGAGCACTCCCAACTGTCGGAAGCTTCAGTATTACAGTCCGTCCAACGGAATGTCGTTTCGAGGGTCTCTAACCGGTCCTTACACTGGCGTATCTGGACCTCCGGAGTTCACTGCACTCCGAGGCCCCTTTCCTCCGCGGCGATCGTGCCGGGCTCTGGCTTCTCCCTCTCTCCTGTCGAGATGACGAAACACCCTGGTTAGAGGGCCTCAGGGTTCTGCCCTTAATATCAACAGCGTCGCCCACCACTAGCTCCCTCACTCTTCAGCCATCTCTAGCTCTCGCGTCCCCGGGCTGCGGCCCCCGGCGCCTGAGGTCTCTCTCCTCGCAGTCCCGCAGGGGGCGCCCCAGTCCGAGCACGACGCCTAGGGGGAGGCGGGAAGGGAGCCCGGGGCGGTTGAATCTCCTAGTCTTCCTTAGGTGTCCCACCTCTGAGCTTTCACGGCAACATGAGAGCCTAGCACCCTGCATTGAGTGCTTACTACGTGCCAGGTGCCAACCTAAGGTCCTTCATGCGCTCGGTTCCCCCCCGGGCCGGAGCCGGGGCAGGTGGGGGCGCAGGCCCGGGGGATGCTGGGCTCGGTGAAGATGGAGGCCCATGACCTGGCGGAGTGGAGCTACTACCCGGAGGCGGGCGAGGTGTGTCCTCGGGGATGGCGGAGCGAGAAGTGGGGGGGCAGGAATCAGGGTGTGGGCTTAAATGGGGGGCGAGGACCGGGGTGCGGGCTCAAATGGGGGCTCCAACTAGAGTTGAGGAGTAGAAGAAATTGAGACAACCGAGACCAGGTGTAGGAGTCAGGGACGGGCGACCGGCATGGGAGCGCGGTTTCCCCAGGCTAGTCGGAGCGAGGGATAAATGGGAATCAGGAAAACTTAGGCAAGCGTCAGGTCCTATCTTAAACGTGAGGGCTAGGAATTGGGGACCCCAAATCTAAAGAATTAAAATGAAAAAAACGGAGCTAGGAGTCAGACCTCCAGGATAGGGGACAGAGCTGAGGGATTAGGAAGTGGGTTCAAAACTGAGGGAAAAGACGGGAGCTAAGGGGTGAGAGAGGGAGGTCACCATTAAGGGAAGTCTGAGGTGGGAGCTCAAGGTTAGAATATAGTGTTAGAGATGAGAGTTATGCGATAGAAATCAGAATTGGGGTTCCGGGATAAGGATCAGGGTGCGATCTAACATAAGGTCAGAGATAGGGGTTAGTGCTTAGGGGTTCTTATCCAACTTTTTGGGAGTCTGAAATGACAGGTGGATTAGAGTTGGGGTTCTGATACGCGGGGGTCCGGATGGGGTCGGAATTGGGAGCCGGACAGCAGAAAAGGGGTCGATTATCATTCCCCACCCCCATCCCTGCTCCTGACCCTCACCCCTTCCAACTGAACTTCACCGGTTTAATTGTTCTTAGAGACCCTCAGCAGGGATTCTCCTTGCTGGAGGCTGAAGGGTTTCAGATTTCGCACCTCCCTACCCCCCTTCCAGTAATCCCCAGTAATTGCTAATGTCCTCGCCAGCTCCATCTCTGACGAGACCACCCTGGAGTGAGGGTAGCGGGTTAATTCCCTCACCTCAGCAGACAGAAAGTCCTTCCCTGAGTCTAACTCCCATTCCCCTTGCTGCAAGGACTACTTAGCTCGCTCTCTCCATAGCAACATTGTCAAGTGGAGAGGGGCTCAGAGTCCTAGCTGGAGGGTTATGGGGATCTGGATACTTAAATTCCTAACCTGGAAGGGGACTGTGGGCTTCCGGTATGTGTGTGTGTGTGTGGGGGGGGGGAGTCTGGAATGGCTGAGTTTTCCAAGGGGACAGATCTGTGGGTTACAGGGTCCCCCATGTGCCAGAGCCGTGGGTCTTCGGTGTGAAACTGTAAGGTGGGACTCCTGGATCCCCAGGCCTTCGGGGCTTGGCACGGTGCCCAGGAGGGGCCAGTCCTGGGGCTTTGGAGGTGTGAGGTGCACGTGGGGTGGGGCAGGCCGACCAGGAAGGGGATTGGGAGAGCTGAGAAGTGGAGACCTGCGGCCGGAGGTGTCAGAAGGCAGAGAACAGATTGGAAGTGAAGGTTTCCAGGTGGTGGGGGCATCCCAGCTGAACCCCCGGAGAGTTCAGAGTCTAGGGACGAGATTTAAGGGAAGCAACTACAAATCAGTGTTTGGAGGGACACATCTTAAGTGAATTGTGGGGGTCTAGCATGGAGGAGTTATTTGGGGCACAGTCTGAAGATCGGGGGACATCGTTTCATACATTGAGGAACAGCCTAGAGATGACCAGCATTTGGGGGCATATTTTGAAAGAGTCGACATGTGGGAGACTGGAGGTGGAAATACTGCCTGAGGGTCTCCCCAGCCTTGACATTGGCTGACCTACCGCCTCCCCTGGGTGAGAACAATGGGTCGAGAAACATTTGCATTCACTCAGCAACTGTGAACCGTGAGGTCTCCCAAATTGCTTCTTGCCCTTCATGTTCTACTGCTCGGGTGATGTTGACATCCCCAGGCTGGCTCCCTGTCTGGAAGGAAATCGAAAGATATCATCCTGGGGTGTCCCCACTGGCCTTCGGTTCTCACAGGTCAGCTAGTCCAACTGCTCCCCCATTTTACAGATGGAAAGCCTGAACTCCTGGAGTGTTGGGGGGTGTTTGAGGTCCTGGGCAGAGACTGGGACTAGAACTAGAACTAGGCTTCTGGCTTCACACGGCCTCCCTCTGCTCTCTGTCACACCCTTCTCCGGAGACAATAAGGAAATGAAAGAGGAGAAATTTCAGCCTCCTGGGATGGGGGTGCAGGTCCCCTGAGGGCTTTCCCCCCAATCTCAGCCCCGCCCTGGCAGGGAGATCCGGCTCAGGGCTCAGACCCGGACACTGGGGGTTCATCCCAGCCCCGGGGCGTGGGAAAGCCTAGGGTGGATTAGGGCAGCTGGAGTGCTAGAGGTCAGACCTCAAGGAGGACTTCCGGGTGGGTGGGTAACCAGAAAAGGGGGGCTCTGGGATCCCAGTCCGTCTTCCTGTGATACGAGAGAGTCTGCCTGAGTTGGAAAAGTGGGGGTGGGGGAGGTTGCAGAGGGATTTAGGAATTCTCTGTAGATCCCCCCCCCCCAAAATCCATCACCTTCTCCCTCCATCTTCCCTTAATCTGGGGAGGGGGCAGAACCAGCCAACCAGGGAGGAGACCGGTGCATGGGGGAGGGGACTGGCTGGGATTCCCATTTCGATGTCAGACTTTTGGGGAGAGGGTGATACTGAGGAAAGGAGGCAGATAGATACAAAGGTGTACTGAAGGGGAGAGGCATGGGGTAGAGAGAGACAGGGAGAGGCAAAGGGAGAGAGCGTGGAGAGGAGAAGCAGAATGGGAAAGGGAAAGACAAGAGGAGAACAGATAAACATGGGTCCTGAGAGATGCACAGATACACAGAGCCGACAGGGAGATTCCCAGGCACCTCGGAGGAAATTGCTACCTGGACAGATACGTGAAAGAGCAGAGAGTTTCTGGACTGGATCATAAACCTGGCTTGGTTGCCACCTGTCCCTGACTTCCAGAGAAACCCAGGCAATTTCCTTTTCTGTCTGGACCTCGAGATTTGCAGACAACAGTGATAGGGGATGAGATGGGACCCACCGCCTCATAGCAAAGGCGGCTCCAGCCAGGGCTAGAGCAGCACCCACAGTGCGATGAGACCCCAGTGCGGGCAGGGAGCAGTGTAGCCTGGCAGATGGAGGACTGAAGGAGAGAGGATGGAAGACAGTGGATGAAAGGAGTAAATACACAGAAAGAGAAATCACCATCTACCATGCTTCCTATTTTCTGAATCTTGTTCACTTCCTGCTGGACGTCAGCTCCACACGGGCAGGCGTTTCAGTCTGTCCTGATCACTGTCTTTATAGCGTGATCAGGACACCATTCTGGAAGCAGGCCGCCTGGATTCAGAATCCCAATTCTGCCCCTTCCTTGCTGTGTGACCCCAACTCTCTGGGACTCAGCTTGCTCAGCCGTAAAATGGCCATCATAATAGCGCCCCCCCACCCCACCCCATAGTGCAGTCGTAGAGGTGAAAAGGGACCTCTCTGTGCCTGGCGCAGAGTAGGTGGCCAATGAATCCCTGTCGAAATGATGGAAGAGTCTATGGAGGGTTGCTTAGAGACACGGCGATGTCCACCGCATTTCATGGACGCGTATTTTTTTCTGCATTTGAACATTTATGAAAGTGCGATGGCTCTTACAGCCGATGGTGTCAGGGATTATAACTGACAGTGTTTCTCTCCATTCTCACCGATGTTTAATACTGCAGCTTACGAACAGTGATGTCTTCTATTTGATGATCTATAATAAATAGATGATATGAGGTTGAAACACGTGATTTCTGATTGGCAAACATTTTTGACCTATCGAAAACTGTCATTTTATAGCCTAAACGATGGAGCGAGAGTACACACGTAGATTAGGTCTCAATCAGCAGTTCTCAATTTGGGGGATGTTGAGACCTCTTTACACTCTTAAAAATGATTGAGGCTCCCAAGTTTTCCTTGATGTGGGTTATGTCTCTCAGTAGTTACCACATGAGAAAGAAAAACTGCGGAAAAAAAATTAAATATGTTAATTAGTTTTAAAGTAGCAATAATTTGTTAGTAATAATGTATTTTTATTAAAATAACTTTATTTCGCAACATTTAGTTAGAGGAGAGGCACCGGCACATTTTTTGCAAATCTTCCGGTTCCGTAGAAGACAGCTGGATTCTTGTAGATGCTTCTACATTCAGTTGTCACATATCATGCGGCCTCTGGAAATCTCCACTGTACACTCAAGAGAGAAAGTGAAAAAGGCTAGTCATATCTTGGCATCATATGAAAATAGTTTTGACCTCGTGGACACCCTAAAAAGGTTTTGGAGACACCCCAGGATGTCCCGGGCTATACTTAAGCATGAGCTCCAGTGTGTGGGAGCACAGGGGGTGGGAACGGGGTCAGGGAGCGGGGTACACGAGGAGGCGGAAGAGAGAAAGACTTCAAGATGGCCCTCTACAGAGGCGGGTAAAGATGGAAGGGACTCATAGTGCAGGCAAGACAGACCGGTGGACACACAGAGGGTCCAGCCACCCCGTGCTGGCCAGTGAGTGGGGACCCACTGACCCCTTCCCCGTCTCTCTTTCTCTCCATGCAGGTTTACGCTCCAGTGACGCCGGTGCCTACCATGGCCCCCCTCAACTCCTACATGACCCTGAACCCTCTGAGCTCTCCCTACTCCCCCGGGGGTCTCCCTGCCTCCCCACTGCCCTCAGGACCCCTGGCACCCCCAGCCCCCACAGCGCCCCTGGGCCCCACCTTCCCAGGCCTGGGCGCCAGCGGTGGTGGAGGCAGCGGCTCAGGGTATGGGGGCCCAGGCCCCGGGCTGGCGCATGGGAAGGAGATGCCCAAAGGGTACCGGCGGTCCCTGGCGCACGCCAAGCCCCCATACTCCTACATCTCGCTCATCACCATGGCCATCCAGCAGGCGCCGGGCAAGATGCTGACGCTGAGCGAGATCTACCAGTGGATCATGGACCTCTTCCCCTACTACCGGGAGAACCAGCAGCGCTGGCAGAACTCCATTCGCCACTCGCTGTCCTTCAACGACTGCTTTGTCAAGGTGGCGCGCTCCCCGGACAAGCCCGGCAAGGGCTCCTACTGGGCCCTGCACCCCAGCTCCGGGAACATGTTTGAGAACGGCTGCTACCTGCGCCGCCAGAAGCGCTTCAAGCTGGAGGAGAAGGTGAAGAAAGGGGCCGGCGGGAGCTCCGCCACCAGGACCAGTGCGGGGTCTGCCGCCTCCACCGCCACCCCCGCGGCCACCGTCACCTCTCCGCCCCAGCCCCAGCCTCCGCCCCCCGAGCCCGAGGCCCAGGGTGGGGAAGACGTGGGGGCGCTAGACTGTGGCTCGCCCCCTTCCTCCACACCCTATTTCGCTGGCCTGGAGCTCCCGGGGGAGCTGAAGCTCGATGCCCCCTACAACTTCAACCACCCCTTTTCCATCAACAACCTGATGTCGGAACAGACACCAGCGCCTCCCAAACTGGACGTGGGGTTTGGGGGCTACGGGGCAGAGGGTGGGGAGCCTGGGGTCTACTACCAGGGCCTCTATTCCCGCTCTCTGCTCAACGCGTCCTAGCAGGGGGGTGGGACCGTGGCGGGTGGGGCACGGCTGGAGTTGGCACCGTCAGGCTCTTGGGGCCTGCTTCTCCTGGTGACACTTTGCTTGTCCCCTCCAGTTAACGTCTTGGTTGGTCTATTACTTAACTGCGGCGACTGCCGCTTGTGTGGGCATCGTGTCGATCTATTGGGTACTGTGGTAACTGCCGTTGACATCTCGGTGGGCCCACTGGGAACTGCGAAGACCACCATGTCGATTGATACTATTGGTTGATCCTTTGGGTGCTCTGATGGCCGCCATCGGGGATGACATCTGGCTGGTCCCCTGGGTACCGTGATGGACATCGTCTTGGCTGACGCTTTGGGTGTGATGGTGATACCGTTTCAATTGCATCTTCTTTGGCTTCTTGGGTGCTGTGATCACTTCTTTTTGGTGGACATCTTGGCGTAGTAGGTGCTGAGCTGGCCACCATCCCGCGTAACATCCTTTTTTTGCCCATTGGGTGCTATGACGGCCGCCATCTTGGCCGGCTGGCATAACCAGTGACAGCACCATGACAGCCGCCACAGCCCCTGTGCTGGCCACGTTGTCTCTTCGGTGTGAGTTGAGTGAGGGATGGAGATGAGAACATTTTGGGTTTTCTCTGGAGCCCGTTTCCCACTCCGGTCCAGGAGAAACTGGACAGCACTGTCGGGGCGTGGGGAGTTTCTGCCGAGGTCTGGTTCTCGCCTGGGAAGTGGGGTGCTAGCTGTGTTGGGACATTAAAGGCATCATTTCTGCCTCTTACGGATGTCTCTTCCTTGATGGGTGGGCCTTATGGAACTCGAACACACGAATTGTTCCCTTCCCCTGTCCCCTCTCCTTCCTGTCCCCGAGAGCTGGCTGCCTCTGGGGGAGGGGCCAGGGGAGGCATTGACCTGACCTTTGGCTCTTTGCTGTCCCTGACCCCAAGGACAGTTTGCTCACAGATAGCAGCCCCCGCAGCAGTAGGGCCAGGGCAACAGGGGGAGGTGGCTGTGCAGTGACCAAGGCCAGCTCCCCACCCCCAGCCCCCAGACACACACCTCCAGCTCTGAGGCTCGGGGAGCCCAGGGGCTGCTCGGTTTTTGGTTAAGCTGGGGAGGAGGAGAGGGACAAACAAGGTGTTACCTGAAGGAGACTGTGTCGTGTGTGCGTGCGTGCGTGCGTGCATGCGCGTGCGTGTACACGTACCCACGTGCCTCTGGGTCACAGGAAATCAGTATGCCCACGGAGGTCCCAGAGGGTGCTCCCTTTTGTCCCTATGCTTTGATCGTGTGGGTTTGTCTGTACCTACTCTGAGTGTGTGCTTATTGTGGGCGCCTCAGGATGTCAGACTCGTGTGTGTGCCTTTGCGTGTATGTGGTTCTCTTACATGCCTGAGCCCCTCTGGGTGGGTCTCACGCTGTTCAGTGCGTGTCTCCCCACGTCAGTTCGTCTGCACACCCATTGTCTCAGCGAGTCTGAGTGTGACTATGTCGGTGTTGCGGGCGTGCCTGTCATTGAGTGTTTCCCGTGTATCTCTGTGTTAGCATCTGTCCACGTTGGAAAGAAGGTCTGCCTGTGTTCATGTATGATGCCTGTCTTTGCTGCGTGCCTGTCACCGTCGTATGGAGGGTCCACTGGTCCTGGCGTGTGTCTGTCACTTTTGTAGGCAGATGTGTGGGAAGGAACTGGGTCCTCCTTGGACTGTTGGGGGCCTCTGGGCTTGGGGCTTGGGTGTCTCTGTTCCTCCATGTCTCTTTCTAGGCTGTGAGTCCAATGTCTGTCGCTGAGATGTTTGGAGGACGTGGCTCTCTTGGAAACGCCATCGTATCCTTCCTGCCCCTCATTTTGCGGAGTGGAAAGCGAGGCCCAGATGGGAAGGGACTGGGCCAAGTTCACCCCTCCAGGCTGGGGCAGGTGGGTGGGTCCGAAATGGTCTTTTCCTCGTTTCGCATTTGTCTTTCTTGGTTGCTGGGTCTCCATCACTCACTCATTCTGTTTAGTCATTGGAGGTGAAAGGCTGTGTTTATCCGCGCGTGCATGTGCGTGTGCGTGTGCGTTGTGCGTGCATGTGCGTGTGCGTGTGCGTGTGCGTGCGCGTGTGCGTGTACGTGCGATGACTCCCCGTTTCTCTGTCCATCTTTCTCTTTGTCTCTTAGCGTCATCTCTGTCACTCCGTCCCTAGCCCTGTCTTCATGCTTTTATCCGTCTCTGTCCCTTGGTTTTTTTAACATGTTCATTCATTCCTTACATTTGTCGCTCCTATGGTCTGCCCTGCTCCCTCACATTCTCTCCTTCTTCCTCTGAGCCTCTGTCTCTGTCCCTTTTTCTCTAGGGGGCCCCGACGCTTCCTCTCTTGGGGTCCATCTCCTCCCACTCCTTCTTAGGATCTCTGGCCTCTCTCCTCCTCGGCTCTCCCTCTCCCAGCTCCCTGAGTTTCCGCCTCTACCTGCCACCTCGCTCAGGCTGGGCCCTCTATTTCTGTCACTGTGCCCGCCCTGCCGGCTGCGTGTCACCCCCGCCCCCTGCCGTGCTGGCTCCCTGTCAGCCGTCCCACCAGCCTCGCTGTCCTGGGCAGGCTGGGGAATTCCTCCTGGTTCCTGGAAAAAACAACTGGGGCCGAGAGAAAGGCCCTCAGTCTCCCCGGGCGCCCGCCCCCCTCCCTCGGGCCTGGGGGTCTCTCCCGGAGTCGGCCGGCCCAAGGCAGGAAGCCCTGCGGTTTCTGGCTTCTCCCAGGCGGCCTCCGGATCTGGCCCCCACCCCCCCGGCCAACAGCCCAAATATTATTCCGCAGGAGGAGTCGGTGGCAGCGGGAGGAGGCCCAGGCTGAAAGAGGCTTTCAGGGCGGCCAGGCCTGGGGCTTCCTGTCCCCAGGCTCGGGCCTCAGGCCGCCCCAGTGGGGACCTCAGGTGGCCGGAGGGGCGGGTGTTGTCGTAGGGTCCTGGGGGAGGGTGGGGCCATCCGTCAGGGTGTCTGGTGGCCACCGTCTCGGCTGGCGTGGGCAGGTGTGACCCCCACCCCAGGGACAGCCGGCCGATGTCCAGTGTGGAAAAGTACCACGGTCAGACGTGGGACGCGTGGACAGACAGGAGGACGCCAGGAATCAGGGATGGAGGGTTAGCCATGGGGATACAGAAGCCTGGGCTGGGAACAGATGGACCTGAACACAGTTTGGGTCCCTTCGGTGGGCAGAGGGCCTTCTGCATCAGAAGGCAGGAGATGATGATGATGATGACGATGATGAAAATAATAGCTACTAGGGCTTAGCCTATGTCCTGCCACGTGTGAAAACCTTACAGAATTGACTGACAGAATCCTCTCCGCCCCCCCCCCCTTTTTATTATAGGCGACACAGAGGCATGAAGAGGTGAATGATTTGCCCTAGACCACCCAGATGGCAGTGAGTTTGGGAGCTAGGACTTGAGCTCAGGCGGTCTGGCCCAAGTCAGCGCCCTTGACGGCTGAGCCGTTCTGGAGCCTGGGAGGGTCAATAGCAGCACGGCAGGGCCCTGGGGTCCCCAGCCTTCTCACAGTCACCCCCACTCCAGCCACAACCTGCTATGGGGGGTGGCACTCCAGAAGCCACCAGTCTGGGCAGTTTAAGAGTGCCTGTGTGCGTGTCCGCGTCAGTATGTCACCGGGTATCATACATGTATTCTCGTGTCGGTGTGTAAGTGTCATGGTGTCTGCGGGCTTAGGTGTTCACTCTGCGATGCGTCTCTGGTTACTTGTGCGCTCACGCCGGTATGTCTCTGTGTCACTGTCTGTCGCCGGGTTTCTGTAGGTGTTGCTGTGTTTGTGACACTGTATATGCATGCGTGTTACTGTTCTGTCATTGTCTTCTGTGTGTCTGCCACTGTGTCCTCTGTCACTGTTTGTATTTCGTTGCGGTGTCTCTGTGCCTAAGAATATGTTTGCCCATCATTGTGTCCTGCTGTCTGTTACTCTGTGTGCCTGTCACTGTGTCTGTTACAGTGTGTCTTTGTCACTGGGTTCTTTGAGTCTGTTTATGTCTCTGACACTCTGGGTCTGCCTATATCTGTCTCTGTGTGTCACTGTGTCTGTCCTCCTATGTGTCACCATCTACCCAGGTGTCACCGTGTTACTCACCACCCAGGCCACAGGTGGGCGTGTCGGGCCCACTGGTGCCAGAGCTGGGGCCCAGCCCATCCCACCCTCTCCTGCCATGGGCCAGGCTGGGCGCCTGTTTGCGGTGCCTGCCCCAGGTAAACACCAAGATCCGGAACCCAAGGGCCACCTCCCTCACCTCCGCCCTTGTCCCTCAGCCTGCCCCGGACTGGTCTGCACCAGAGCCCACGGGCAGTGCCCCCAAACTGGAGATGTGCCCAGACCCTCCCCCCAGCCTCCTCAAGTCCCAGCCTTGGTCCGGCCCTGTCTGTCTGTCTGTGTCTGTCTGTCTGGCTGTCTGCTTCTCTGTGTGTGTGTGCCTCTCTGGGCGTCTGCTGGTCTTTCTGTTTCTTTCTGTCCCTGCCTCTCGCCACAGTTTCTCTGTGGCTTTGCCCTTTTCTAGAATGACCCTTGTCATCATTCTGTCGCTGTCCCTCTACCTCTAACTTTTTGTCTTTTCTCAGTGAAGTTTGATTTCTCTGTTTTCCTGATCTGTCTCCACTTGAGTCAGCCTACTCTCTGCCAGTTTCTAACTCTGGGACTCTCTCTCTCTCTCTCTCTCTCTCTCTCTCTCTCTCTCTCTCTCTCTCTCACACACACACACGCACTTTGTAAGTTTCTCTTTCTTCTGTCACTGTGTCCCTCTCAGCCCGAGTGTCTCAGTCATGGTCACTATCTTTATGTGTCTCTAAGTCCCCAGCCCCCACAGGAGCAGACCTCTGCCATGCCCAGGCCCTTAGAGAAGTATATGGCCCCCAGCCTCCCGCCCCCAGCCCGCTGGTATATATATAAAGGTATATGTACATATTATTTATTTCTGTACCCGGGGGCAGGAGGGCAGACACTGGGGCCTTTGTGTAGCCGCTGCCCGCTGCCTGCCCGCCCGCCACTCCTCTCCCTTCGTCCCTGCCGCCTGCCCGCCTCCACTCCCCCCGCACAGAAAGGTTCCTGTGGGGCCTGCCAGCTTCCTCTGCCTGAGGTGTGAGTGGGCATGCCACGGGCGAGGCGGGCAGGGGGGCCTGGGGGATTTTTCCAGCTCCAGAGAAGCTTTCCGGGTGGGGAGGGCTCCAAAAGGAATGGGCTACTGTCTGTCTGCGTCTGCTGTCCCTGGGTGTCCCCGGGTCCTACCTGGCTTGTCCCTGGGAGGCTATCCATCCATCTAATGTCATTCTGACTCTTTCTCTTTTGGTCTGGGTCTTATTCACTTGTGCGCAGACCGTCATTGGGCATGTGTGCGAGGTCGTCTGTTGAGCCCAGGACACGTAGTTAATGAGATGCAGCCCATCCCAGCCGATTCTCTGCCACGTCTATCTCATTTGCTTTACTCGCTTCTTGAAACCCTCTACCTGTCCCCATGAAAAGAAAATCCAAGGTCCTTACCATGGCCTGTGGGGCCCCTGATGCTCCCTTCCTATCCCTCTCCCCTCATTTTTATGACTCACCCTTGCCGTTGCCGCACTGGCCACCTGGCTGCTTCTGGAACAAACCAAGCAGGCTCCCGCCTCAGGGCCTTTGCACGTGCTGTTCCCCCCCGATTTCCCCTAACTCGTTCCCTCGCCTCCTCCCGCTTGTAGTGCCTTCTCCTCAGTGAGCCTTTTCCTTGTCCCCCCTCTTTAAAACACCAGTCTCCATCATTCTCTATCTCCTTCCCTTCCTTCCTTCTTAGGACTTAACGCTCCGTGGTTGTCACACTTTATGGGTCTGTCTGTTATGTCTCGCCTGAATGTCAGCTCCATGAGGATGGGGGCTTCATTCTGTTCTCTGCTGTATCCACAGCACCTACTGCAGTGCTTGTCACACAGTGGATGCTGAATAAACATTTGTTAGGGGGAAGTAGCCCCATTAATCTATCTAGCCTTTAAATTAGCCCTGTGCTGGGCGATGCTGGGGACACAATGGCGATTGAGACGGCCCTGGCCCTGGCCTTATGAGGCTGACAGTCCAGTTTCCAGACGATGATGATCTAGAATGTGCAGGGCTGGCACAGGGGAGTGCAGGGTCCGTGAGAGCCCAGAAATGGCACCTGATGCAGCCTGGGAGTCAAGGAGGGCTTCCTGGAGGAGGTGGCAGCTGAGCTGAGACCTGGAGGAGGAGTAGAAATGAGCCAGGCCTTATTGTAGGGCCCAAGGGACCAAGACAGATGGAGCTTTGTCCTTCTTCATGGAGTTCCGTTCTCTCCCTCTGCCTCATAGAACTTTTGAGTTTGAAGATGTCTCAACTCTCTAGTTCAAACCCGTATCTTTCCCTGATTTCAGTCCGTCTGTCTCTCTTTCATTTGCTCTTTATTCCCTTCCTGTTTCTATGATATCTGGATATCTCTCCACTGTCCGAACGTCTGTCTCTCTGTTTCTACCTCATCTCCTTTATCTCAGAAGGTCTCTGGACCTCTCCTTGTCTCTCTAAGTTTCTGTCTGCTCTCTTTCAGTAAGCTGGTCTCTATAATTCCCACCACGCTTCTGCTGTCTCTCATTTTTCCCTAGATTGCTCTTGTGTCTGTCTCTTTCTCCAAGCCTCTTCACCTCCTTACTAATCCCCAAATAAATCCCGAACCCCTTCTCTCTGGACCCACCCTGGAGCTGGGGGGAGGGGGACTGATCCAGCCCCCCCACACCCACGCAGGTCAGGTCTTCTGCTCTGTTAATGGTTAACCCAACCTCTATCTAGAATACACACACCGGCCAGGCTGGGGGTGACTCCCCTGCCCCCC
>NW_006436281.1:1672866-1676749 GCF_000325575.1 Pteropus alecto
CCCACCAGCTGTTCTTAAAGGACCAGGTGTCCTCCACAGTTCTTTAGCCCCCATCGGCCCTGCTGTTTGCAAGCCTCTAGCTCTAAGGATGGGGGAGGGGGAGCTATCCAGCACTTGGGTCTGCAGAGCTGGGCCAGGGGAGGCCACAGATCGCCCAGGAGGGGAGCACAGGCAGGGCGCTCCATCCAGCGTCATCTCTCTTCCCCCAGGCTTATCGCCTGGTGTATTTAATCAGGGGTGGTTTTCCCAGCCCTGCCCAGAGCCCAGGCTGGCAGTGCCAGGGGTAACTGAACACCTGAGAGCCGATGGCTGGGGGAGGGGATGGGACCCCTCAATCTAAGAACTGGAAGTTTAAGAACTCCACATGCGGAGGACAAAAACCCCTGGAGTTTCTAATATTTGGGCGTTGGGACATGTGGGTCTGCAGGATGTGTGGGTGGGACACCTGGGTGACCAAGAGAATGGGGCAGGACGTTAGTCTTCCGGATTTAGCTGATGTGACATCTGGCTTCCGAGACCTGGGGCAACCTTGGGCCCCAGAGCTGTATGACAGTGCTGTGTGGTGGCAGAGTTATCATCCCCGTCTCTGCTCATCCGCTGGCCTTTGCGCCCGGCATTGCTCCTCCCGAGAATCACCACTTCAGGGTCGCAGAGGAGGCCACCCGGGTGAGGGCTCGGCTCCTGGGGCCACCCCCCTCCCGTTAACCCCTGTTTTGCTGCAGCCCGCTCAGGCCCCGCCCCGTGACGTCAGCGAGCAGGAAGTCCTGGTTAATGATCAGCCCACCCGGACAGGTGCAGGACTGGGCCTCGCACATCAGAGGAGGCCGCTGGGGGAGTGCCTTTTACCCTGCCAGTCACGGTGTTCTAGGATGGCCGCCGCTGAGGCCGGTCTCCGGAGAAGGGCGCGATGAGCCCAGTTCAGGTTTTTCAAACGTCGCCTCTCGCACTCTCGGGCACAATTGAGGCCATAGGCAGCCGCCGTTATTAACGAGGCCCGTTAGTGTACCCCACGGAGGTAAATCTCCTTCCACAGGGCAGCCCCTCTACCAATCTAGCCTAATTCTGTCCGCCCAGCGAGCATTCACTACCCGTCCCTTCTAGAAAACCTAATGCCTCTTCCCTCCCCTCATGGGCGTCGAGTCCTCCCGACACTTTGGGTAGATACAGGGGACGAACCATACAGGAAACCTAATTCCCGAGCTTGGCTATGGCTCCCATGCAAGAGCCATCCCTTCTCTGAGCCTCAGTTCTGTCATCTGGAAAACGGGCCGATGGTTAGAACGTTTGACCATGGCCAGCGTTTGTAAAGACAAGCAGCAGGCACGCCTGAATGAAGAGCGCCACCTGGAGGACAGAAGGCAATGTCCTCCCCCCGCAGGACCAGTTCCGTCCCAAAGGGGGCGCAGCATCTCACACAACTAAGGGACCAAGAAAGAAAAAAAAAACCCATCTTTCGGTTTATTGAAGGAAGAAAAGGGGGCAGGAGGCGGGGGGCAATAAAATGCTTTTGCTTCATTTATAAAGAGCGAAATTTCCAGGAGGCCCCTTCTGAAGGAGGAGGGGGGCACCTCTCCCCCAACTACGAGCAGCAGCAAGCCAAGCTAAGGAGGGGAGAGGGAAATTGGAGGGGTCAAGGGACCCCAAACACCCCCTCGGACAGAAGCCACGAGCTTTCTCCCCCCACCCTCAATGCATCTACCCTGGGGGACCCAACTGGGATGAGGAAGGGAGTATGTACACAGGTGGGGGTGGCATTGGGTTGGGTGGGAAAGGGAATAATTTATCCGCAGCAGCGGTGGGTGGCAAGGGGGCAGGGGACAGTAGAATGGTGGCAATGGTGGCCTAGGGGTCCCGTTCTTTCTTAACCTTGATGTCTCCAGCAAGGATGGTGGCGATCTCGCCCTGCATGAAGGCCCAGGGGACAGAGGAGCCCACCAGCGGGCACTTGTCTCCACTGGGGCAGTACACCTCGCCAGCGGGGCCCTGCGCCTTGATGAACTCTCGTGAGCAGGGAAAGCAGAACTTGTGTCCGGGCACCGAGGGGCACTGGACGAAGTGGGTGTCTTCCAGCCGCTCCCGGCATAGGGTACAGCACAGGGGGGCCCCAGGGGTTGCCCCGGTGCCGCTACCACCTCCGCTAACAGCTTCCGCCCCCGCGGTGGGGCTGACTTCGGCCTCACCGTTGCGGGCCACTAGGCGATGCTGGGTTGCAGGCTGGGCCGTGGAGGAGGCTGCTGGGCTGGCACCCCCACCACGTCCAGGGCCTCCACCGCCCCCAGGGTCTTTGGGAGAGTGGCCCAGGGCCTCCGCCACATTCTTCAAGGCAGCGATGGGTGAGGGCACACCAGGGGTCTCAGCGGAGTACGGACCACCGGGTGCCACCCAGTGTCGCTGCTGCTGCTGCTGCTGCTGCTGCTGCTCTTCGGTGGTCATCTTACCAGCCGCCTCGCCCTCAGGCTCAGGGGATGCCTTGCGACGGCGCGCAGTGGGTGCCAAGTTGCGGGATGGGGCTCGCGGGGGTGGGCCACACAGAGCTGCCGGAGCTGGCTCTGGGTACTGCTGAGGCAGGGCCTCGGCGGGGGCTGGCTCACGGAAGCTGCGGACACCATCGGTTAGCAGCTCCCCCAGCTGGCGCCATTCCCCAGAGCCGTGCCGGCGTTCATATTCGAGGTACTTGAAGCCCGACGAGGCCAGGGCCTTGCCAGGCTCCCGCAGAGCATCATGAAACATCTGGCGGGCCACCGCCAGGACTCCTGCGTACACGTTGCCAGAACCACAGGGATATTCGGTGAAGAGCTTCAGCTCAAACTCGTAGCCCGGCGGGCGGGCTGTAGCATCGAAGGCGAATACCCTCCCCACCAGCCCGTGATCCTTCTTGAAGCGGACATTGAAGGGGGCGCAGGCAGACAGGGCCAGCAGCTGTTCCCGCACTGCTTTGGGGCGCCCGTGCCACTCCTCTGCTCTGCCCCGCATGGCTTCGTTCAGTTCTGCCAGACAGTCCGCATTCCTCTGCTGCTTCTCCTTCTCGAAATCGGAGCCGAAGATTGGACGGGCAGGACTCAAACCGGGTGCCAGCGTCAGTCCTCGGCTTCCCAGGCCAGACACCGCAGCTGCCAGCAGCCCGGGGGGCACCAAGCCGGGCATGGAGCCAAGTAAGGCCCTTCGCGCCCCCTCCGCCACGGCGTCCTCGCGGCCCAGCCCATTGGCCAGGCGGGACCCCAGGGTGTACTCGAGGGCGGGCGAGGGCAGGGGGAGGCGGCCGGATGATGTGGCCCTGTCATAGCGGTCCTGGCCGGAGACGCCACCGCCAGTCCCAGACGGCTGGGGCTGTGCTTGCGGAGGAGGCAGCTGGGGCCCCTGTGCGGCTGCCGCAGCCAGGTCCTTGGTGGTCGGGTGCTTGAGGGCCGGGGGCCCCGGCGAGCGGCCCTCGGGGAGCACGTGGCTGCGCTTAAGCTGGCGGGCAGCGTCTATGAGCAGCTCGATGCGATCCGCGCCCTCAAAGTTCACGCAGCCGCGACACACGGCCTCGCTGAAGTCCCACACCATGGCCCATGGCATCTTGGGCAGGTCGCACAGGTAGCACCACTGGCGGCGGGACGCCTGCACAGACGCCATGGCCCACGCGCCGTCAAGCACCGCGTTCCACCCGCCGCCGACGTTCGATCCGCGCGGTCAGCGTTCGATTCGTGTCCCCCGGACGGCTCGAGCCACGATCAGGCCTTTGGCTCGGCCTCCCCGCGGATCCAGGCCCGGCCCCCCTTCCCCGCCCCCTGGGCCCTAAGCCTTTTTCCTCACTCCCGCCTCCTTGAAAGGGCAGGCAGAGGTACGTCGGCGACCCCGCCCGGTCCAGGCTTCGGGCCGAGGCGCACAGCTCGGGCCCCGC
>NW_006436281.1:1676775-1685901 GCF_000325575.1 Pteropus alecto
TGCAACGGCCGCCGCCGTCTCCACCTCCTTCTGCCCCAGAGGCCGCTTCGCAGGGAAAGTTACATAACGCGCCGGCAAAGCCTTCTGGGAAACGTAGTCCCGCTGGGGTCGGTTCTTAAAGGAGACCGCAGGCCGCCGGGGTGGGGACTGTGGGGAACTCGCTGCCTCTACCGCGCATCCAAAGGCAGGGAGTTCGGCGCGCTCCGAGGAGTTCGGGCACAAGGGTTGGGGGGCGGGGGTGCGATACGAACGGTCAGAGCTACCACGGATTCAAACGGTAGGGTGCGGACAGGCTTCCGGGCGTCCAGTTTCTGCTCCGACTTGCTGTGCAGCTTTCGGCAAAAGTCTTGCCCTCTCTGAGGCGCGGTTTCCCGCCCATCAAAGGTAGGCCAATGACCCGTGAGGAAGGCAGCCGCTCCTGGGGCGGGGCGGAGGGGCCCTGATTGGATGGTTTACGGGTGGAAGCCGGCAATTTGGTGGTGGCGGTGGGGTTGTCCACTTGGCACTTCGTCTCGCCCAGAGCTTTCAGTATCAAAACTCTGACCCGGGCCAGCAATAGCTGGAGAACAAGAGAGGACTGAAGGCCCCTAGGCCAGGCGTGTGCCTCAGTTGCCTCATCTGCTAAAGGGAGCAGTCGAGCGCCCTGCAACTCTGTTCTAGCTCTGCGGGCGCGCTCTGGTGTCCAAAGGGTTACGCCGTCAGTGTCTCCGCCCCCTAACCTCACTACAATTCCCAAAATACTCTGCGGAGCGGACAAACTGACGCACTTCCGCTGTGTGGTTGGGGGAGGCCTTCCCGGTTCCCGCTGCCCGTCCTACTCCCGGCCCCCCAGGCCGGTCAATTGATGGAATCTCTTTCCATGTTTTTGGAGCACGGAGTTGAGGGGATCCTCCCCCTTCCTAGTCTGGGGAAAGGGAAGGAGGCCGGAGATGGCAAGAGCTGAGGGGGGTAGTTTCTGGGGGAGAGCAGGCGCCAGACCACCTTTCTCCAGCCTTGGGTGCTTAGTACCTAATAGGCCCAAGCAGGTTCTGGGGACCCTCATGTTTTTTACTTCCCGCGTCGCGGTCAGTGCTAAGCGGAAGATGTGAGGGCTGGGGCGGGAAGACCGGTCTCCAAGTTCTAACCCACATCAGCCTCTTCCCTGCTAAGTCTTGGCCCATGTTGATATTTATCTTGTCAAGAGTTGCATTTATTAGTGTTTTTCAAACTAATCAGGGGCCGCTTACCTCCCCCCCACCCCACAGCAACCATAGCCCCTGATTTTGTTACCCACCTGTTACTAACTTTTTGGGGAGAAATTGACTCCTGTGAAAAAAACGTACCTACTTTTGCCTCATCCTAAGCTACATGATGTGCATAATCATGAGTTTTATGTACTAGCTACATGTTTAGAAAATAAGTTAAAACTACATGGAACTATTAAAAAGGCCATCCGTCTATCACTGAAAATGACCTTTGGGCCATTCTTTAGTAAACACTAGTGGGAGTGAAGAGTTCCGGCCACAGGCTGGCCCCTGACAAGTTTAAGGCATGTTCCTTAACTTATCAGCAAAAAAATGGAGACTCCTAGATTCTGCTTTCCACTGGGTACCTTCAGGTTAATATGCATGTAAATGCTAAGCATGGTGCCTGGCCCAGAAATGAAGCACCATAAATGGAAGTTTTTGTTTTTAATTATTTCAAATATTCAACCCCTCTTCAATGTTGGGCGATGCTGAGGACACAGCAGAGACTGAGATTGGCTCAGGCCTTGCCCTCAGGCTGGTGATGGAGGCAGACGTTCGACTTAAATTTACTCAAATGATTATTTAACTGCATTTTTAATAACTGCTGGCGAGGGTGGGGATGGGGGTATCAGGAAAGGCTTTCCTGAGGAGGTGATATTTGAGCCGAGACCTGAAAGATAAACAGAATCTAGTTGCAGGTAATAAGACTCTTAAACTACCAAGATGCCCACTTTACAGATGAGGAAAACGGAGACCCATGGTCACACAGCCGGATAGGGCAGCACCAGGGGCGGAGCCAGGTCTGAGTCCGGGGTGGTGGTCATCCATCTGGCTCCAGGTTCTACAGCAGGTGTGAGAGTAAGGGAGCCAGTTCCTGCCTTCGTGAACTATGGAGGAAACATGCCTTAAACAGACAAAGGCACTTCTTCATTTGGGGACATTATGGAAAAGAACCACAAGACACAGAAAAAAAATCTAAGAATCCTAGTCTGGGGAGGGAACCCAAGATGTTTTCCTGGAGATGACATTTCAGTGGTATCTGAAGGATGAGTAAGTAGGAATAAGATTTGAACACTGACATGATGGTTTTAAGAACAAAAATTGACTAGAAAACTACCAGCCTCCAACTACGAGGGGGTGTCACCTGCCCTTGGAGGGGTGGGGCAGGTGTAGGTGCTGGAATCCCAGGCCTGTCTCAGCCAGAACCCCGAGTAATTGTATTAAAAATAAGTTTATTGATATCTTGTCACCACTGAGGAGAAAGGAGGGGTTGAGCTCTGGGGGTCGGAGGCTGCGACAGGAGGCAGAGGGCCCCCGGATACCTCCCCGGCAAGAACGCGCCCCCTCTCCCCCGGGGTGCAGATGGCTGAACCCTCACAGTCATCCACATTCTGATTTGACTCGCAACCCCAACTCCCTCCAAAGTCTGGGCTGGGGAGGTAAGGAGTCCCCACAGGTCGATTCTCTTCAAGTCAAGACCAGGAGTGGTTAGGGAAGGGGCTGTGTGCACACCTGCAAGGTCCCCTCTGCAACCCACAGAGGGTGATAATAAATAACGTAAAATTGATGGCTTAGAGGTCAGGGTTAAGGGAGGCAGCCAGGCAGACAGCGCTGTGCTGGAGAGAGGGCTGGGGGGCCCATCCAGAAGGCCCCCCACGAATCAGGCACTAACTAGTAGAGGGCATGGGGTGCTCGTGCCCCTGCAGCAGGGAGCCAGGGTACGGCTGGCGTGGGGAAGGTGCGTGGCCAAGGTGCGTGGCCCCCCTCCACTGAGCGAAGCTGGGAGAGGAGGTGCAGGCGGACGAGTAGACAAGCTGGAACCCCATGGCAGACTTCACGGAGATTTCCACCGCCCCCGCCTCTTCCGTGTAGGAAAACCTTTCCTCCTCTTGTGTGGGGGGGAGTCATGGGGAGGAAGTGGGGCTGGGGATGGCCGGGGGGCCCCCTCCTCACTCCTAGGGGCGATGATCACCCCCCTGGCTGCCACCATAGCCCGATCCACCACAGCAGCCACCACAGACACGGGCTCTGGGGTGATCTCCACCTTGGGGGTGGGCGGGGGAAAAAAACGGCAGAAGGGGCAGCAAGGCGCTGAGGGCCTCGCTCAGTTTGGTCAGTCCCTGTCGCAGGGTGCCGGCCAGCTCCCGGATGGCGTTGGCAGTCTCCTGCTGCGCCCGCAGGAAGTCCAGGGAGGAGTCTGAGGCCGAGGGCATGGGCGGAGGCAGTGGAGGGGGTAGGGGACTGGGGGGCGAGGGTGCCACTTGGACCTGCTGGGGTGGTGGAGGTGGAGGGGCTGGGGGTGGTGGAGACAAGGCCAGGCGGGGCAGCTGGACGGTCTGCAGGGCCGGCGGGGGCGAAGACTCACGCTCCTTGGGCGGTGGGCAGCCCCCTTCCTGGGGGTTGCAGGAGGGCCGGGCCCAGGGCTCTGGGCTGCTGGAGCCCCCCTTGCTGTGGGCTGGTGTATCTGTGGACAGAGAGATGTAAGTAAGGTGAGTGGGACCCCGCAATGCTGTCTCGATTTCCCTCGTCCACCTCCCGCCCGCCTCCGCCCCAGCGCCATCCTTTTAAAACTTAAGTCAGACCATGCCTTGCAACAGAAGCCTTCATACCCGGAGAAGAGAATCAATATATTGAATGATAACCTGGTAGCCCAGGCCATCCTTAGTGAAAACAGACAGGGTCCTGGGGGTCCCCAGCTGAGCCAGGCAAAGCCAATGTTCTAGAAGACTCTGAACCGTCTGGATACTCAGCTGCCCTTACACCTCTCAGGCCTCACTGCTGGACCCTGGGGAGATCTGTGGGGCCTGGGAGAGAGGTGCTGTGGCTGGAGCAGTACCAGGGACTTCTCGAGGCTGGGAGTAGGGTCTGTCCCCTACCGCGATGGCAGGATTTCAGTCTTAGCTCTGGTCTGTGCCAGTTCAACCCCAAGCCTGCTGGGCATCCTGTCTCCTCTCACCTGGGATCTATCTCATTCATGCTTGTGAACTTGAACACAGTCCCCAGGCAGCAGCTCCCAGATTTCTAGGCCCAGCCTGAATCCCTCCCTCCAGCTAGCTGTGTACTTAGCAGAGCCCCTTGATCATCTAATGACACCTCAAACTCACTTGCCCAGAGCTGAGCTCCTGGTGCTCCCCAACCTTCTCCTTCCTCAGCCGCCCCCATCTTGGCTGATGTCGGCTCCATCCTTCCAGCGGCTCAGGCCAAAAACTTTCTTTTTCTCTCCCAAGACCCCATCCATGTACAAATACCATCGGCTCTGTCTCCAAAGTAATTCAACATCCAACCTCTCCGTCCACCTCCACGGCCCCACAGTGGTCCAACGAGCATCTCCTACCTGGACGATGGCAGTTGCCTCCCCACTGGGCTCCCTGCTTCCACCCCTGCCCCTTACAATTTGTTTTTCTACCAGGGCCTCAAGGGTCCAAACTAAAATACACGTCAGTTATGCTACAGGAAAGAAGCCGGTCAACATTTATATGAAATGTCCAAAACAGGCAAATCTACAGAGATAGAAAGTAGGTAGTGGTTGGTTGCCCAGGGCTGGGCGGAAATTGGGGGGATGAGGGCAGAGCGATGCCTAAGACATAAGGGGCTTCTTCTTGGAGTGATGAAAATGATCTGAAATTGACGGTAACAACGATTACACAACTCTGAATATGCTAAAAGCCACCGAACTGTAGACTTGAAATGGGCAGGTTGAACGGTATGGGAATTCTAGCTCAATAAAGAGGTTTAAAAATGCAAGTCAGATGTCGCCTTTCTCCGCCTAGAGCCTGCCTGTGGCTCTTATCGCATCCGAAAAAAATGCAAAGTCCTCAAGGACCCCAAGGTTCTGCACCATCTGCCTCCCCGACTTCATCTGGGCAATCAAGACTGCCTCCCCGACTTTATCTCCCTCCCCTCTCACTTTATCTTGCTCACCTGGCTCCACCACCTTGGCCTTCTTGTTGGCCCTCAAACACATCAGCCCGCGCCTGCCTCAGGGCCTTTGCACTGGCCATCCCCTTGGCCTGGAAAGGTCTTTCCCCAGACACTTGCCTGGCTCCCTCCCTCACCAACCCAGGTCTCTGCTCGAAGGTGGCTTCCTCGATCCCCCTCCATCTAAGTAGCTTCTAACCTTGTCCTTTTCTCTCCTAACCCTGCACGATTTCTTTTTATCGCACTTATCTCCCCGTGGCATAGGATCGCTCTCTGTGCGTCGCCAGCTCCATCAGGCAGGGCTTTGTTTTACTCGCCACTGTTAACCGAGCACTTACAACAACATCCAGCACAATTTTTTTTTTCTTTAATGATAAGAGAACTGTGGCTTCCAGGGAGTCAGCGCTGATTGGGCCGCCAGGCCGCAGGACCTTGCGGCAACACTCCCCCAGCTCCCCAGCACCTACAGGGGACAGTCCGGCCTCTCTCTGCCCACTTTTATCCTTCATCCTCGCCTCGGGGCCAGTGTACACAGGCAGCTCCCTCCACCGGGATCGGCCCCCACCCCCAGCATCGCCCCTGTCCGATACTGAACATCTGAGCTGTTCACTGTTGTTTCCTCAGGGAAGCCTGTCTCTCTGCTCCTAGGTCACGTCAGAGCTCCTTGCTCTTCTTTCGAAATCAGCCGGCCACCTCCAGTCCTGAATGCTGGGGGTCCAGACTCCCTTGCGCTGGGAGAGAGACAATGACCACAGCTAACCAGCTGTTGGACACTTTCCAGGCCAGGCCCTGGGCAAAGCGGCTAAGCTCTCCTACACTTTTTTCAGAATCCTCTCAGCCATTCTCTGGGGTGGGTGCTATCATTATCACCCCATCCTACAGGGAAGGGGGCTTGAGGCCCAGGGAGGCATCACAGAGCTGGCGAATGGTAGAAGGATTTTAACGTAGGCAGGCTCCAGAGCCCGCGCTTTTAACCAGCCTCGGGCAGGGTCTGTGGGCCTCACTCAGGGTGGCGAGTTTCACTCACAAGGGGTACGAGAATTGCAGCCACTTGGAAATACGGCTTTTTGTCTACCAAGTAAAAGGAGCTACAGAAAGTGGCCCAGCCTTCACACGTGCAGGGCTCACAGGAGTGAAAGTCATATTTATTTACAATCCTTGGGCCTCAGTTTCCCCAGCTGTAAATGGGTATGTGTGAGAGTACGGGACTAAGGGACACAATAACAGAACATCTCCTGGGAGCCACTACAGGGAGTCACTGGATCACCAGGGCACAGGGCTTAGGCCAGTGTCCGGCACACAGAAAATTCTCAATGTTGTTTTCCTATTGTTCTTTCAAACATTAGGTCAGAAAGAAATGGTCCTTAGCTCTCCCTCCACTGTCAAGGAAGACACCTCAGGCTCCCCAGGCTCTGTTTTCCAGTCCCTCAATCAGATCGGTTTCTCTTTTGTTTTACACAGGTGGGTAATCTCTACGTGAGATTCTAATCAAGGTGGCTTCAAGCACATGCGTGCCTCAGGGCCTTTGCATGTGATGCTTCCGCTAGCTGGAGGGCTTATTCCCAGATATCCACTCAGCTCAATCTCTCCATTCAGGTCTCTGCTCAGATTTTACCTCCTCGCTGAAGCCCTGCCTTACTACGCTGTCTAGGCAGCCCTCCTTCCATTGCTCGCTATCCTCTTAACGTTTTTCTTAGTTCTTATCCCCTCCTGTGTAAGCTGTGTTTCGAGTTACTTGTTTGTAGTCTGTCTCCCATAACCACAATGTCAGCTCCATAAGGAAAGGGAAATTGTCTTTTTCTACACAGTATTCCCAGCGTCTACAACAGTGCCTGCCTCAGAACAGGTGCTCGATGAATATCTGTTGGCTGAATGAAGGAATAAAGAGGTTATACAGCTCTTGAAAAATAAGTTCGCCACGACTACTCCGGTTCAATGGAGCCGTTTCACAGAAACACTGAGGTTTGACTCACACTGAGAACAAGGGTCCCAGGTGATTGTGTCTCTCTCCTGCTTAAGATATTTTCATGACTCCCAAATGCCCTCAAGATAAAGTCCAAAGTCTGACCTTCACTTACAAGCTGAATGTGTGATCTAATTCTGGCATGCTCATTAACTCTCAGTTAATATCAATTGTTGTTATTGCCGGACAATCCAGCCCAGTAGTTAAGTGGACTGTGAGTTGGACACAACCTGTATTCCAGTTTCAAGTCTACGACTTACTTGCTGTGTGGCCTTGGGCGGGTGAATAAACCTCTCTTACTCACATGATCCTGAACTACCTTGTTTGATCAAGGGACGTCCACGTCCCTCCCTTTCTCAAAACCCTTCAGTGGCTCCCTGCAGCACTTAGGATAACATCCAAAGTCATCTCACTCAGCCTAAAGGCCCTGCAAGGAATGGCCTTTGCCGACCTCTCAAACCTCATCTCAAAACATTTCCTTTCTTCAGTCTGTCAACTCCCCCCTCACCGCCCCCAACTGAGAAACTTCAGATTCCTAAACTGGCCAAGCTTTCTTGCCTTTAAGCCACTGCGCATGCTGTTCTGTCTACCAGGAACACTTTCTCAACTCTCTTCAGTGTATCTCAGCCCTAATGTTTCCTCCTCCAGGAAGCCCCCCTTGACCTCCCAGCCTGGATCAGGTGCCCCGCTGGACTCCTATAGCCCAGCCCTGCCCACTCTGAGTCATCATTGTCTATGCATGGGTCTGTTTCCCCGCACTGGACTGTAAGCCCCAGGAGAGCAGGGCTGAAGATGTCTCAGTCACCACTGTGTCCCCAACATTGCCCAGCACAAGTAAGATGCCTGGGGAACAGCTGTAAAAGAAATAATCCAGAGTCAAGACTAAGTGGGAAGTCTCCTACCCAGCTCTTCATACCTCCTCTACTTGGGGCATGACCTTGGGAAAGTTACCAAACCTCCGAATCTCTGATTTATTAAATGGTACAATAGTTTGTACCTCACAGTGTTGGCAAGTATACCAAAAGCCAACAATGAATGTTCAGTTCAGGAGGCCACGTACAAAGCAATTTCTGCCTATTAGTTTATTTAATCTTCACAGTAACCCTTTGAGGTGGGGACTACTTTTTATCCCCATTTAACAGATACAGAAACTGACCTGCAGTAACTCACCCAAAATTGATACAGCCGACTGGCAAAGTTGTGATTGGAGCCCCATCTGCCCCCAGAGTCACGACCCAACATGACGTTCAATGAAACGCTGAGTGAAGTGTGGACTCTGGGGCCAGGCCGTGTACATCCAGGTTCCTTTCCTGACTCTGACGGTCACTAGCCCTGGGGCCCGACACAAGTCATTTCACTTTTCTGAGCCTCAGTTTCCCCAAGTTTAAAATGGGGATAAAAACAGTACCCATGTCACAGTGTTGTGGTGAGACTCTGATGAGCCACATGAAGGACTTGGACCCATGCCTGGCACACAGCACACTCTGTCACTCTTGCTAAGGTGATGGTGAAGGAACTCACCTGCCCGTCGGTCTTCCCTGCGGTCCTCGGACAACACACAGCGTTGGGCACAGGCGCTTGGGGCAGGCGGCTGTGAGGCGGTGGCTGCGGGGGGCTGCTCAGCCCCTGCACCTGCTCCTGGCCCCGCCACGCCCGGCCCGAGGATGGCAAAAATGGTCTCCTCCTCGGCGGATAAGGCGTCCTCGGCGGCAGGTCCGGCGCCCTGCGTGGAGTGCGGCACCCGGGCCAGCTTCTCCTTGGTGCGGCGCTTGAAGTCGTTCCAGCGTTTCTGCACCTCCTGGCCAGTGCGCTTCCAGCTGGTGATGCCGTTGATCTTGGCGGCGATGCCGTCCCACACACGCCGCCGCTCGGCCACGCTCACCCGACGGCTCTGCGCGCCATAGAGCTGCGGGTAGTGGGCGCGCACCTCCCGGATCAGGATCTGGTTCTCTTCGAAGGAGAAGCGCGGCTTGCGCAGCCGGGTGGTCTCTTCCGCTTCGCCCGCCGCCGCCGAGGCCA
>NW_006436281.1:1686049-1686821 GCF_000325575.1 Pteropus alecto
CGACACCGGCTCCTAGGTCCCCGGGGGCCAGGGGTGGGGGCTGAGGGCGGTCCCGGACGACGGGCCGCGGGGGGCGGTCGGAATGCCTAATTATAGCTGACACCCGTTGAGCGCGTCTCTCGTGCCCTGTGCGGCGCAAAGTGCCACGCCGAGGAGTCGATGGAAATTGGGGGAGGGTTTGAACGGGTGGAGGGATTGAACGGGTGGAGGGAAACGAGGAAAAGCGGAAGAGGGGGTGTCTGCAGAAGTTAGAGGAGAATGGGGACATAGGAGAACGGGAAATGGAAGGAGAATGGGGGTGTCTCGATGGTCGAAGAAGCACGGGGGTGATGGGGGTGAGGAGGTGCTGAAGGGGAGATACAGCGAGAAGGGAGGATCTGGGGCAGAGGAGCGCTCTGGGGGTTTCGGGGCAATGGGACGTCTGTAAGATCGTTCGTTATGAGAAGGGGTCCTCGGAGGGGATGTAGAGGAATAATGGTGAGCTGGCGACTCCCAGGACACTGAAGTAGCTGGGACGATAAAATGTTAGGGATTAGGGTAGGGTCTGCGGGGATTGTGGGGGCTCTGGGGATTGCCAGGAATTAAGGGGAGCTCTGGGGTTAATGGGGGTCTGAGATTAGGAGGGGCCAACCGAGGCTATGTGGGACTCCTAGAAGAGTGAGGGTCGCGGAGGGTGGGGACCGAGTCGGGCCGCGGGTCACTCACCGGCGCCGCCGCAGCCCCCGCCTGCCCGTCGGTCAAGGCTCGGGCTTCTGCGGCCTCTTCCCTACCC
>NW_006436281.1:1686882-1687636 GCF_000325575.1 Pteropus alecto
TCCAGGGCCACTCGGTCCCCTACGCCCTTACCGCCGGAGCTTCACGCCCCTCCTATGGCGCAAGCGCAGAATCGCCCTCCTCGGGCTCCGCGAGCGGGCTGCGGTCTCCAGATGCCATAACGGCGCACGCGCGCAACTGGATCGCGCGCATGCGCGCCCCTCGCGTCCCGCGAGCCGCGCTTCCCCGGACTCGTACCTCGCGCAGGCGTAGCGCTCCTTAGAAGAGGCAGGAGGGGTGCAGAGAGCGCTGGGACCGAGCGGCCCCACCGCTTTTCGAAGAGTCTTTCAGCCCGCCCAGCCCTCTAACGATTTGTGCCTTTTGCTCTTGGAGACACGGGAGGGAGGCGGCGCTGGAGGGAAGCGCTTCGTTTCCATGACAATTGCGTGGGCGGGGTGGGGGCGTGGAAGAAAACTGGGTTGTCGCCCCCTTATACCTGTCCTTGCACGGGGCTGCTCCGGATCTGCTAACCACCTTTTACCCGTAGGGGCGGGGCACCTGGGGATATTCCTCCCCTGGCGGTTGCGGTAACCATGGCAACCCATCAGCCTTCCAACCATGCCTGGGGGCTATCGGTGCACATTTTCGTCACGAGGCGCGGAGAGGGACATCTGAGTGAGAGCCTCTTGAGTGCGGAGGGTGATCCTGGCGCAGGCATGACTTTAAGCAAATGCGAGGAGGCAGAAATGAATCTAGAGCACGGGTTGGGTGAGCTGGGAGGCAGGACGATGGAGTTAAGTCGGGCGAGTTTAGAAT
>NW_006436281.1:1687658-1694538 GCF_000325575.1 Pteropus alecto
GCGGTGCTTCGTGTAGTCGACAAATGTTTATTGGGCTCTTACTCAATTCCAGGTGCAGTTAATACAGAAGACAAAAATCTATTCCTTCATGGAGCTCACTTTTTACTTAGAGGAATCAGACAATTAGCGAAATAAATAAGATATATGTGAGAAGGTGGTAAGTATTATGAAGGAAATGGAAGTAGGAAAAGGGGTTGGACAGTACGTGTGTGTGTGTGCGCGCGCGCGCGCAATTTTAAAATAAGTAGCTAGGAGAGACCTCCCTAAGAAGGTGACATTTGAGTAGAGAGGTGAAGCAAGTTAGGGAGCAAGTTCAGCCAAGGGCAGCACTGTGCCTGTTTCGTTCCCAGAGCATCTAGGAGGCCAGTGGAGATGGAGAGAGCCAGGAGGTGAGCATGGTGGAGTCTGATAGTGCAGGATCTGGTGGGTCACTGTAAGGACTTTGGCCCTTACATGAGATGAGAACCGTGACAGGGCCCTGCTCAGAGGAAGGACTCCAACCAGGCTCCAACCAGGGTGGCAGTCCCCAAGGTGAGGTGAAATGGTCCCCGAGGTGAAATGGAACTGGGTATAGGACGTGAGAGAAAAAGAGAAGTCAAGGATGACTCTAGTGTCTTTGGCTGGAGTAATGGGAAGGATGGAGCTGTCAGAAGCAAAGATGTGCAGGGCTGCAAGATCAAGAGTTCGAGTTTGTCCAGACTCGAGAGGCCGAGTAGTCACCCAAATACAAGTGTCAGGTAGGCAGTTGGATATTTGAGTCTCAACTTCAACTCCAGGGGAGAGGTTCAGTCTTGAGATAGGAATTTAGGAGTTGCCAGTGGATAAATGACATGTAAGTCTCTAAGACTGGGAGAGATTAGCAAGGGAGCAAGTGTAGATAGACAAGCAGTCCACGGCTTGAGGCTCAGGCACTCCGTGCAGAGGGCTGGGGCCAGCCACAGAGGCTGGGGAGAAGCAGTCAGTGAAGCACCAGGAAATTGAAGGCTGTCCACCGCCCTGAAGGCCAAGTGAAGGGCACAAGAGGGGTCAACGATGCCAAATGCTGCCTGAAAGCCGAGTCCAATGAAGACAGAACTGACCACGGGGGCTAGCGAAGTGGAAGTCACCAGTAATCTTGAAAAGGGCCACTTTGGTGGTTTGTTGTGGGCAGTAGCTTGACTGGGTGGGTTCAAGAGAGGGCTCAGAGCCAGTGTAGGTGATCCTTTGTAGCACAGGAATAGGATGGTATCTGAAGGGGACGTGGGATCTCGAGAGGTTTATTTCAGATGGGAGATGTAACGGCGCGTTGTGTGCCAGTGGGAATGATCTAGAAGGGGGGAAATGGATGCTGCAGAGGAGGGAGAGGACAATTGCCGGAGCAATGTCCTCGAGCAGGCACGGCGAGTGGGATCCGGCGCCCAAGTGGAAGGTGGTCTAAGGGGCATGGGCTGTTCGGCCATGGTGAATGGCGGGAGGAAGCATATGGGCATGGAGCCAGGCAGGGGGTGAGATGTGGTGTCAAGAACACATGACCATTCTCTTCTGGTTCCTTATGTTGTCTCAGTAGAGTAGGAAGCGGAGTCAGGGGTGAGAGGGAGGTGCCGAGGTTAGGGGAGAGAGAGAGGAGGAAGCGTGAACTAGCTCATGGCCAGGGAAAGGTAGACACATAGAACCAATCATTGGGTGTGAAATCAAAGTGACATGAGTGCCCGTGGCTGTGCGTTTTTTTTTTTTTCCTGGCCATATTTTTCTGAGCAGGAGCAGGTGTAGAATGGGTGGCAAGCTGACATTTACCAGGGCTGGGTTTATACGAGGTCTCACCGTGTTCCCTAAAAGGCGACAGGGTCCAGGCGTCAGGGGCAGAGGTGAGGTGTGTGGAGTTCTGTAGGTGCCGGTGTGTTGAGACAGGGTGCAGGAGGTCAAAGGGCAAGGCACCTGGGATGAGGGTGAATCAGGAAGGTGTTCTAAGGCATGCTTTCCAAACTGCAGGTCCTGACCTATTAGTGGGTCCAGAAAAATACTTAGTGGGTTGCGACCGGCATTAAACAAAACAGAATAGGAAAATATCAGAATACATTGTACGTGGTTAGGTAATTCTTGCTCCTAGGAACCTTTGCTTCAGGTGTGTCTTTTCCGAGGTTGCTGAGACACATCACAGGATAGCGGAAACTGCTTCACTCTGGAGCCAGAGCGTCTGGGTTCAAAATCGCCCACTTACTTGTTCTATAACCTTGGACAGGTCACGTCACTTCTCTGGGCCTTGGTTTTCCTCTCTGTAAAATGAGGCTTAACCCTAGCATCTACCTCATTGGAGTGTCAGGAGTCTTCACTAGGTCACTATGTATTCGATCAGTTCTTGCCATGTAATAATTGCCTCGTTAGTTTTACTAAGACTCTTCTTTTGTGAACTTTTGTTTCGGAGATTCACTTTTGTGAAGTGAATTTGTCCTTGTGTGTTGCCACAAAAGGAACTGAGTCCAGGGGAGGAAAGTGTCAGCTCTGTTCTGTAAACTCTTCCAACTCACTGAGTCAGGCCCACCCAGATTGTCTAGGGTCATCGTACTTAAAGTCAACCAAGTATTGACTTCAGTCACATCTACAAAATACCTTCACGGCAACACCGAGGTTCGTGTTTGAATAGCGGGGGACCGTATTTCATAATAGCCTCGCCACGCTGGCGTTATCAAACGGAGCATCGCAACCACAGACGTAATCAATAAATAAGCAGATCCTGGATATATTTTGAGGGTAGAGCTCACAGGATTTCCTGAGGGGGTGTGCAATTCCGTTTTGGACGCGATGAGACATCCAAGTGGATATGTGGTAGGTAGTTGTATACGAGAGCGGAGTCTGGGAGCGAGGGTTGCACTGTTAGAAGGACTGAAAGAAAGAAGGGAGGGAGGGAGGAAGGGAGGAGACAAAAGGGACAGATCTAAAGAGCTAAACCTAAAAGTGCTCTCTCAGCGTGCTCAGTGTGGATTAAACGCAAAGAGACTGTAGTCTACGGCCACGCCACCCTGAACGTGCCTGATCCCGTGTGATCTTGGAAGCCAAGCAGGGTCGGGCCTGGTTAGTACTTGGATGAGAGACCACCTAGGAAGACCAGGTGCTCTAGAAATAAAAATTAAGCAATAAGTGATTGTAAGCTGACAAGGTCCTTGCAATCTGTGAGGTCAACCAAGGGTTGCCTCGCCTAAAATCAATCGATCGATCAATAAAAACAGACTTTAGTTAATGGAGCTACCTTTCCTTCTGGTTTGTGTAAAATTCTCCAAAACAGCCTAGATTCTGGTCAACTTTGGAAATCACCTTTAACCTATAACCACAACTCACCAGGACCCCTGGACCCCGACGGGCGCACGAATCCAATTTCTGAGCCCCACAAAATGAAATGGGAGCATGGCCATGATTGCGGCGGGAATATGGGGTTCAGGAATTCAGCCTTAGGCCTGCATGCTTCAGGGCATAACGAGAATTCTTTAATGGATCTCATTTTCTTCCCCAGTTCTAAGTGGGCCTAGAACTGCCCCTCCCCCTCCTAAGCCCAAAGTGGCGATGGAGGGAAGCTTAAGCACGTGTTTCTCTGCGGGATGTCCGGTGTCTGTCTTCCCCTCTGTTCTGTTCTAGAATGCTGAGTAGGTGCACAAGGCCCCCCGAGCAAAAGTCTCCGGTTGCCCTCCAGGCCCATTCCGGCCCTCGTCAGCCTGCGTGTTCTCCATTGGCCTGGCTCCCTTGTCTCTGGATTCACGGGAGGGACCCGCAGGCGATGGGGGAGGTGCCAGGAGCATGGCCGACCCTCCTGCGCCCCATCTCAACACAGCGGCACCTACAGAACTCCATACGCCTCACCTGTGCCCATGGCTCCCTGGCTCCAGCCTTTTCATCAGCTCTACACCTGGTCTAGACCCCACTCCCCTCTCAGCCCAGACCCCCCTGGATGCCCAGCGTGTTCATTTCCAAGGACTGCCAGAGCAACACCACAAACTGGGCGGCTAAAGCAACAGAGATGCATTCTCTCACCGTCCTGAAGGCTAGCGATCTGAAATCAGGCTGTGGGCAGTGCCGCACTCCCTCGAAGGTTCTGGAGGAGGATGCTTCCTCGCCTCTTCCGGTTTCTGGCAGCCCCGGGCCTCCCTTGGACAGTGGTGGCATCACTCCAACCTCTGCCTCTGTCTTCCCGTACCTGTCCTCCCTCTGCGTCTCTCTCCTCTTCCTATGAGGACACCATTCACGTTGGATTAAGGACCCACCCTGCTCCAGCAAGACCTCACCTTAGCTAAGGACATCTCCGATAACCCCCTTTCCAAATAAGGTCATGTTCTGAAGCCCACATCTCTTTATGGGGAGGACACAGCTCAAGCCATAATACCCACTGAGCACCTCGCACTGTCCACATCCTAACAGACCCGGTATCTGCAACCGGAACCTGAGCCAGATACCTGGGTGTCACCTACACGTCTCTATTTCCTTGGGCATCTGGGGGAGGCAGCCAGGATGCTGTGGCTCCAACGAGAGTGTGGGCCGAGTGGGGCGTTGGGTCTACATTGGGTCTGGAGCTCATGAGCAGGCTGCAGGTAGGGAGCCGTCAGCAGAGGTGTACAGAGCAGTGTGGCTCTGAGGTGCTGAGGAGCTTACGGTCAGGGCAGTGTGCCCTCGGCTCCTGCAGTGTCCTCAGCTCCCTCCAGCTACCCCGCCACTTAATCTTCTGTCGAATAAATGACTTAATTCATTAAAAAACCCAACCGAATCTTGCTGACTGTTAATTGCCCATCTCTAGCCCTCTCCTCTACGGCCCAGGTGTCCAGCAGCCTCCTGGACACTGCGCCTCAGGCATCTTGTATCTTATGCACTCCAGGCGACCCCAACATCTTCCCTTCTCCGGGTCTCTAGAGCGTCCCTCCGCCTGCGTTAATACTTTCCAGTTCTGAATGTACTGCTCCTGGTTGCGTTCCAAAGCTGCCACCTACATTTTGCCAGAGTCCGGTCCCTCTATTAAACTATTAAACTCTCCTCTGTCACCCCATTTGAGAGGCTGTCAGCTTCTTGCCTGATGCAGCCACCCCGCCCCCCACCCCACCTTCATTCAGGCCTAACTCCAGGGCACCGCTGTGCAGGGTTCAACACCGCAGCTGCACACCACAGTTCTGGGGGTGGGACATACCTTTTTTTTCTACTGTTTGGCTTACCTTGCGGGTCCCTGTCATGGCACAGCTGCGTTTTGGGAAGAGGACCGGGGAGCAGAGGTCCCTAACTGAGGTCTTTGGTTCTCTGTGTGCCTAGTATATGTGTGAGGAGAGTCCAGGGTGGGTTTCCAAGTCTGAGAATGCACCGCGAAGGTCACATTCTCACCAGGGTTTGCAAGAGTCTGACCCCTCTGCCCACCCCTCCTTGTTCTGCAATACACGGGATTCGGTCCCACCTCAAGGCCTTTGAACTCGCTGTCCCCTCTGCCTGCAATGCCCTTTCCCCAGATATTCTTTGCTTCCCTCATTTCATTTGGAGTCTGCTCAGATGTCACCTCCACAGAAAGGCCGTCCCTGACCACCGTGGATAAAACAGCCTCCTTCCCCTTCGCTCTCCATCCCTTTCCCCTGCTTTCTTTTCCTTTCTAGCACTTGTCACCCGCCTGACGTCATACATGTATTGTCACCGAACCCCCCTCCCCACTAGACTGTCAGCTCCACGAGGGCAGGGGTCTTGCCTGCTTCGCTTACCACCGTACACACCAACGCCTAGAACGGGGCCTGGCACAAAGCAGATGCACAAGAAATACCTGTGTGGAACGATGGGGTAAAAAAAGCTCTGATGTCACATGCAACGTTTTGTGCTTCCCTGGGCTAGGGACCTTACTTTTCATCACCTCTCCAATGAGATCTGGGTGCCCGAAGTTTAAGACCTACCAGAAAGCTAGTCCCAGGAGACCTGCAGTCTAACAGAGCTGGAGGGACACCCTCTCAAAGGGCCAGAGGGACGAGGGTCGGGAATCTGGGGTCAGGACGGAAGCTGGGACTTGGGGACCAGTCCACAGGTGCGCTGTGTCAGAGGATGTGTGTGTGTGTGTGGGAGGGGCACGCCTTGAGAGGCACTCAGGACCCCGTCCCGCTCCCCCTCCCACTTCCCATCTGTTGGTACAAATGCGTGCGGGAGGGGGTGCTCCCCCGCCCCCCCACTCCCCTCGCATCCCCCCACCCCGCTCGGGGGTGGGGCCAGGTGAGAAGACAGAAACAGACAGCGATTTCAAAGATAACCAGAAGAGCTCTTTATTTACCACAACGCAACACGTGGGCCCCAGCCCTGAGCCAAAAACAACTTAAAATCTGACTGGGGCCCTTCTTTGCCCCTTAAAATAAAAGCTAGGCAGTTGCCATTCCCATCCGGGCACCAAAAACCCTTTACTGTCGGAGGTTTGTTGACTTAACTGTTAGAGGATGGAAGAGAGAGAGAGAGAGAGAGAGAGAGAGACTGAGAGAGAGCACACAAGCATTCCTTAGTTGATGGGCTCAATACATTCAGGCTACCACCTTTAGCAAACTATCATGATTGATTTGGGGGGGTCTCGCGGGAGGTGGCGGACGGACCCCTCTCGCTGGGCCAAAGCACCCACGGTGGTTTGCGGTCGGGGGCAGAGGCGCGGGGAACGACGGGAAGCAACCAGGGAGACCTGGAGCCTGTCGCCTCACCCCAAAGCTCTCCACCCCACATAAGCCTGTGGAGACTTGGTGCCCCTCCAGTGTGTCCCCTCCCTGCCCCAGCTCCTGATGGATGGGCTGCAGAGGGCAGGGAAGGAACCATCCAGCACGGTCCATGATGAAAACGGTGGGTCTGCCGGTGGCTGAAGAAGCAGACGCGGCTGGTCTCCAGTTAGAATCCCATCCTGAAGGGCTTGGGCTGGAGATCCTGG